>NC_070645.1:7546106-7896106 GCF_947347685.1 Pleuronectes platessa | reverse complement strand
GTAGCTGTGTCCCGATTCAGCGGCTGCATTTGAAGACTGCCTGTGTAAAAGCGGCGTGCAGGCCGTCCCATTTTGAAGGCTCCTCCAAATGCAGCTAAAAAGCAACGATGGCTCCATTGGGTGGATTCATCGCAGTGGTGCAACATCTGATGTTTACTCTTTTCAAAAGTAAGTATCGAGCTACAGCTCAACCGAACAGCTAACACATGTTAAAAAACCAAAGGGGACATTAAAACTTCATCGCCCTGTCCAACTACAGCTCCGTTGCTAGGCAACAGCGGTAAGGACGGGTGAAGGTGTTGACGCGGATCACGGGAATCCCCCGTAGACCGGTTTCATTACGGTTCAGCCTTCGTGTGCTGTGTAGGCCCTTTCCGTCCGAAGAGCTGACGTTAAATATTTCAACTGGGAAGTTCTATGCATTATTTGAACGTGGTTTAAAGTGTCTATTTGTCGTCGAACTTATTTTTCAACAGTTTGATGCCAAGTGAACCGACATGCAAACAACTTGTGTGTAGCTTTCTGAATTAGCTGAATTGATTTGTATTGACTGTCTTGTATTAATAATGATCTTGTCGGGTTGTGATTGCCAGAGTCTGAGCTGACCTGTGGTGTTGAAGCCAAACAGCAGGGGACAGGACACAGCGAAGGCCAGGACCCACACAGTGGAAATCATCACAGAGACTCTCTTCTTGGAGCGATGGGTAGTGTTGTACAGGACGGGCATCACCACAGCTGTGTACCTGCACGCAAACACACACACACACACACACACACACACACACACACACACACACACACACACACACACAGACACACACTCCAATTAGTGTCAGTCCAGTTGTGAAAATGTGTGCAGGAGATCAGTGGTGACATTTGAATGAGGAGAAAAGTGCTGATATGATACTGTAGCGTACAGTAAAAGTGAAGTATAATTAGAGGGAGGAAGAGAGCGTCCCTGAAAGGAATTGAGCTTTGGGGATTGCCAAGAAATACACCGCTGTGAGACAGTGAATAATACGAAGACCAACAATGGAGGAGCAAACCAGGCATTTCTATTCAGAAATAATATGGTTATCCAGCAATAAAACGAGTGGAGCTCTGATTTAACAGTTAATCAGCACACCACACCAAAAGTGTATAATGAGCCTGTGAAAAAAAAAAAGGAGGGTTCAGCTTTGGCTCAGAAGTTGCAGCAATTACACTGGACCCCGACCCAAAATGGATGTGCTGTGGTGTTGTTCAGTGCCAAATAACTGCCATGACTGTTTATCCTCATCGGACTAATTACTGTGGTTCTTCTCAGGCCAAAACGCAGGGCGAAACCCGGAGCCAAACACACACAGGCGGCGACTAAAAATACTCTTCCCTCGCTTCGTAACTCCATCTTCACCCTGCCGCCATTCTGCTGTCTGCTTAAATAAACCCTGAGAGGAAAAAGCGGAGCGGTGAAAAAGAATGTGTTGCGCGTGGTTTATTGATCAAGCATTGTTTTGAGTCGTCTGAGGGATGAAAACAAGGTTCCTCGGCTTGGTCGCTACTCAAAACAGGACCTGCGCTGCGAGAACTACGCCCGAACTTCATCTGTGATGTTCTTACACTGCCCTTCATTTAAATCTGCGACAAATCTTTGCTGCAGCGTGTGCACTGAACTTATAAATAAACAAGGCAGAGACAAAGGTAATGCCGGTGTTGTACACGATAAAAGACACAAAATGCCCCCGGTGCTTTGCATTCATTAAGCACCACACAAAGCCGGTGATACTGTAGCCGCGTTGTTGACTCGTCTAATAATCAATCTCAGGGAACCACAGGGGTTCTGCATAACTTCATCCCTCAGAAGCAAATTATGGGCTGTGCACAAAAGCACTGCAGGACAAACATATGAGTCAGGAGGTGCGTTAACAAATGCAATTAATGGTACAACAGAATATGCTGAAAGAGTATATGAAGGGCAGATAATCAGTCCCCACACAGCCATATTGTTGCTGCGAGGTCATACATTGAGCGGCTGAGTGAAATATCACTGTCATGTCTTTCAGAAAACATCCCCTGCAGGAGTTTGAAAAGTTCTGAAGAAGAGGAGTACTGATTTTTACAAACCAGCGAAGAGCAACAAAAACAACTGAATCAGAGGATGGGAATTTTTTTTCTAAACTGTTGTACTGTGTGTGGTCTGTTCGTGGTCTGATCCACCGGCTCATCCAGCATAAACACTGAAATCGAAATGTGTTTTATAACAGTGTGAGTGATGAGCGTGAAAAGCTTATAGTTCATTCTCAGGCTTGGCTGCATTCACCTGGGGGGGTTAAAAAACGGCATTGTGTATCTAACAAGACACACTCAGGTTCCCATTAAAGGAACGTGTCCTGCTGATATTCAGGTTCTTATATCTAATTTGGGTTATCGCTTGAAACGGTACACCTGCCCTAATCACTTTCCTAAGACTGTCAATTGCTGCAGCTCCTCTTTTCAGCCTCTGTCTGAAACACTTGGTTATAGCTCCTGTCTCTTTAATGCCCCCCTCTCGATAAAGTCCAGTCTTCTCTGATTGGCCAGCTGAACTACTCTGTTGTGATTGGCCAACCACGTCCACCAGCGTGTGTAGTAAATGTCAGTGTCCGCTCTTGCTCCACCTGGCTTTGTTAGGGACAGACGCTGCTATGGCTGAAGTATCGGCCGGACAACTGACGAGGTGTTTCAGCAGCTTCAGGATCAGTGTTGTCTGTCCGGGAGAGAGGAGCTCTTTCAAACTGAAAAACCATCATGTTCTCAAAGACCCAGAATCTGGCCGGTGCTCCTGCTCTCTTTACGGCTGCATCTTTAACGTGGTTTAATTTGTTTGGGGTCATTTTCATTTAGCACAGTTCTATTTGGGAAACTGTTCCACGTGAGCACAATACAAAACGGGAATAATTAGGTTTTAACACTGACGGTGGCACTCTAGTTGACAGGTGCACATTAGGCATTAATAGAGGCCCACTGCAGTGGTACAAATAGCTTTACAAATGTGCAATTAAATCACCAAAAGCCAACAGATGCTGAGTAGAACTGGGACTGTGGGCAGCTGCACGCTTTGCCTGGATGGGAATCCAGCTTTACACATGGTAACATCTTCTGGAAGCACACAACAGAAAGTCTTATTAACTGCAGACGGAGACAAGTACTCCTCCTCCGTGCACGCTCCTCAAATACAAACATAATCCTGACGTCTCTGGTTCTCATCGTTTATTCTTCCTCTCTGGATCTGAACTGTGGGTTGTAAGTTCAAAGACCCTGCAGAGCTATTAAATATTAAATGTGACACAACAGGAAAAACTAAGCCAATAAATAATGTATGGTGAAGAGGCACATCTACAGTCAAGGTTTGAACTGATGCTGTTGCTCCCTCGTTAATGCAAACATGATGCAAGGCAATTAGATGTTAACACACTCAAGTCTATTTAAACCCTTGACATTGAATCTTCTTATAGGTCCTCACTTAGACACACGTGTATCATGAGGATATGATGGGAGAAGCCCCTTATGGAGAGTGATTGGAAAATATTGTCTCAGCAGAGAAGATATTGTGTTGAAATATCTATGAGACGAGGTGAAGAGAAGAGGACGAAATGGAAATCTCACAAGGATGTTATTTACATCAGGGATGATACACGATTACAACACGCCACACACACACACACACAAACACACACAGAGCGAGAGCTTGTGTCTCAATGACGTCGGAGGACTATAATTGACTTGCATTGATAACCAACTCAAACCCTTATTATACCCTTGACTTTAACCTAACAAACCCAAAGCCTAAATCTAACCTAACCCTTACACATGTCTTCACCTTAAAATGTAATGATTTACATTATGAGGACTTGTTTTTTGTCCCCATAAGGAACATAACTCCCCATAATTTTTACTGTGTCAACAGCTTTGGGTCCCCACAACATATGTAATCATTGGACCACACACACACACACACACACTCACATGGCACACTCACCTGTCAATGCTGATCGCACACAGGTTGAGGATACTGGCGGTGCACATCATCACATCCAGCGTGACAAAGATGTTACAGTAGAGCCGGCTGAAAAGCCAGGCACCGCCGACCACCTGCACAGGACACACGGGCAGATTAACGACGCACACGTTTCTCTTCCCCATCTTAACCGTGAAGTGTGAAGCACCTCGCCAGCGCACACATCAATGCACTCATGTGGCAGGGAAGCAGGGAAGCAGGAGAAATGTGCACACGAGAAATGGTTTGGCTGATTTTACATTAAAAATAAATATCCTGCCATGTTCTCCTTCATATACCCAACTCAGCGTTCATGCTAATAGGGGTATTAATGAGACTAATTTATGCATGATTAAGCACATATGTTGAAGTGGTCACGCGTAAACTGTGATGATAGCACCATGATGGACGACATACTTGATGTTGTAAGCATGTAATGAGAGTGGAAGTTAGAGACCATGTCAAACACAGGGACTGAAGGTCATCCCATTAACCCCCCAGCTAAACCAGCAACAGCCAAATGCCCAACATTTCCAACTCCATTCACCCCCCCCCCCCCCCCCCCCCCCGAAGAGCCCAGCTCAGACCGACAGGCTTTCTCTTAGGCTTCATAATGCCTCGTAATAACTGTCTGACTAAGATGAATGGGATCCAAGCTCCAGCGCCTGTCAACTGAGTCTCTTAAATGTGGAATGGGAATATATGCCTACCTACACACACAGAGAGAGAGAGAGACTGCAGGCACACACACACAGACACGCACACACACACACACACACACACAATCACACACACACACAATCACACACACAAACACACACACACACACCTCAAAATAACTGTATTCTATATACCCATATTTGGTCATTCTGATTTGGCTTTTGGTCACTTTTTACACTTAAAAACGTGTTTACTTATCTTGGTCGGTGCCAAAACATCTGTTGTGAAACTCTCCCCTGTTTCTTTCGAAAAAGCTAGCTGTGTAAGACCCAGCTGACGTTATCGGAAAATTGTTTAAGATATATTTTTTGCCTTTATTTGGTGGTGTCAGTGGAGAGAAACTGGAAAGGTGGGGAACAGAGGATGGGGATGACCTGCAGTAAATGATTCGACCAGTTGGGAACAACTATATGACATGAGGCCTAAACCTGAGCTCTTGTTTCACCTGAGATTTGGGTGTTCAGCGGGTACAGACGGTGGAATGACCAAACCAAGTTACATAATAGGAGCTGCAGGAACCAGCATGTACAGTATTTGGAGCTAAATCCAAACCGTGTCCCAACTCCTCACCACATGGTGTTTCTACTCAGGAGTTCACAGGAGAAGAGACGAGGATCATTACAATCAAAGGAGTGTGTTTATCTCTTTGGTCCCACACACACACACTATTGATCCATGATTCACTACAAAAAAAGGAAAACAAAGAAGCTGCTCACAGCTGGAAAATAAATAAAGAATACATTTCAGGTGGTTTGAAAAGATCTTAGAATATAAAACCCCATCAGAAGTGTTTTTTCAAAAGAACTAGTTGATTGACATCTTCTGGTGCACCACATGCAGACTTTCCTGTTGTTACAAAATGCTCAAATTGATGCTATTTTGTATTGTAGCTGCAACTAATACACTATGACAGTAGGTACAGTATACATGTTGCACTGCACCAGTTTGAATTGTGGAACTGGGACACAGCGTAGGGATAATAATCAGGAAATCTCAGCCTGTGCATCAATCTGAACTCTTCTCTTCTTGATCTCTCCCTCTCAGATGATGGAAGCTCAGTACTGAATCACTGCGGCACCTCTTTAATCTTTTAGTATACAGAGCAGTATATGCTGCATGTACACAACACTCGTTTGAACAAGGCACACGTTTGAGTACAAATTTGAATGTTGTGTGCAGGGTGTGGTAATACGACGGTGACTCTTATCGACGGTGTTTGAAGAAAAAATTCAATGAAATTCCCAGCAAGAGAAAGACATTTAAAACAATTGGACGAATGTCCAGTTTGATGTGGGTTGGATTGAGCGATTTTACACTTTCAGTTTAAATAATGTGAAGCAACAAGAAGCATGCTTTTGAAGCGGGTGGTGACAAACGCTGTGGCTGGAGCCGGCTCCTCATTAACACCCTGATACAATGATTGATTATAATTTAATGAGCTATTACAACCTGCTAACACTGATGCAAGATTCTCTCTCTGGGACAGACAAGGTCGATCCCTCGGCCGTGCAGCACCTTCAACCTGTGTTATCATCAAGTGCCAAGTTTAGAATCGCTTAAAATCAAACGCACCTTTGTTTACAGATGATCAAGCCTCTTCGGCAATTGAAAACTTTCTACTGGCGACAAAAATTACAAGGCGGCATGTTTAGTTTTCATATGACCTCCCTCCTATACGGTGACATAATCATAGCCGATGAAATAAGGCCCTGGAATTAATCTAAAAATCAAATCTTGTGCAAAATGTCTAATCATGAAATTCAAAACAACGTTAATTCTAGGCTAGCCAAATTGCAACCAAACATGCCTGACACTTGTGACAGATGTTCCCTGCCTCCGTGTTGAATCAATCATATATTTTGGTCGTGTCTGAGAATGGAAAACTTATTTCACAATCATTTCACAAATATTACAACCGGTAATCCAATCATCCCCCCGCAGATTTTCATATTTGTTTTACACCTGAAGCCGGAAAAAACATTTTGGTAAAGAGAGCAAATCTAATTTACCACTCTAGCAGCCTGTGCATGGCATCTTTTACTTTGGATAAATGGCTTCTCCCATCATCAACTTCACGGCCGGGAGATAGAATTTATTTTTGAAAGTTTTACAGTTGCTGACAGCTCCCAATCATTTATACAAAG
This sequence comes from Pleuronectes platessa, assembly GCF_947347685.1. NCBI lineage: Eukaryota > Metazoa > Chordata > Actinopteri > Pleuronectiformes > Pleuronectidae > Pleuronectes > Pleuronectes platessa. Next base: position 7,889,227 of record NC_070645.1, on the reverse strand, counting down.
AGTCCAATTTGCTTTTATACAAACCTGGTGACACGATTTCAATATAAATCTTAAATTTGTAGCTTGTTTGTTTGTCTGTCTGACTTTCGCCAGCATTACTCAAAACTTACTGAGCATATTTCCATGAAGTTTTGTGGAGGGGTGGAGCATGACCTGAGAAAGAGCCCATTTATTCCTCGAGCTAGGATTAGAACTTCAAAAAGGCTAAATGGGGGGGGGGGGGGGGGGGGGAGTTGTTCTGTGATTGAAGGACAATAACAAGTCGGGGGGCTAATGTGTATTTATGAGACAATTTGAATTAAAATTATCTCTCTGGGGGATTTAATTTAATGCATTAATAAAATAGTGATAAAATCTTGTCATGAACAAAAAGCCATGAATGGAGCAGTCAGCATTCAACATCATTGTGGACAGGACTCAGTCACTGCTGCCAATGCAACCACTTCCCTCAGATATAAGTCACAGATCACCTGCACCATGCAGAGATCAGTTGGCTTGCTCAAGGGCATACGCAGTACCTGCTGAGGGTGGGAAGAGCAATACTCATTTTTTCCTGCCAGAACACATTGGCAGAGGCAAACCCACAACCCCCGCGGTCACAACAGGCTAATCTGCCGTCCTTCAGATTAGAGCTCACAGGGTGATGGTGCTTGCACTGCCAGTCCTGGGAGTTAAATGGCTTTGCCTCTGACTCTGATCTAGTGTGTTTCTTCCTGACCTTTGCATTCTTTTTAAATTAATGACCATTGTACTTTGGTGTCATACTACCTTTCAATGACCCTTTCCTAATGGGATTGTAAATCTGACTTTGAAAACTCAAGTGAAGAGTTCCACTCTAAAATGAGAAATGGAGCACACGGGCTAACAGCATGACTGCTTGCAGGGAAGTTGAACTCCTGACTGAATCCCGCCGAGGTGCCTGGGTTACTTCATTTACCTTTCATAGGATATAATCTTCTTTAATTTGTCCGACTCTGCTCTCTGAGTGTGTTCATTTCTTTAGTTGACCTGTGGTTGGAACCTCTGCCCGCTGTGATAAGTGATGCTTTCTGCTGATAGTGTGCAAACTCGGAGCAGCAGGGTGGCTGATTAAACACGACTCGACCTCAAGCAGCTGATTTTAAGATCCGGTGAGAAAGGCACTTGGACTCCTCATGCTTCAAGTGCCGCTTTCACACATAAAAATCACAACAGGGGATTGATCGGGTCAGATGTATTTACAAAAATAGGATAATCTCCCTAACTTTCAGGTGAGGGCTGGTGCCTGGGTAGAGGCAGGACATCAACAGCGTCGGCCTATTTGAACAAAAGCTCTTCCATCTCGTTATCTTTCCGAGGAGACGTCTGTGTCAGGTTCCTCTATGTGTATGGCACCTCATTTTCATCCTGACACATTTGTATCACAGTTTTTACATCCGTCACGTGTTAGGGTTAGAAACATGATCAACAAGCCGTCTTGTCGGCTTATTATTAATTACCTGGATGTTTTTTCTGCTGTTATCTCACACGGGGCTGGAAGGATAACTGACTCTGACATTTGCGTTGTCACTACAGTGCTGCTTGGACTTCAATTTTTCTGCCGTAACGAACTACGATAACTAACTAACCAAGCGAACCTGACAGGCTTTCTGTTTTTGGGCCTTAACTCTCCCCGAGCCCAATTTTTTTCCCTGATTACACGTGCAGCATACAAATAAATAGATAGCCCAGCCAACGTGACCAAACCCAAAAGTCTGATTTGTGTTTGTCTTGTACTCATGCACAGTCCCTCAGGTAAGGTCTGAGAGCAGCAAATGGATGCATTTGATTCTACAAACAGGGCACCTCTTCTGTGGATGCCCGAGGGTCAGGAGCACTGGTACAGTTAATACAGCTACTGAATGGAAAATTGACACTAAGAGGGAGTTAGAGAAAATTAACAATTAGCATAGAAACCATGTCACAGTTATCCACGAAGTGCAAATACAAATTAACAAGAAACATATTAACCAATTTGCCTTAAAGGTATAAAAAATGAAACTCACATGTTTGCAGTCGCTTCCCTCTAATTTGAAGCTCAAACAATTATCTCCAGCAGATGAAGTCCTAATTTGTTCATATTCAATATATCCTTCAGCAATTATGTATACTCTGCATGAATAGTGAAGCCCTGGCCTGGCTAAACTACCTTTCATCATCATTACTGTCATCCTATCACCCACATAGTTGTCACTACATAATAAGCTCCAAATGACCTTCGTCCTTTTCTTGCCTGACTCCAGCTTCTTTTTTCATTTCAAAAGTCCACTTTGTCTCCCAGGCAGCGCGCAGCCCTTTCTCCTCTCGTCTCCTCTCTATTGTGAGCTCCTCATTCACTGCCAAGCATCTTGTTTTTAATCACCTCCTCATCCCCTGTAACTCTTATACAACCACTCAGCTTTTCTTGCCGCTGTTTTTCCTTCGATATTCTCCATCAGTTCCTCCCAACTACCGTATGCAGGTGCCAGGGGCTTTCAAAAACTGAAAATCAATATCAAAATCCTTATTTGATCAAATGATATCCAAATGTATGTGTTTTGGTTGAGGGGAATAATAGGATTACAAACTGGATTAACTCTTTTAACCCCCCCAGTTAAGCCGACTCTATGGAAGACCACAGGTGCCATGGAAATATATCTAAGAAATCTATGAATAAATTAAGAAATCAATTAAAAGATAAATCATTAGAATTCATGAACGGAATTCAAATCAATCAATAAATATTTCAAATTAAAAAGGTTTTAACAAAAACAACAGAAAACCGTCAATAAACGAATCATTAATATGAACACAATTAATGGACTTCTAAAGTGCACTTAAAAGGGAGAAATAAATAACTGGATCCCCTCATTTACATATCTGAAATAATTTTAATTAGTTTGTGATAAGCTATTTATTAACAGCTGAACTTAATAGTTAAAGGTAATTGGTGAGCTGATTACAATTGAGGGTTCTAAAAGGAGCAGCTGAACCGTTGAGCTAAAATACTGAGAGTGATAATGAGGCTACGTGTTAGAAATAGTGAGCAAGAGTTGAAAGATAACGTAATTAAATAGTGAGTAGGTAACAGTTGAAAGTTCTATAATGGATCTGGTGAGTTAAAAGAATGTATGGCTAAAGTACGTAGCTCCCAAATAATAGCCAGGCTACGTTATAATAGTTAGCGGTAAAAGTGATGTGTTACAGCTCAAATAGTTAGCTAAAGGGATAAATGGTTGGAACTGCTCAAATAAATTATGTTTTGGTGGATTTATGCCAGGTGGTAGAGTGGAAAGTTGCCCAAGAACAATCTAATCTGAACCGTTTAAAAACAATAATTTTCACGTTAATACCTTTGTATATGTTTAAAGGACACATTCGGATCAAGAGGGGTCATGCAAGTGGGAGGGTGTCGGGATGTGCGGGCACGTCAGGCAAAGAACGTGTGAGAAGTTCTTCAGATCCTTGCTGAGACGTCGTGAACATAGACACTCCTCACCTCCAGGTACACGGCCCAGGGCATCACCAGCAGCGCCACCAGCAGGTCAGCCACGGCCAGGCTGACCACCAGGTAGTTGGTGGTGGTCTGAAGGGAGCGCTCCCTCACCACGGCCAGACACACCAGCACGTTCCCGAACACGATGGCCAGGATGAGCAGGGAATACAGCATGGCGTAGTAGTTATGCTCCCCATTGTCCTGCTCGGTTCCCTCCGAGCTCTGGTTCCGCTCGTCCCATCCGAGGCGCTCCGACTCGTTCCAGAGCCGCTCAGCACTACTAAACATCTCCATGGAGACGCCCCTGTGACATGGGAGGTGATATGTTTGGCAGACCTATCAAAGGAAAAGAGCAGGCGTCATATAACTTCCTCTTTTTTTGGGGATTCACATGCAGACACAGACATCATTTCTCATTAGTCAGTTGGACGTGCAGCATATTGGCTGTCAGATGAGAGTGGCCGAGGCCTTCTGGGAAACTGGCTCCTAGCAACTATAGTCAGATGAACTGATAAATAAAATGGTTGAGATGCCTCCCGGCAGTGATGCTCCTTGCCTGTGGATCACTTCTGTCGGCTGTACCCTGGCACGAGTGTTTCCCCTCTGAATGGAAAGCGGAAGCACATATTGATGCCTCCTCGTGATACTTATGGAGTCAATCAAGTCCATATGAGACTCAGCAGATATCCATGCTCTTAACGGCAAACTTTCATCAACATTGCAATCAATTAATGATGGTTCCAGTCAGCCTTTAAAATGTAGCCCCCTTTCCTTCCCGTAAATGGTTTCAGACACGTCTAACCAAGACACAAACTACTACGCAGAGATGGCAACTTTAATGAGGGGCTGGCTGCGTGCCGCTGAGCATTGTCAGTGAGGTTAGCTCATTGGGGAGGGGGTAATAACTCCGTGCTGCCACCCTGAGAGGTCCGCTTGGCTCCGGTCCCGGCCTCTGCTCCTTGCACTCCATCCTTCCCTCATTCATTCCCAATCCTCCCTACAGAGTCCAGATAACAGTGCTGAGGCAATGCTCAATCCCTGGGTCTAGATGGTAAATAAACGGGATCCATCTTATCCAAGCTCCTCTCTCTGTGTGACAGAAAAAGTCTGAGAAACCAGGGACATTTTTAGACTTGGCTCGAACCCAGGAGCCTTGTAAAGATGTCCTTAGTCTATAATTCCGCTCTTTCCCCGCAATGGCTGCAGTATCATGTTATTGAGAATCTGGAGAAGCAAAGATACACCAGACGCCGATCACCTTGATCAGCCCTGAGTTTGGCACAACATTAAATGCGACAGATCAAGAGGAAGATGACTCATTAAACATGTAAGCATTACCACATCCATGCACACCCACAACATATATGCACACACTCCTATTTAGTCTGATGTCTCTTGTTTGGTGATACAAGGTTTCATGGAGCTGCAGTTAATGGTCTGCTAGAACTGAAGGACTAATACAAATTGTTTCCCCCTTCACTCGATTGTTGCCTGGACCTGTGTCTCCTATTAACCTCCAGCAGTCACTGCTAATGTGAAGTTCTCTGACCTTCAAGTGGGCATCACTAACTGCCTGCACGTGCACACACTTGCTTAGTGTGTGCGCTCCTTTAATTCAGGGAAAGGAGAGTGTTTCACTGTATTTAACCACAAAGAGACCTAAAGAGAATTCAAGAATAGTAATTGTGGATCATTTAATTTGAGGTTACGCTCACATGAGGTGATTGGTTTTCCTCCATGTTAATTTTAAGTCTGGAAATCATTAACAGCTGCCAGGGAATCAAACCTTTATCGCAAAATTAAATTAAAACTGATAATCGGAGCACGTTATCATGCTTCACAATCATGCTTCGACAGATTGGGTTCAAATATCGTCCAGTAGCCAAACGCTGAGGAGTAATAACACATAAAACGCATTTTTTGGGGGCCTATGTGATGACCGAACAGAGCGCACGCAGGATGGCACAACTAGGAAACCAATCAGCACTGACAAATTCAACAAACAAACAGTGGAGCAAATGCAAATAAAAACCTACTTTCGACCGTGCGTAAAGGCAGAACAAAAACACCAGATACCTGTTTCTGTTTCCCAGTGGAGGATTCATCAGATGCCACAGAGGAAAAGCATCATCCGCGCAGAGTTAAAAGTTGTCCGGTCACCGCGTCCGGAGCTGCGAGGCGAGCGGAAGGAGCGGGAGGAGCGCTCGGTCGGTGCCATAGCGCACGGGGGAATGTGGATGTGTGAGTCTCGCAGATGGATCTCGGCTTCGATAGAGGTGAACGCTAAACACGCGCACTGCTCAGTGGCTCCGTGACAGCCGCTAACACACGCGCCTCGAGCTTTTTACACTTTGATTGTGCCGCCTGCGCTCACCGGTGGCGCGCGTATGCGATCGAGAGGAGACGTCAGGTGGCGCCTTCCTTCGCGTAAAACTGATGCAGTGGCGAATTAATGTCACCAATCCTTACAACCACAGAGAGATTCATCACTTCATCATGAATACGATATTTTTTCCCCACTCGTTCAGTTAGGAGTTATTATAGCTGCATGGATTGCACTGAAATCATGCCCCATGGCTGTATTCCTCAGTATGACCCTGAACCAGTCTGGGTCGGGCTTGGCTGGACGTGACATTCGCATTAAAAATAGTCTAATCTTGACCTAATAAAACCAGTAAATTAGGCCACTCCGGGTCAATGCTTGAAAGGAATGTATAGATGTGTCCAACATGGCTCCACAAACCCCCTTCCTCCACATAGGAAGTGACAAAAATAAATCTCAGTGCAGATGAAAAAAATTCTTATAGGGTGTCCACACTCGCACCAAGCCTGCTCTGTTCTGCTGTCCTCCACATGACATTTTAAGGTAAGAGGAATAAGACCTGCAGGGGTTCCTCCAGCACATGACCCAACCAATGAGACCGAACCAATGAACCAAGGGAAGGTGTTCTTTCTTTCTTCCTTCCAACTTACACAAGTAGTCCTGTTATGTTGTGTAAGACTTTTCTCTGGCACCCAATTGTATGCACAGTGGAGGATTATTTAATTACTTCAACATGGCTCTTGTTTCCAAATATCTTTTAGATATGGCAGCAAACGCAAAAGCTACATTGTAGATATGATAACAACGCTGGAGATTAATGAACTGCTCTTTGTAACCACAACAGCTGACAACCTGAACCGTTCTTTTTTCAGCATGAACCCGCAGTCAGGTTGAGTTTCAGCTCATCTCAAAGTGGCCACACTGTCCTTGGTGCTCACTGGAAATTTGACTCATCCTTCATCTCAATGGCGGCACTCTGGAAAATGTCTCCTGTGCCGGGCAGAGCTGGAGAGAATCCTAATTCATCGCACTGTAAAACTGGCAGGAATCCGTGGATCTGTAACTTGACAGGACTGAGGCTGTGCTGCTGAATTCTGACTTGGGATGATGTTGCAGCACAAAAACTGCTCCTCCACTCATTCAACAACTAAAGACTGATTTCCCTTCACCTCCATTTATGCACACTCTGCAACATTCAGAGAATCAATCTCAGTCTCTCCTACATGAATGGAAGCATCTGGAGGTGTATAATGCTTTTTTATGCTCTGAAATTGCTGTTGCCTTACTGGCGTGGTGATTTATAATGTATGAGAAGAAGAGAAAGGGGAATGTGTTCTGGATTAAAAGCATGTCCAAGCTCCTTATCCGTCCTCCCATGACCTCCAGACCGAGATCATAAACAGAGCATATAGCCCTTCAGCCACCCCCGAGCACAAACACACACATAGACACACACACACACAAACACACACACCTTCTATACAGTTGATGCTTTGCAAATAGACCCTCGGGAGGATATATGGGAAGGTGGAGGAGGGAGTGGCAGTACCCTCTGACTGAGTGATGTGCAGACCTTGTGTCAATCCAGGTCTTGACAGCTGCTCACAGATCTGTTTCTTAAAAGGACCTGTAACTGTCTGGAGTAATACCAGTGTGAAGGTCAGGCCTGAGAGCGCATCACTACAGTAACGATAAAGGAAACGTGTGGTGGAAACATGAAGAGGAACATTTGTCTTTGTGTTGGTTGGAATTTTGCCGCCATCTTCTGGTCCAGGAATCAAACTGCTTCTGTGGCACATTCCCGACTAAAGGAGTTATATGAAATCAAAGTATACACAAAAATACTTGTTCGCTCGTTAGAAATTTAAGACAGAAGACACAAGGTTAAACAGAAAAATTAATGTTTATGTAATGTCATAATACAGCTGTGTTTTTAAAAATTCACTCAATATAGTGTTATATTTGAGCTAAACCTTTAATTTTCTTGTTTTATGAATGTATGACTAACCCTTTTTGCCTTTTCTTGATATGGCTTTATTTTTGCAACTGAATTGTATTTTTTGCAAACTAATGCAATGAAATTAAAAATAGATAATACATCTCAATGTTGGCTGCTACACAACAACAGTCACCTTGATGATATAACTGTAAAAGCTGCCATAACAAGTGTGTAATGTGTATCTGTAACAAAGTTCACAGGCAGGACACAAGGACACGATGGATGTTCGTCATCATTTATTCTAAAAGTAAAACAACACAACTTAACAAACCCGACTGTAAACTTTGAATCAGTCAATAAACTGTAACAAGTCAATGAAGTAAAATCCTCTTTTCTTATTTAATCTTTAATTAACAGTCAATATGAAGAGAAATTAATAACTAATAAAGTGACAGTCAATGTGAATGCAAACAGAAACTCATACAGTAAATATGATATGAACAGTGAACCGAAACTCTCATGTGTCATCTTTTGTGTTTATTGTAGCTGCATTTTCAATAATGGCGTTTGTGTGATTACAAAGAGCAGAATTTAGAGTTCACTTTTCTTCCTTCTTCTCGGCCCACTCACTGTAGCCTCCTTCATAATGCCTCGCCCTGAGAAGAAGAAACACATTCCCAATTTGAATTAGTTTGTCTGGAATTTAATTCCCAGTTAAACAGCAAATACAGTTCAATTTAAACTGGTCTTTCATAGGATCATAGTAACAAAAACTAATTGTATGATACTGCATATTTCATGTTATTTCCATGCATATACACAGTATGCATGTCATGTAGATTAGTAATAAAGCATTCATGAATTATAAAATGTAAAACAAAGGTCTGTATGTATTTTTTGCAATTTTAAATAGAGTAGTTTATTTCTAGATAAATATACTAACTAATTAATTAATTAATGAGTTTGATTCTACAATGTATTAATGTAACTTTTGCTGCCGTGCTCCTCCACAGACTCTGCTGTTTTACCTGTTAAACCCCAGCTGCCGGCTGATGTCCAGTGCTTTGGTGCTCCTTTTCCCTCTTCTGCAATGAAATACGATGTTGTCGTCATCTTTCCCAGGAGCCTTCACTTTAAATTTGTCCTTAAAGCCCTCTGGGGACAGCTTCAGGGACTCTTCCAGGTTTGACACTGATATGCACACACACGCGCAAAGAACATAGCAGTTAGAAAAGGACCCATGGAAAACCGTCGTTATCCTACTTTGGCTCGCGTGTTATCTCTCACATGGGATGTTGACGGCATCTGGGATGTGTCCGGCCTGGTGCTCATCAGGATTCCTCACATCGAACAGCTGAATGTCACGGACGCACAACATGGTCTTCAGCTGCGAGTAAGTCACCACTGAAGCTGGAAACAGGACAGACAAAAACAGCATCCACCTTTTTCAAGTTTAAAAAGTTTTTTACTGAAACGTGGAACCACCGCAACTCACCGTCCATTGGTTGAAACCTGTTTATTTCACTTCTGCAGCAGGTGTGAGGGTAAACTGAAGCTTTCACTCAACTCAGCCCCTGACAGACCATTGTTCTCCGTTACAAATCAAAATGCCAGAGTTTACCAGACTCTCTGTTTTTGACAGTCACATGGAAAACTCTGGATAAAGCGCCTGCTGTCCATTCACTGTGAGGACACTGGCAGAAGATGCTCAACCTGTTGCTTTAATTAGGCAACAGAACATTTGAAATCAAATCTAAAACAATATCTATATATATTAGCATATTCCAAACTTAAAACTGACACATAGAACTACAGGGTCAGTATTGGATAGTTAAAGTTGTTTCTGTTGGACATAGCTGACGGCCTGCACATTTTTTTTTATTACCTTTGTTGAAAGCTTCTCCACATTTCATACTTGAGGTTACAAAAGTCCGTAAACCCGAACCAAAGGTGGGACCGGACCTGCAGTTCACTCCTGCAACGACCTGGCAGAAACTTCGAGACAGCATCAGGACCACAGGTGCACAGTTCAGACAACAGACAGTCTTTATACCTCAGGAGTGTTGACATTGGAGGAGATCACCGGCTCACAGGCTCACGCACACAGGGCTTCAGATCAAATAATGCATTTGTCATCGTCTTCAGCTGGTAAACAGTAAAACGTTAGGAAATGCATCATTACCTCACAACAACAGAAAACGTTTCACACATTATCATAGGGACACAGAACGTTCGTATAGGAACTGGGTCTGATTAACCACATATAGATTATAGAATTTAGAATCGCCCTCCAGGGAAAGATAAAGTTGTTTTGAATTTGAATATAATCCGATTCGTCATGTTCTTGTGAAGTGTGCTCAAGGGCTGTTTCAACATTTTTCATATATCCCAAGATCAATATAACTCATTCGGTGTGTGTGTGTGTGTGTGTGTGTGAATAGTACGATAAGTGTGTTATTCCCAGTTTGTTTTCGAATCGAAGATATCTGTACCTGAAGGGACAATAAAATGTACAAACAACTGACAACTCTCCTAAATACATTAAAACGACAAACATACAGACATCAGAAACTAAAACTACACAAAATACAAGAAAAAAGCACAAAAAAACTTTTTTTTTTTAATTTTTATTACGAGAACATTTATCAGTCAAAAAATGAGGCAAATGAACCTTTCCTCGTAGTTTCGTTCTTTATGTAAACAATATCAAACACATTCCTCAAAGTAGTAATGGAGATATTCTTTCGTCGACAGTCTTTATTGAAAGAAAAATTTTCAGTATTATTGTCAATCATTTTTCTGAATGTTCTCCTTATGATCAGAACGCTTTCCCCCTGTCACTTTGTTGAATGTGGGTCTTTTTCTATGAGACCGGGATCGCACCTCTGATCTCCTGGTTAGAGGACAACCCACTCTACGCTGAGCCACAAACGACTCTCAAACTTGAAACCACATTATTTCCCTATTCCGGTCCATTGCACATTCAGTTGCTGGCAAGGGTCAAACACCTGCCAGAGAAATAATCTCTATTTTTGCATTTGACGAGTGCTTGCGGATTTCTGAAAGACAATATTAACAAACTGGGAGTTTTGTTTAATAGCTTAAAGCCAGTTTGAGAATCCAGATCCCCAGTTGATTCATGCATTTCAGATAAACGTCAACTGGGAGTGTAGCACTGCAGCATCTTCTCAAATCACCCTGAAGGCTTTGGCTTGTAGAATCTTTCAACCAAGTTTCTCATAAAAGAAAAAAATCTTACTGTCACTCCGATGATTTAACTCTTTCCAGCTACAGAAGCATCGGCAAATATTATTCGATTTGATCAAAGTTTCTAATCCCACAGTTTTTGGAAATTTTTTACATCTTCACAAACTGTTTTAATCTGATGAGTAATATTATATGTTAGCCGGATTTTTGAAGAACCCCAATTCAAGCATTCAGCGCTCTCTTGTTATGTAACTTAACTCCATACAATATCTCCCGAGGTCTTAACATGACTTTGTTCATGGTAAAAAAAAAAGCTCCTGACACATGTGCTTCCTAATTTCTCATTACTTGTCTCCGTCTAGACTCCATTCCTTTGACCTATTTTGAATAAATAATAAAAAGATAATTGTTTTTCCCCATCAGTAACCAGTCTCTGTGTGAGTTTCCTCCTTTTTTCACCATCATTACACACTTTCATCCCTTTGGCAGACTCCCAGTCTCCAGAATTGTATTGGTCAGTGGAGACAGCTCTCCCATCGCCACCCACAACCCGCAGATGAAGGAATATTGCATATAGCTTAACTCATCGCTCCCCAGGGGGAGTTCTTGCCCATCTGATGGCATAATTCAACCATTGTGAGCGAATATATTCAGCCTCATTATCAGTGCTGAACTCTCGTCTTACTCTGTGCTCATTAAAAAATTGTTTCGCCGGCCCTCGAGGTTTGCAGCGATAACCTGCAAAGTTTTCACCCACAGATTTCTGACTCTCTGAATACAGCCACCTTTCAAAGCTGTCACTGCTGGTGCCTCACATCCCTGCGGCACATTGATGAATTACTGAGATTCATCTGTCTTTGGTGTCTGGTTCCATGAAAACCATTTATGTTCCCATGGGACTGTGCAGACTTAGCTGATGGTATTGTTTTCTACATGCCAGCGATTTGAAACCAAATACTGTGTATAAAGATGAAGCTTCCATCTTTTGCCTCTGAAGTTATCTGTAGCCAGAGTCAGTGCGGTTAATGAACAGGGGATGGAGCAGGGGCGGCTCCTTGTACAGTTGACATAGGCGGTTGCCTAGGGCGCAAAATGTCGAGAGGGCGGCACAAGAGACTGATTTATCATTTCAAAAGAGAGATTCGCCATCTCGACTGTATTCAGAGAATCTTTTCAAATGGAACCGCGCTGTTTGACTCATTACGGTAAAAACAGCTTTGTAACTTTACTTTCACAATTCGATCTTCAAACACATTTCAATTTAGTTTGTTTTATTTGTATTCATTTATCACCCAACAATTTGCAGGCACTTTTCAAAAGCACAACTGAATTCAACACTGTCTTGTCTTCCTGGGGATAACGGTGCATATTTTCAAATGATAGCAGTCTTACAAAGTAGTTCAGTTTACAGTTTACAAAAAATATATATATATATATTTAAATTAAATTAAATTAAATCAAATTAAATTAAATTAATTAAATTAAAAAAATTAAATTAAATTAATATAAATTAAATAGAAAAAGAAAAAAAAATGCGTGCGCACATCCTGCGCAGAACCGAACTACGCACATCCTACCATGAAGAAGAGAGAGGGTGGGAATCGAACCCGGCACCTTCTGTCCTCTTTACCGACTAGGCCACACCGCCTGCTGATTCACGTGAGGAACTAAGCACAACAAGAAGATGGACAAATTACTGTGTGTGTGTGTGTCCGTGTCCTTTTGATACACACTTCAGAGAAAATAGTTTCTACTTTTCTACATATATTTGACAGCCTTACTTAAAAGTTACTTTTATATTTTTTGATTTTAGATACTGGAAGATTTAACATGCTTTAAAAACCTATTCATATAGAATAACCCAGTAGTTGTCAACCTCGTCCTCTGACGCCTTTCAAGAATCACAGTCTGCTGAGATGTCCTGAGGCTGCCCCCTGCTCGCTGCTGGGTTCCTCTGCACTCCAGCTGTTGTCCTGAACGAGCTTTGCAACTGAAAGAATACTGCATAGTCACATGCAGTATGCGTTGAGAGCACAGCATCCTGGTTTAAATGTTATTATCAACACATCTCCTTTGGTACTCTGTGTGCAACAAGCATACTGTGTCAGGGTGAACATTCAAATTAATTACACTGCATACAGTACAAGCGGCACAAAAGTTTTGTACTAACAGGAGAAAACTTCCTTCAAAGTCGTACACAACACAATATGGTTGTACACAGTTGTAGCGATGGTGGATACTTGTGTATTCAAAACAAATGAGCTGTTAAAAGACCAACCTCGTACATAACTAACTGTCAAGTAGATAAACTGCAGGTCTATAAGAAGAATGTAGATAAACCATTAATATTAGAAGAAGAGAATTTCCTTCTTTAGCGATGTGCAATATTGAATTAGCTTGAACCCCTAAAGAATGTTTTTATTAAAGTATGAAATGGTCTCAATCTCCTTATTCGCCTTCCCTCAAGGTTTCTCCTCCCTCTCCCTCTCTCCCTCTCCCTCTTTCAGCAGCAAAATGAAAGGCTGGAGGTGGGATCACATCAGATCCCATGCATCAATCCAAGTCGCAAACAGAACCAATCCCGTTGGGTGTCGGAGTACGGCCATGGCGAGTTGACCGGCATATGCCTTTCCACTCGACGCCGCTGGATGCACAAAAAGAGAAGAACAAACCTTAACAACAACAACCTCACAACAGTTCCTCCAAGCAGCATGGTGCATGGAAAGAGAAATATAAATACCTACTCATTTTGGCAGCATAGTAGGGACATTTGCTGATGTCAGCACCTGTGGCTCCGTGGACAGCAAGCCAGCATTTAAACATCCTCCTGGATGGCTCCCTGTGTGAACAGTCAGGCGGCGGCTCGCACAGAATTTGCGCTTCTGCCTCAGGTGTGTCCCTGACGTACATGCTGCGGTTATAGACTGTGGTTAGAGTCAAAGATGAATCAAAAAAAGATTAAATTATCAGGTGCACAATTCAGAAAGCACCACTAAGTAGAGGAGGAGACAGCGTTTCTGGTAAGTCTGTAAGAAGAGGAGAAGTATCTAAGGGAAAACTGAAAGCATTCATGCTAGGTGAATACGCTACATCAGGTGTCGTGTTGGACTGCCAATCAACGACAGCCTGAAATGATCTGACAAATGGTCCTAGATCCGTCACTGGTCGTCCTTTGATCTGGAGGGCGAGGTGCGACGGCTGGGATTCAGAGCGCAGAATAGTGGCTTATGCTGGTCGGTAAGCGAAACAGCAGCTGCACTCTTGGAATCGGACCAGAAGAGGTTAGACACCAGGGAATCATGTCACATGTGAAGTACAAGGCAATGCCTCTAAGTGCATGAAATCGGAAAAAGAAGAAGTGACTAAAAGCCGTGACCTGGAGAGCAACTCAGTAGTGACATCCATAGGGAGGTGCCCCTGATACACAAACAATGGCTCATGCGCCATTTGGGACATCTGAAAAGATGGTGGGGTTGAATGTTGTGTATCCGTCACCCCATCAGCAGAGGATACCAAATTGAGTCCTAAGGCAATCATCAAGTCGAAATGTCGGGAACAAGAAGTTTAGAATTCCTCTTCTCAGTCCAAAAAGTTTTACTGTTCAGACCTGCTGCTTCCCGCAAGTCTGTTGGCCAAAATGTTCATGTGAAGGTTTTTGTCGTAAGTAGAAAACAAGATATTCCCTCACAGTTCACAGGGTTTGTCTTTCATTTTGATGCTTAGAAACTTTATGATCAGATGAAGTCCCACATTGAACAGAAAGCAGAGAGGAGCTTTGAGGTTTTTACAGCCAAGACATACAGGATGCAGAATGTGGCCGGGACCAAGTACTTCATTACAATTGTATATTACAAAGACTCTATCTAAAAGTCCTGTCCACACAAGATGATACACGTGACCTTTAAGGACATCTAGGTTCTCCTACAAACCAGACTGATGACAAGAAAATATTCTTAATCTCTTGCAAAAATGAATTTGAAGCTTTTATAAGCAGAAGGATCGCAGAGCTCTGCAATTCACCCGAAATGATTGTGACTTTCAGCCCTTGTTTTGCATCATCGGGCTTAAATGTCCTGGTTCACTGTTGTCGCTCTTGTGATGGAAATCTGAAAATACAAGAGGCTGGAACGCCAAATTAGTCTATGTGTATTTTAATAGGGGCTTTCTGCAGAAAGGATCAACACAGAGATACACAGGGATCTCAGAGTGAAGATGGAGAACATTCAAATGCAAGGGTATTATATAGGAGAGCTAAGGCTGTTTGTCCTAACCAGTTCAGACTGGTTTTACAGGTTTCAGTTCACCAACACCTCAGGTAATAAATGTCTTGGACAGGTATGCAAAAAGTTACTCTTCAACTACAAAACAAGTTTCAACCACACTTAGGTATTTTCCACTACACTCTCATGCCAAGTTTCGTTTTACATCTCAAATTTATTTTTGTGAGTGAATGCTTCAATGAGGTGCCAGCCAATATTACACAACGGCAAGTAATAAAGAGAAAACCAAGAATTAAACTGTCAGCATTAATTTCGGCTGCCTGCTTTGTTCAGCGAAAAATCTGATGTTTTTCCTCAGGAAATGCAAGATACCAAAAATTTAAAAACATCAGACACATGTTCATGTGTATACGTGCTAAATATCATACTCACAGTCAAAATTGAACTATTTTGAATTAATAAACGATAATTGAATTAATCTGATTTGTTCGGCATCTTTCAACATGTTGCTTTTCTTTCTGTGCTGATTTATGATTTGTAAAATAGCTGCAGGAACACACACCTGCTCCAGAAAGTGTTCACACACATATGGCGACGCCTGCAAGCTAGTTCTGGCAGGCAACTCGAGCTGCGCTGCGCCAATCACGTGACATACATCATGTGACATACATCATGTGATATACCTCAATCTCCACAACCATCTATAATACACACCCACCTTATCAGGTGGTCTATTTAACCAGAGAGACATTTCCCATCAACCCCTCTTGCTCGCACTGCTGCTGCAGTATGGCTACCTGTTGCTACAGTCCCTCCACCACCCCAGCATCCACCTGTAGGCCCAGCATCCACCTGTAGGCTCCAACGGGGGGTTACAAGTATTTGCTCATCACTCCCATCATTACTGTGTAATCATATGGGGGAGTGATTAAGTTGGAGCCTAGACGCTAAACACTAAATCTGTTGTAATAAATAATATTACATGATCCAACGTGAGTTGTCTGACAGAACTTCAGGTTTTGCACATTTCGGAGGATCTAGGGGAAGCACTGCTGCTCAACACTCAGATGGTTTCTGGAGATCATTACAAAATGACTATGATTAATGATTTCTCAAGGTTGAACAACCTTTTTTCCAATGAACAAATGTGGGTGTATCAGAGGTGTTGCCTTATCTTGCTTTCCATGGAACTGATAAGAAATGATTTACTAATCAAATAGAATGCTGTAGTATCTCCAAATAATGACCTATTACAAACCAAATTTTGTTATTTTCTTTAATAAATAGTTGGTATCTCAAAAGCATTACTCAAAAATAATGAGCTTGTAGATCAAATTGATGACAAATTTAATTGCGTACCATCAACCCCTCTCCCCTGAAGGTGGATGGTATGCTCCAAAACATCATGTGATCCCTGACTGAAGGTGACTTCCTTGTTAAAAAGAATAAAAGAAGCTTCTCGTGTGTTTATCGTGATTTTAGCTGCGATCAAGAGTCGTGAAGATGCCTCTCTTAGGTGGATATTCTGAGGTTGTCAAAGCAGATGGAGAAATCCAGAAGATCTGTGACGCTGTAAGTAGAGAAACCATTGTTCCTCTCTGTTCTCTAGGATCTATTCACATATGAAAAGGGTTTGTGTTTCATTGTGTTTTTGTTGTTGTTGTTGTCACTTCTTGGTGTGTAGATGAAGCACGAGGCTGAAGCAAAGAATGGAAAGAACTACATCCTCTTCACAGCCAAGTTGTACAGGAAGCAGGTTGTGGCCGGGACCAACTACTTGATTAAGGTAGAAGAAGAAGAACTAGTCCTGGAGGATGAGACACACACATCATAGAAAATATCATCTTTAAAGGGGAAGTTCACCCAAAAATGAACATTCACTCTTTGTACACTCACAACTATGATGATCCAATGCAATCGAAGTAATTGGTGACTACTTCTTCAAACGTTAAAGAAAACTATAGAAAACATAAAAGCCTCCATGCTGCTCCTGTGGTCTCATGTATAGTGTCTGTAAGGTCAGACCTTTTAAAGTCAGTAGCCCAATTGGATTTGGCTTCAACACTGTTTACTTACTGATATGTGTGTGTATTTAGTGTTGAGGTCATCAAGATAAAGGTTTAATGCTCCACTGAGGTGCCATTGTTATAGAAGAAGATAACACAATGAGATTTCGATAATAGAGAACCAGTCAAACCTACAGTGAGGAGAAACTTCAGAGAGAGCAGCAAGTGCAGCAGATGTCGTGTTTACAGAGCACATCAAAAGAACAATACTTAAAATGACCAACATCCATAAATGACGTGGGAAATGTGGATGAAGGCTTTATTATTTTTTCATGTCTTCATTTGAGAATCTTAGTTTCTTCTTTTTGAGGTGATTTGATGATTTGGTTTCAATGCGTGTATGAAAATCACAGGCTATATGAAAATCATGATCGATTCTCCCCAAGTGTGTTTCCATTGCACTTTATTTCATTTTTTTTATTGATACACAAACTTCCTCTTTAGTTAAGTCTCAAAACTACTGTGATATTATTACTTTATTGGGTTTCGAGTTCAAAGAGTTTTTGATGCACAAAAATTGAAAACACATGAGAGCAGATGGATGGAAACATACTTTCTGACTCATGAAGCATCAATTTCAAATGCAGCAGGCTGCTGTTTACAGGGAGACATTCAACGACTTGATAGTGCACTTAGTGGAACCAGGTGTTTTTCTCAGAGGAGCAAAACGAAGATGAACTCGCATTCATCTGGTGAACACAAACTCTAACTCTTGTTTCCTTTCAGGTTCATGTGGGAGAAGAAGAATATGATCATCTCATCGTTTACCAAAAACTGCCATGTGATGGAGGAACCCTTCAGCTGACTGGCATACAGGAAAACAAAAGACTGGACGACCCCCTTGTGCCTTTCTAAAGGGACCACAAACCAAACAAAGCATCCTATCAGTGCCTACAGGCTGTTCAATCAACTTATCGCACATTAACCCCGCTCTGTATCAATCAATGTTACCCTACATCTAATTGTATACTGTCTTAGTAGTGTAGCTCATGATGTAACGAGGATGTCAACAAATTTGTGTATGCCGTGAATTAATAAAATATAATTGAATAAATCTGATTTGTTCTTAATTTTTTTGTGCGGGCGGATGGGGGGTGGGGGGGTTAGGACGATTCCAAGGGCCCAGCACAAACAGGGGCACTCAGAGAACACTTATTGTTATTATTATAAATTAATTCATGTAATTAAAGTATTCATTAACAAGTTATAAATGAAATATACTTGGGGTTTATTTCTCCAGGATAGCCTTTATATTTCACCCTCTCTCTGTTCAATGCGTGGTTCATTCTTGCTTGATTTCCAGTCAGCAGGACAGAAGGTGAACTGTCCCTGGAGACACTGGCAGCATGGGTCTTAGAGCTCTTGGTGTTTTTCAGTATCCACAATAAGTTTTGTATCATCGACCCTTGATGAGTGGTCCGAAATGGGAAGAGAGAGAGAGAGAGAGAGAGAGAGAGAGAGAGAGAGAGAGAGAGAGAGAGAGAGAGAGAGAGAGAAAGAGAGCGTGAGAGAGAGAGTGAGAGAGAGAGAGAGAGAGAGAGAGAGAGAGAGAGAGAGAGAGAGAGAGAGAGAGAGAGACTACTGCCCAACACCTGAAGTTCTTTACATTCATTTTTATCAAGTCAAGAAGGCAGCTTTATCCTGACGGACATGCAGCAAGAGAAGAAGGCAGAGGATCGATCCACTTCTTCTAGAGCAGGGGTATCCAACCTTTCTTCATCTCTGAGCTACTTTGAAAAAATTTAAGGGGCCGAAAGCTACTTGCATCACATCGCTTACATTTATTCACAAAGCACTCATCATCTGAATGAAGCTACTCTTTGTATGTGTGTGAAATTGCATAACATTTATTAAATATCACAAAGCTTATCAAAAATCTTCACATCAAGGTCCAAGAACAAAGACTATTTTTCACGAATTTTGGCCCACGTAGCAAGTTACTTAATTTATTTCTTTAACTTTTCGTTACACGTGTAAAATAAGTACATTCACCCTTTTTTACAGAGATGACTGGCACTGCATGGACTCTTAAAGAGTCATTTAAGTGTTTATTTGTCAGTATAGTTCAGAGTTTAGATTTCATGACATTCATGTCAGAATAAGCAGATTCACAAAGGTGTTTAGAGCCAAATAACGCAGACATTTTCACTGCGGCTTGGTGAATATTCTTAGAGTTTTCTACAAGGCTCCAGAAATGTTGTTAAGTGTTGCTGAGACTTAAGCTGAACATTATTTTGGAGATTTATAACCTCCATCTCCAACTCCATAGGATTGACACTGAACAGTTCAGTCATCTTCTCTGAAAGCTCTGTGATGTCTACCTCCATGAAGGGGTTTGCAATGATTGCCACACAGGGTTCCAGCTTATCAAAACCATTGAACCTATCCTCAACTCCTGCCTTAGCCTGGAAAAGAGGTCACAATACTTATGTACATCCAACACATTATCTACCCTTGCATGGCTTTCCAAATTGTTTTCCACTAATGGGAAGTGTGCCAGTCTTCTATTTTTCAGTTGCTGGAGGTCAAATGACAGTTTTGCTTTCAAAGCCTTCACAGCACTGATCTTTTCAGAGATGGTTTTGTCTTTGCCTTGTTACTGAGTTCAGGTGAAAACGTTTCTCTGTCATATCTTTCAGAAAAGCAAGATCAAGCAGCCACTCAGCATCAGACAAGAGGGCAGTGTCCTCCTCTCTGGATTCCATGATGGCCTTGATTTCTTTCAGCAAGGATAAAAAGCGTTGCAGTGTTATACCTCTGCTCAGCCACCTGATCTCTGTGTGGAGGAGGACATCATCATACTCAGCAGACAGTTCTTGAAGAAATAGTTTGAAGCCCTTTGTTGTTCTGCCTTCTCTCGAATGGAGTTGATAATTTTAACAACAGGTGTCATGACATAATCAAATCTCATGACTTTGGCACATATAGCCTGTTGGTGATGATGCAGTGATAGTTCACAATATTAGGAAAGTCCGGGTCTGCCTTGCACTGTGCAATAAATCCTGAGTGGCGTCCTGTCATAGCTGGGGATCCGTCTGTTGTAATAGACACCAGCTTTCAACCGGCACATTTTTTGCACAAAGTAATTTTTTCAAAACGTTGTAGATATCGATTCCTCTAGTTGTGGATTTCAGAGGAAGCAATGTCAAAAACTCCTCTCTGGTGGAAAAAAGACATCGAAGTCCATCCTAACAAACACAGCCAACTGGGCTGTATCAGTCGAGTCCACCGACTCGTCACACTGAATTGAAAACCATTTGCACCTTGTGATGTCCCCCCCCCCCTCCAGCTGCCCCCATTTCATCTGCAGAAAGCGCGGACACTCTCTCCACTGTGTTAGCACCAAGCTGAACATCAGTGATAGCGGAAAGGATATCAGTCTTACTGTTATGGTCCTTAAATAACGTCTCGGCCTCTGCGGTCATCGCATCCTTCACCATCCCAACATCAGTGAACGGCTTTTTGTGCTCCGTCAGGATGCGCGTTTTTTTAAACGATTTCTCCGTTGCCTCTTTGGTTTTCTTCGTCGGTTGGGTGAAAAGACATTGCTGTTTTTTCAGTGTTGCTTTTAGCTGGTTCACCTGTTCAGTCCGTAGCGAGCTGCTTGCAGGAAAATCAGTGCAAAGTTCCCGTGGACATGAGTGTGGTGGCGCTCCACGTTACTTCTTTTCCCTACTGAAACGCTGACCCTGCAGATAAGGCACACACACTTGTCCTTCACATTTGTAAAAAAATTACTCGCTTTCCCGCTCCGCTTGGAAATAGTACGTTTTCTGCTTTTTCTTGGCCGAAGCTCTTCGTTGTCCATCTAAAATCCGATTCAACAGGCTCGCTTATAGCACCACTTCACTTTAGCTCAACTTGCCTACAATGTAACTAGTCCAACATGTAGGTGCAAGTTTGATGCTATGCTGCTGTGACTCGCTGGGTTCAGACGTTCACACGACAATCATCTTTTTATTGATTTTTTGATTTATTTTATTATTTTTAAGCCCATCTTATTATTTTTTATTGGAGGGGGTGGCATATCAATGTGCTTGATTAAATTGAAGTGGGAAGAGGTGTTTTTATTGTTGTTGTTTTTTTTAACACAGTCAGTGAACCTACTGGCGAGCTACAGAAAACCGGCTCCTGAGCGACGTGTTGGAGACCCCTGCTCTAGAAGGACCACAAATAGAACTCATCAGTTCATATCACATTTCACCAGCGGCTCGGTATGTTAACAATGTTAACCAATTCCAACATAAAACAACATGTATACGTGCTGGAAATCATACTGACAGTGAAAATTGAACTATTTTGAATTAATAAACGATAATTGAATGAATCTGATTTGTTCGGCATCTTTCAACGTGTTGCTTTTCTTTCTGTGCTGATTTATGATTTGTAAAATAGCTGCAGGAACACACACCTGCTCCAGAAAGTGTTCACACACCTTCAGGTTTTGCACATTTTTCCACCCCTTTATTTTCACCACTGTGACACGTCTCAGTTGTCTTCCTAAAACAAAAGACCTGCAGGAACAGACGCTATAGTGGGAGTACTTGGATCCTTTAGTTCCTTAAATTAAAAAAATATGAGAATGTGAGTTTGGTTCTCCCAAACATGTCATCTGAGGTCAATCGGAGGATCTAGGGGAAGCACTGCTGCTCAACACCCAGATGGTTTCTGGAGAGCATAACAAAATGACTATGATTAATGATTTCTCAAGGTTGAACTACTTTTTTTCCAATGAACACATGTGGGTGTATCAGAGGTGTTGCCTTATCTTGCTTTCCATGGAACTGATAAGAAATGATTTACGAATCAAATATAATGATGTAGTATCTCCAAATAATGACGTGTTACAAATCAATAACAAGTTCATTTCTTAAATAAATAATTGCTAGCTCAAAACCATTACTCACCTAACCTACTGTTTGAGATGAACATTTGTTTCCTCATTTTGAGTTGATTTGATTTTTTGGTTTCAATGCATCACAGGCTTTATGAAAATCATCATCGATTCTCCCTAAGTGTGTATCCAGTGCACCTTTTTGCATTTAGTTATTGATACACAAGTCAAAAAAAAGAGCTAATTCTAAAACCTACTGTGATATTTATACTTTATTTGGTTACCATTGCAAAGGATTTTTGATGCACAACTTGAAAACACATAAGAGCAGATGGATGGAAACATACTTTCTCACTCATAAACTTGATGCCAGCATTATATTCTTTCATAGGACCAAAGTTGTCTAGCTTCGGCCCCAATACACCTCCATGCATTGGTAAAGTGCTTTGAATTGTCTTTTGTCTGTAAACTTGCAATGCCTTTTCAGTCTCGGTTGAACACCTGTTTTCCAATGAACATATGTGGGTGTATCAGAGGTGTTGCCTTATCTTGATTTCCATGGAACTGATAAGCAATGATTTACTAATCAAATACAATGCTGTAGTAACTCCAAATAATGACCTATTACAAACCAAATTTTGTTATTTTCTTTAATAAATAATTGGTATCTCAAAAGCATTACTCAAAATAATGAGCTTGTAGATAAAAATTATGACAAATTGAATTGCGTACCATCAACCCCTCTCCCCTGAAGGCGGATGGTATGCTCCAAAATATCATGTGATCCCTGACAGAAGGTGACTTCCTCGTTAAAAAGAATAAAAGACGCTTCTCGTGTGTTTATCGTTATTTTAGCTGCAATCAAGAGTCGTGAAGATGTCGTGCGGTGGATATTCTGAGGTTGTCAAAGCAGATGGAGAAATCCAGAAGATCTGTGACGCTGTGAGTAGAGATACCATTGTTCCTCTCTGATCTCTAGGATCGATTCACAGATGGAAAGGGTTTGTGTTTCATTGTGTTGTTGTTTTTGTTGTCACTTCTTGGTGTGTAGATGAAGCACGAGGCTGAAGCAAAGACAGGGAAGAACTACATCGTCTTCACAGCCAAGTTGTACAGGAAGCAGGTTGTGGCCGGGACCAACTACTTGATTAAGGTAGAAGAAGAAGAACTAGTCCTGGAGGATGAGACACACACATCATAGAAAATATTATCTTTAAAGGGGCAGTTCTCCCAAAAATGAACATTCACTCTTTGTACACTCACAACTATGACGATCCAATACAAATTAAGTAATTGGTGACTACTTCTTCAAACGAAACAGAAAACTACAGAAAACAGAAAAGTCTGTGGCCTCATGTATAGTGTCTGTAAGGTCAGATATTTTAAAGTCAGTAGCCCAATTGGATTTGGCTTCAACACTGTTTACTTATTGATACGCGTGTGTATTAAGTGTTGAGGTCATCATGATAAAGGTTTAATGCTCCACTGAGGTGCCATTGTTATAGAAGAAGATAACACAATGCTATTTCGATAATAGAGAACCAGTCAAACCTCCAGTGAGGAGAAACTCAGAGAGAGCAGCAAGTGCAACAGATGTCGTGTTCATATCAAAAGAACAATATTTAAAATGACCAACCTCCATAAATGACGTGGGAAATGTGGATGAATGCTTTATTCTTTTTTCATGTCTTCATTTGAGGATCTTAGTTTCTTCTTTTTGAGGTGATTTGATGATTTGGTTTCAATGCATGTGTGAAAATCACAGGCTTTATGAAAATCATGATCGATTCTCCCTAAGTTTGTTTCCATTGCACTTCGTTTCCTTTTTTTTATTGGTACACAAACTGCCTCTTTGGTTAAGTCTCAACACTGTTGTGATATTATTACTTTATTGTGTTTCGAGTTCAAAGAGTTTTTGATGCACAAAAATTGAAAACACAATGAGAGCAGTTGGACGGAAACATACTGTCTGACTCATGAAGCATTATTTTCAAATGCAGCAGGCTGCTGTTTACAGGGAGACATTCAACGTCTTGATAGTGCACTTAGTGGAACCAGGTGTTTTTCTCAGAGGAGCAAAACGAAGATGAACTTGCATTCATCTGCTGAACACAAACTCTAACTCTTGTTTCCTTTCAGGTTCATGTGGGAGAAGAAGAATATGATCATCTCATCGTTTGCCAAAAACTGCCATATAATGGAGGAACCCTTCAGCTGACTGGCATACAGGAAAACAAAAGACTGGACGACCCCCTTGTGCCTTTCTAAAGGGACCACAAACCAAACAAAGCATCCTATCAGTGCCTACAGGCTGTTCAATCAACTAATCTCACATTAACCCGGCTCTGTATCAAACAATGTTACCCTACATCCAATTGTATACTATCTAAGTAGTGTAGCTCATGATGTAACGAGGATGTCAACAAATTTTGTATGCGGTGAATTAATAAAATATAATTGAATAAATCAGATTTGTTTTTGCTTTTGTGTCTGGGCGGGCGTGGGGTAGAGGGGTGGGGGGGTTAGGACGATTCCAAGGGCTCAGCACAGACAGGGCCTCTCAGAGAACACTTACTGTTGTTATTATAAATTAGTTCATGTAATTAAAGTATTTATTAACAAGTTATGAATGAAATATAATTAGGGTTTATTTTCTCCAGGATAACCTTTTTATGTAAAGCTATTACAGTTTTTCTCAGTTGTTAACACTTTCCTTGTTTACACTCTGATGTCAATTACACATCACCTTGTTGTCAAAACACTACACACAATGTTCAGTTGTTGCACACACTTCTCAAGTAAAATCTCAAAGCATCAACCTACAACACACAAATACTCAAATCTCTAAACATTCAGGTCTGTTGAGCAATTTCACCTCATTTACACAGCCTAACAGGACACTGACATTGTAGATATGGTTCGTGAGTACAACTCTATCACACTCAGAAAAATAAAAACTAGGATCCTGGCTGACCATGCTACATTTAGAAACGTCCAGATTGTCATTGGACTGTATTCTTCATAGGAATGCCATGCTGATGAAACAAGTGTTCAGGGTCCCATTCGAA
This sequence comes from Pleuronectes platessa, assembly GCF_947347685.1. Taxonomy (NCBI): domain Eukaryota; kingdom Metazoa; phylum Chordata; class Actinopteri; order Pleuronectiformes; family Pleuronectidae; genus Pleuronectes; species Pleuronectes platessa. Next base: position 7,864,077 of record NC_070645.1, on the reverse strand, counting down.
TAGAACACAGCCATCAAGGACTTATGGTGAGAGTTTGTGCTTGTAAGTACCAACATTCAGCACTGACACATGCATGTATTGTACCTGTAATCCAATATTGTTCCTTTTCTACAGTGTCTCACTGTAGCCCACTGTGTTGACCTCTCTGTGTCCATACTGTGACTTGCATTCTCATGCTGATCCAGGAGCATGACACAGCTCATGTGTTGTACCAGTACATCTTTATTGATGAGGTGGGATTTAACCTGGTGAAGAGGAGGTGACGGGGCAGAAACGTCATTGGCCAGCGGGCCATTGTTGAGGTCCCCGGCCAGCGTGGTGGGAACATCACAATGTGTGCTGCAATGAATCACCATGGGATCTTGCACCGTCATGCCCACTTAGGGGCCTATGACGCTGCCCGTCTCCTCGTCTTCCTGGATGGCCTGCATGACCTGCTGGTACCACCTGACCAGACAGATGACCCACAGTGGATCAATCACGTTGTCATCCGGGACAATGTGAGCTTTCAAGTGCGGGAGTGGTTCCAGGACCACCCACATTTTTCCATTCTATACCTTCCACCTTATTCTACTTTCCTGAATCCCATTGAGGAATTATTTTCAGCTTGGAGGTGGAAGGTATATGAACGGAACCCACAGGACCGGCTCCCACTGCTCCAGGCCATTGAGGAGGCCTGTGGCGACGTGAGTGTCGAGGCCTGTCAGCATTGTGTGTGTGAGGTTTTTAGTTTTCTGTGTGCAGTTTTGAGAAAGCTGTTATTGTTTTGAAAAACGCGTGTTAACAATTGTGAAAAACTGTAATTTTTGTGAAGGGGGGGTTGAGTAGGCCGCTTTACAGTTCTGTACTGTTCTCTGTGTGTACCGAAATAAACCTTTTTATGCTGCATATTTGTGTGCTGTTTTATGTTTGACTATGAAGAAAGTAGGCCTACACTGAGACAATTTTTCAAAAGGAGAAATGGCTCATTCATTCATACGGTGTGTTCCATTTTGATGATTGTGTTTTCAATTTTGCACTTCAGTGTGCTGTAAATGGTTGGTAGTGTGCAAGCAAATGCTTAGTTGTGTGTTCCCAATGAATGGTATGTGTGTGTTATTTGAAAATATGGCTGTGTGTACCAAATGAAAACACGAGCTCCATTTTGTGAACAGGTAAGAGATTTGATGGCAAAGAGTCATCTTGCAAAGGGAGTGTCAGGTTTAGCATTTTGTGTGTGAGGTTTTCAGTTGTCTGTGTGCAGTTTTGAGAAAGCCGTTATTGTTTTGAAAAACATGTGTTAACAATTGTGAAAAACTGTAATTAGCTTTACAAATTAGTTTGCATTTGTAAATTACTTTGAATGGTCTTTTGTCGGTAAACTTGCAAGACCTGTTTCCGATGATTATAATTTAATCTTCTCAAACCCAACCAAACCAAAGAAAATCCTGCAAATCCTGCAAATTCAGGTGTTGAAACTCGTCCATTAAACCCCCACACAAAGGTAGTTAAAGTAAGCAGCTGTTGTGTGTAACCACAATGCATTGACTTTACTCATAGTCATTTGTACCTGGTGACTGATTTTCCTCTTTGTTCAGCACATGACTCTTTTTGTTGAAATAACTTTTATTTAAACTTCGTCTTTGTTAAATCTCTTATTATTTATATAAGGGTTACTTATAATTTTCTGTTATGTCATTTAGTGCATTCTGTTTATTAAATCAACTGATAAGGGGAAATGGTGATTGTGATGGAAATGTTATGTTGTGAGACTTCTGAAATAAAGAGATTAGAGAATCAAAGTCTTTTAAGCATACTTTATTCCTTGTAATCGACGGTCAGACAATCATACAGCATGCAAAGAGCATTCTGCAGAGGGAATGACAGATAAACAGTTGCAGGCATGCACCCTAACCCCACTAATAATATAAAGATGAAGTATCTCCAGATAATGACTTGTTACATAACAATAATTACTTAATTTCTTGAATAAATACTTGCTAGTTCAAAACCATTACTATAATTATGACTTTGTATATCAAAATAATGAAAAAGTAAGTTATGAAATCATTCCATTTGATACACGATGTGCGATAAGAAGATATCATCACGTAAAAAACATTAAAACAAATACAATAAGAAGAATCAATAAAAAGAAGCGAACATTGCACAAGAGCAAATACAAATAATTAAAGCTATAGGTAAGAATAAAAAGATGACATCAAATGTAAAAATGTTATTGTGAGGGAAAATTCAACAGACCAGGTGTCTCACTACTGTGGCCTTGGCAAACTGGGAGTTTGCTACAGCGGACGGACACAGCAGATGAGCACTGAGGAGGATTTCATATCTTTTTCATATTAAGTTTTATGAAGCTCCTCTTTGTATTAATTCTGGCATGTCTTCTTTTTCTCATGCTGTCTTGTGAAACGCCTCTTTGTATAAGTCCTGGCTTTTTCACCTTCGCAGCCAGTTGTTCCATCCTGAGCACCCGTGCTTGTTGTGTATCTCTGCAGAGATTACTATTATAAAGACTCAATGGCAACTCCAGTCTGATTTCATTATTTCAAATCTCAAGATGAATTTCCATCACATTATTTAAAAGAAGTCACTGCAATCTGCAAACCATCATATCAGATGGACGAAAAGTTTAACATGAAAACTTACTGAGGTTAGTAAACAAGTATTACACTAAATTAATTGAGCTGTATCTAGGTGTATAATAATAATAATAAAGTGGCAGGTACAGGGGAGGTTTGATACATTTAACAGTATACTACTACTATATCTACTAATACTACTACCATTACTACTAATACTTATTATAATAATTACAACAATACTAACATGGCTTAACCTTTAAAAACATGTTTAAATTAACTTTTTGTCTGAGGTGAACATTCCTCATTTGTCTCTTCTCGACAAATTTGTTTATGTAAAATTCACTTTTGTGTTGAAAAATGTTTTTATATATATTGTCCATCTCTTTTGCACAAAAAGTCTTTAAGTAACTGAGGACTTATCGAGTGCTTATGTCATTTTTTTTCTTGAATTTTCTCTGTTATTTAACTACGGATGATCAAATGGGTTTTCCAGGCAGTTTGGTGGTTTAGTTTTTTTTTTTGTGGGGGGTGATTGGGTGGTGCCAGCATTATATTCTTTCTTAGGACCAAAAATGTCTAGCTTCAACACTAATACACCTTCATGCATTTGTAAAGCGCTTTGAATTGTCTTTTGTCTGTAACCTTCAATACCTGTTTCGGTCGCAGCTAAACACCTGTTTTTCCAATTAACCCTTGTGTTGTCCCTGCTTCCCCATGCTGTTTGCTGTGAGCGTTTTTTGTAGCGATTTGACAAACGCTCGTCGCGATACCCTGCTTCAAACACACAGACGCACGCGCACACGTGCATACGCACAGCCCGCCACACATCAGCACGCGCACGAAGGGCAACAGAAAAGCGAACAGCCCTTGCAGATGTATTTCTCACACCCGCTCCAAGTTGCCCAACGGTGTGACGTAGGACCCCTGGGACCGCCCAGAGACCCACTCTTCGGCGTGGGTCTCTGCGACCCGAAGGCTCGCGCCGGGGGGGGTCGCCGCGCTGCCGCTCGCGTCGAGGGCCGTCTCTCCGATCGGGGTCCTCGTGACCCTGAGACTCGCAACGCTGAACTGACACGCTCCCTCCGTTTGTGTTATCGAAACCTGCTCCTGCTCGGTGATGAGAAGAAGAAGAAGAAGAAGAAGAAGAAGAAGAAGAAGAAGAAGAAGAAGAAGAAGAAGAAGATGATGATGATGAAGCACAAGACCCACAGACGCACACGCGTACACGCACAGCCCGCCACACATCAGCACGCGCAAGATGGGCAATAGAAAAGCGAACAGCCCTTGCAGATGTATCTGTCACACGGGGCCGGTCCGGGCTCCCCGTTTCGTGCGCTCGCGCTGCCGCTCGAGTTGACGGCCGTCTATCCGAATGGGGGTCTCCGCGACCCGGAGACTCGCGACGCGGGGCCGGTCCGGGCTCCCCGCTTCGTGCGCTCGCGCCTGTTGTTGCTCAGCGGCCGTTGAAAATGGAAAAACTGCGACAGAGTTGCAAAGCGTTTGACTTTTTTTTTCATCTCCCCACGACACCCTCCAAGTTGCGCGTCGGTGTGACGTAGGACCCCTGGGATGCCCGCGTCGGGGAGTCTCTTCGGCCTGGGTCTCGGCGACCCGAAGGCTCGCGCCGGGAGGCTCGCGCTGCCGCTCGAGTTGAAGGCCGTCTATCCGAATGGGGGTCTCGGTGACCCCGAGACTCGCGACGCGGGGCCTTCCTGGCTGCCAGTGTCGCGCACCCGAGCCTGTTCTTGCTCGGTGAGGAGAAGAAGGAGAAGGAGAAGGAGAAGGAGAAGAAGAAGAAGACTCTTGAGCAGTAATAATAATAAAAAAAGAAACTAATTTGTACTATTTCTCTTACAGCCGAACGACACGCGCAAAGACGTAGGGTATGTGTGTCGTGGGCCCTGTCGCTTGTCGATCGGGGTCCCAGCGACCCCGAGACTCGCGACGCGGGGCCTTCCTGGCTGCCAGTGTCGCGCACCCGAGCCTGTTCTTGCTCGGTGAGGAGAAGAAGGAGAAGGAGAAGAAGAAGAAAAAGAAGACTCTTGCGCAGTAATAATAATAATAAAAAAAGAAACTAATTTGTATTATTTCTCTTACAGCCGAACGACACGCGCATAGACGTAGGGTAGGTGTGTCGTGGGCCCTGTCGCTTGTCGGTCGGGGTCCCAGCGACCCCGAGACTCGCGACGCGGGACCTTCCTGGCTGCCAGTGTCGTGTACCCGAGCCTGTTGTTGCTCAGCGACCGTTGAAAATGAAAAAACTAAGATACAAATGGCATAGCGTTTTTTTTTGTAATCTCTGGCCGCCCACGTTGCGTACTCGAGCCTGTTCTTGCTCGGTGATACGAAGAACAAGAAAAAGAAGATGAGACGAACAAGAAGGAAACTCATTTTTATTTTATTTTTGTATAGCTGCACACGACACGCGTGAAGACGTATGGCCCCCGTCTCTTGTCGTTCGGGGTCTCCGTGACCCTGATACTCACGACGTCGGGCCCGCCCGGCCGCCCGCGTTCCGTACCTGAGCCTGATTTTGCTCGGTGATGCGAAGAAGAAGAAGAAGATAAAGAAGAAGAAGAAGAAGAAGAAGAAGAAGAAGAAGAAGAAGACGAAGACGAAGACGAAGACGACGACTCCAGCTCAGTAATAATAATAAAGAAAAAATGAATTCTTTTTTATTTTATTTTTGTATAGCTGCACAAGACACACGCAAAGACGTAGGGCACGTCTCTTGTCGTTCGGGGTCCCCGTGACCGAGTGCAAGGGCCGCGAGCATCCCCGGCTGCCAGTGTTGTGTGCTGGAGCCTGTTCTTGCTCAGTGATAATACAAATAATAACTATAAGAAGAAGAAGAAGAAGAAGAAGAAAATGCGGAGACTGTCACACGCACACAAACGCATGCTGGGTAAACTAGTCCCTGGGACAACACAAGGGTTAAAGATAGATTTTTCGACACACCGCGTGACCGTGGGGTGATGGCAAAGTTTGATTAAACGCCATCAAAACCATTCATACCGGACGCTGAAGCGCCTGGCAGCGCTAATAATATCACCCGTTGATCCAGTAGTATAAAAGCATATACTCACTTGTTGCTCCAACATTAAATCAACTGCATCCCAACGTTTGTCTATTTTAGTATTGTCTTTATACAACATGTTCCGAGGATCATACAACTCACTGTACTTCTCCACTTCAATTATTAATTTAATTCATCAATGTTGAAGAACTTCGCTGTTTGCTCCGTTAAATGTCGGGTGTCGAGGTAAATTATATATTTTCCACTCAAGAGAGACAACAAAAAGATTTTTGCATTAACTTTTCATCAGCTCCGACCAATTGAAAAAATACAGCAGAGTCACAAAAGCTGTGATTCACTTCTTGAACTCTCTCATGCAGCTCTAGCTCAAATGAAATAATGCATGAGGTGTTTTTCTCATGACTGGCACTAACTCATCTTAGCGCGCACACACAAACACACACACGCACGCACACACACACACACACACACACACACACACACACACACACACACACACAGCAACGTCATGTTCCAAATAATCTGTGACAACCACAAAACACGTTCACACACTGTTACAATGTTATTATTTGAAACATTTCAAACAAGTTGCTGTTTTATGTTTTTAAATGATGTATATGTTTGTTTTGTCCACCGGGGACCAATAAAGTTAATTTGAATTACAAAAATAAAAACCTGTGATCACATGTTGTGAGGTCCTTTGATGTTAAAGGACATCATGTTGTTAGGTCCTTTGAGAGGCAGATATTTGAATGGAAAGGAGAGTTTTGATGTAAAGGACTCAGTTCACCTTTGGTTGTTGGAGAGATACCCACAAGCAAGTAGTCTCTGGATTACAAATGGATTCTCAGCTATTCGTTACTGACCTGCAAATACAGGACATCATGTCATCGAGGAGAACTCTAGAAGACTCTTCTACTGCCTCAGGTAAGACTCTGAAAACAGAGCAGCCATGCTAGCAAAAGAGTCTTTTGAACAACAGCAGCTTGTGTGTCACTTTCTGCACTGACTTCATGCCCAAGAAAGATCAACTCATTGTATGTGACCTGAGGCCAATGAGGTTTTAGCTGTTTTATCTACAGCATCAACATTATCTTGTCTGATCTGTTTACTGAAAACATAAATAACTTAAGTCATCAGGTTTAGGTCACATTTTTAGTCTTCACATGGTCTTAAAATGACAACTAGAGAAATGCAAACACATGTGACTCCTGTTGTGCGTTATTTCATATTGTGTTGTCTGAATGAATCCATCACACTGAAAACACCCACATCACCTATTCTGTCTCCACCATCTCTCTCCACAGTTTCACTGACAGCACCTGACGCTCAGGACTGCCTCACGATCCACAGCAGCTCTTCCTCCTATTCGGTCCTGGACTTTCTAGGGGAAGGCGGCTTCGGAACAATCGTCTCGTCCATGAACCTCAGGACCAGAGAGATGGTGGCTTTGAAAATCATGAAGGACACCGGGTCCGCCCGGGACGCTGAGCATGAGGCAGGAGACTGAAGTCTTTGTTTATATTCCTGTGCTCAGGTGTTGTCTGCTCCATCAGAGCATGTCGCTGCTCACAAACTGTTGATAGTGTTGTCTTATCACGTCTCCTCTTCTCTCTTCAGGTAAACATGCTGAAAGTCATCAGTGACCTGGATGCTGATCTCAACAACATGGTCAAGTTCCATGAAGTATTCCAGCACCTGGACCAGACCTGTTTGGTGTTTGAGCGGCTGGACATAAGTCTCTATGACCTGCTAAGGCAGCGAGAGTGGAAGCACCTTCCTCTTCATGAGATTCGCCCAGTTGCCAAGCAGGTATGTAGCAGCGATCAATGCATCATGAAACCAGCACTCTTCTATTAGAGAGATCCCCGAAACCTAAACCTAACACCCAACAATAGCACATGGAAGAAATAATTCTAAATGTTGTGTATTCTTTGTGTCCCTGCAGCTCTTTGTGGCCTTAGATGCCCTGAAGGGTCTCAGGGTCCTGCACACGGACATAAAACCAGACAATGTTATGTTCGTGAACATGGATGGAAGGATAAGCCACTCAGTGTGAAGTTAATTGACTTTGGCTTAGCCATGATGGCGTCCAAAGTCCGGAGGGGGATGAAGATCCAGCCGTGTGGGTACAGGTGAGTTCATCCTGCACAGCATCTGTTAAGCAACGTTATTTTCTCTGCCCTGAAATGTTCCAACAGATTTTTCATCTGTGGCTCATGTCTTTCCTTCTCAGGGCTCCAGAGATCTCTCTGGGTCTTCCATTCTGCGAGGCCGTCGATGTGTGGGGGGTCGGGTGTGTACTGGCGTTCCTGTACCTGGGTCGAAACCCGTTCACCTTTAAGTGCGAATATCAAATGGTATTTATCACATGACCAATTGGATTTTTTATTCATATTCATAGAGAATTCAAGTGGATGTGATTCTCATGATGTGTATTCTGTCTGCAGATGAAGGACATGGTGACAGTGCTGGGCCTGCCGCAGCACCACCTGCTCGATGCTGGCTGGTACAGCGAGCGGTTCTTCATTGAAGAGGAGGGTGAAAACAGTCCATCGTGGAGACTGATGGTAGAGTAAACATGTTCTTGTATGTTTGAGAATTTGAATGGAGCATGTTTAAATCATACTTCCTTGTTCTCATCTTTATTTATTTTTGTTCCTTCAGACTGCAGACGAATACAATGCTGTTAATTGCCTGCAAACAGAGGACAAGGAGAGCTTCATCCGGCAGCTGAGCTCCCTCAACGGCCTGATTCATGTGAGTACTCACTCAAGTGTTGAACAAGTAAAGACTGGATCTGCACCAGTTATTTATCTGTCAATCGGGAGCTGGATCATCTGACCTGAAACCTGTTTTCAAATCCAGATCCATCCAAAATTGGGGGTGGCTGAGATGGAAGACCGCATGGCCTTTGTATCTCTGCTGGAGGGGCTGCTGCATCTCAACAGGGATGAGAGGATCCCTCCTCGTCAAGCTCTGAAGCTGCCCTTCATCTCCATGAGCCACCTGAGGGAGGACTTCCACAGCAGAGACTAGTAAGTGCCCACATGTCCTTTCACACTGGAACTAAACACATCAGGTTGTATGGACCGATGGTTTGAATTAATTGACAGTGACTGATTTACTAATTGATTGTCTTCCTTCATCCAGTCGGACTACCTGCCAAGAAGCAATGAGGGTCTGGCCCACTGAGGACAGCTCCCACTGTTCAACCTCAGACAGCGGCTACTCTGGCTTCATGAACCAAGACTCTTCGGATTCTGTGGAGGCTCTAGACTCCCCAAGTGCCACCAGTGAACTGTCCTGGTGTTCTGACCAGACAATTATGTCCCACACCACCTGCTCGCCCACCTTCAATGAAACCAGTGAGGAACTCTACAAAGCGTCTGACCTGCAGATCAACTCCAGTGCTACCTGGGTCTGGTCTCCAATCAAATTTTGTGACACCATTGAGGAAGTCTCCAAAGGGTCGGACCTGAAGAGCAACCCCAGTGATACCTCGGTCTGGTTGACCTTCGGAGATGATGACACCAGTGAGGAAGTCTCCAAAGGGTCTGACCTGAAGAGCAACCCCAGAGATACCTCGGTCTGGTCGGCCATCACAGATGATGACACCAGTGAGGAAGTCTCCAAAGGGTCTGACCTGCAGATCCACTCCAGCGCTACCTGGGTCTGGTCGCCCATCAGAGATGAGGACACCAGTGGGGAAGTCTCCAAAGGGTCTGACCTGCAGATCAACCCCAGAGATAACTCGGTCTGGTCGGCCATCAGAGATGATGACACCAGTGAGGAAGTCTCCAAAGAGTCTGACCTGCAGATCAACCCCAGAGATACCTCGGTCTGGTTGGCCATCAGAGATGATGTCCCCAGTGAGGAAGTCTCCAAAGGGTCTGACCTGCAGATCAACCCCAGAGATACCTCGGTCTGGTCGGCCATCAGAGATGATGACACCATTGAGGAACTCTCCAAAGGGTCGGACCTGAAGAGCAACCCCAGTGATACCTCGGTCTGGTTGACCTTCGGAAATGATGACACCAGTGAGGAAGTCTCCAAAGGGTCTGACCTGAAGAGCAACTCCAGAGATACCTCGGTCTGGTTGGCCATCAGAGATGATGACACCAGTGAGAAGGTCTCCAAATGGTCTGACCAGCAGATCCACTCCAGCGCTACCTGGGTCTGGTCGCCCATCAGAGATGAGGACACCAGTGGGGAAGTCTCCAAAGGGTCTGACCTGCAGATCAACCCCAGAGATAACTCGGTCTGGTCGGCCATCAGAGATGATGACACCAGTGAGGAAGTCTCCAAAGGGTCTGACCGGAAAGGTGCAGGTCAAGTTGTCTAAATGGAAATGGTTGCTACCCCAGTTGTCCTACAGGGGAAGAAGTCTGATAGTCAATAACCTGGTTGCAGCATCCCTGTGGCACAGACTCTATGTGCTCACTCCTCCAGTATATTATTTTTAATTTAATCAACTCTTTTTAAATTATTAAAAAACATGTTGGGTAGTGTTGGTCAAGGGGAATGTATTGTAATGGGGGGGGATTGGAACTGCTGCACGGATGTCAATCTGGACCGAACAGGACAGGAGCTCCATCCTCAGTCCTCCTCTTTCCTGGGCCAGACAGTCAAGGAGGCAGATCTAGTGGACCCGTGGAGGAGGCAACATCCTTCGGCCAGGCAGTACACCTGGATAAAGATAACAGACGGCAGGATCCATGGTGCCCGGCTGGACAGATTTTACATATCCGCTCCTTTTATTACCCGTGTGACAAACTGTCAAATTCACCCGGTTGGTTTCACAGACCATCATTTAGTTCTAGTAGATCTACTTTTATCTCCTGCTAGAAAGCCTGGATCCTTCTGGCATTTTAATGTTAAGCTTTTAAAGGATTTAAATTTCTGTGGGAATTTTAAGCTGTTCTGGGCCAACTGGGAATCAAAGAAAGAGTTGTTTCCCTCCCTGTGTCAGTGGTGGGAGGTTGGCAAGGGTCAAATTAAGGTGTTCTGCCAGCAATACACTGCGTACTCTTCAGGGAACATTAAAAGAGCAATGGAGCAGCTAGAGGCCGACATAAAGGAGCTGGAAAGTGTACCTACCAACACGGAGACATTAAAAACTAAAAAACAACAACTAAACTCCTTTCTCCAGGAGAAGGCCAAAGGAGCTCTGGTTCGAGCTCGGTTCCAGAAATTAAAAGACATAGACGCACCCACTTCTTTCTTTTTTAATCTGGAGAGATCCGTGGCCCAGGGGAAGCAGATGGTGGGTCTCCGGCTGCCGGATGGGAATATAACAGCAGAACCAGCCGAGATGAGGAGACACGCAGTGGAGTTTTATTCCGACCTGTTTGGGGCAGAGGAGTGTGACGCTGAAGCTGTGGCCGAGTTGCTGCAGGACCTCCCACAGCTGAGTCCAGGTGAGAGGGACATCCTGAGCTCGGACATCACTCTGGAGGAGCTGACCACTGCAGCTTCGCAGATGGCTGCAGGCAAGTCACCAGGTTTGGATGGTTTACCGGCAGATTTTTTAAAACATTTCTGGAATAGTATGGGACAGGATCTGCTGGATGTCTTGAAGGAGTCGTTTGGGAAAGGGCTTCTTCCAGCCTCCTGCAGACGAGCTGTAATATCACTCCTGCCGAAGAAAGGGGATCTGACCCTGCTGAAAAACTGGAGACCCGTCTCTCTTTTATGTAGTGACTATAAAGTTTTATCTAAGGTTTTAGCAAATAGACTCAAGGTTTTTATGGAAGTGTTTATTGGTGCTGACCAATCCTATTGTGTACCAGGTAGGTCAATGCAAGACAATTTGTTTTTAATGAGAGACATTTTTGATCTGTGTACAACGTGTAATATTAATATTGGCATTATTTCCATTGACCAGGAAAAAGCATTTGATCGTGTCGATCGTTCATTCCTGTTTTCCACACTGCAGGCTTTCGGTGTTGGGGAGCATTTTCTGTCCTGGGTGAAACTATTATATAATGATACGTGTTGTGTTTTGAAGGTGGGGGGAGGGCTGAGCAGACCTGTACCAGTTGAAAGAGGGATAAGGCAGGGATGCCCCATCTCAGGCCAACTTTACAGTGTGGCAATCGAACCGCTCCTGTGTCGGCTCAGGACTCGGCTGAAAGGCCTGCGTCTGCCTGAGCTGGCTCACAGCCCCCCAATAGTAATATCAGCTTATGCGGATGATGTGAACATCTTTGTCAAGGATCAGGCAGACATACAAGAATTAGAGGGCAGTCTGTCATTGTATGCGAAGGCTTCATCGGCAAAAGTTAACTGGGGTAAGAGTGAAGCCTGTGTGATTGGTCAGTGGGACGCAGGGAGAGTACCCCGTCTCCCTGGGAACCTGACATGGGGAATTAAAGGGTTAAAAGTCCTCGGCTTGCATATCGGCAGTGAAGAGATAGAGAGGCAGAACTGGGAGGGAGTGCTGGGAAAGGTGCAGGTCAAGTTGTCTAAATGGAAATGGTTGCTACCCCAGTTGTCTTACAGGGGAAGAAGTCTGATAGTCAATAACCTGGTTGCAGCATCCCTGTGGCACAGACTCTATGTGCTGACTCCTCCACCGGGACTCATGGAGCAACTACAGAGGCTCCTGGTCGACTTCTTCTGGTCGGGTCACCACTGGGTGCGGGCGTCCGTGCTGTACCTCCCTGTGGCAGAGGGGGGCCATGGACTAACCGACATCATCGCCAGGACTGCTGCCTTCAGACTGCAGGCAGCCCAGAGGCTCCTGTACGGCCCCACACTGTGCTGGTCGGCTGTGGCACGCCTGCTGCTCTGGAGAGCCGGGGGCCTTGGTTATGACAAACAGCTGTTCCTGTTGAACTCTCCGCAGCACAAACTAACTGGACTCACGCAGTTTTACACCTCTGTGATAGATGCCTGGAGGACACTCAACTTCACGAGACCTCCTGACCCCGCGCCTGGGATGTGGCTATTTGAGGAGCCACTGTTTGATAATGGTTTCCTGGTCACTTCAGTCCTGACATCCACACCCACTTCAACAACGGTAAAAAACAAGTTCAGGGAGGCAGGAATAGTGAAGCTGGGCCACCTGACCCGGACGTCACTTGAGAGGCTGGCAGAGGTGACGGGAATTCGATCCACCAGGATGCTGCGGAGCCTCGTGGATGAGGTGTGGCAGGCACTGCCCCAGCCTCTGCGGACCTTCGCCCAGAACAAAAGTCAGGCGGACCAGTGGACCAAAACACAGGAATACGTGTTCCCTATCCTGAAGGTGAGTCCTGCAGTGGGGGAGTGGACAGAAGAGAGCGGCCAACTGCTAGCCCTCAGGACTCCAGCACTGGGCACCTTCAACAACTCTGGAGGGAAACAGCTCTACCATAGCTGCGTGAAGGTCCTGAACTGTCGCTCTCTTGAAGGAGTCAGGGAGTCGAAATGGATTGAGGTTTTTGGCTCAGACTATTCCCCTAGTGGCAGCTGGCGGGTCCTGTATAAACCTCCGGTGGAGAGACGGATGGCAGACATCCAGTGGAGAATTATACATGGAGCTCTAGCTACAAACAGATACAGAGCTCACCTGGACCCAAGCACTGAGGGGGGGTGTCCATTCTGTTCACTGCCTGAGACCCTGGAGCATTTAGTGGTGTCCTGTCCCAGGTTAGCTGAAATGTTTAAACAGCTGCAGGAGTGGGTGGGGGGGTTAGGAGAGGTTTTCTCGTTGCCACTTTTTGTGTTTGGACCCAAGTACACAGCAAGAAAAAAACATACTATGGTTTTAATGAATTTTCTTTTTTCTAATGCAAAGATGGCAACCTGGATTAGTAGAAAAAACAAAATGGCTGGGGGAGGATGGACAGATCCACTGCGCTGTTTGAGGGGGTTTGTGGCAGCTCGGCTGAGCATTGAACATGCGTATTTTACACTTACTAGCAATTTGGAGGGTTTCAGGGCTGTGTGGGGGGTGGGACAGGTCCTATGCTCACTGGGGGAGAACCAGTCTCTGGTTTTAACTTTTTAGGGTTGGTTTATGATGTGTGCGTGTATATAATGTTTTCATCCCTTGTCTTTTCCCAAAAAAAAAAGTAATTTTTGAGTAATTAAGAGCTATTTTGATAATGTCTCTTAAATAAAGTTATTTAAAAGTCAAGTCTTCTTCTTCTTCTTCTTCTCGGTCCTCTTCATCTCGGCCCTCTTCCTGTTCGGAGGATTGTCGACAGGAGAACAGCTGTTGGAGAACCTGGCTTCTGGTGAAACACTCTTGACGTGACATCGCGTGACCTCGTCAGGGAGAACGGCGCGGCGTTGTACCGACTTGTATCCCGGACGCATCGTTAGTAACGGTCGTCTCACCTTCGCGACTCTGAGAAGCCGGGCCGGTCCGGCTGTGAACAACATTGTGACGCGTCGGGGAGTCTCTCTGGCCCGAAGGCTCGCGCTGCCGCTCGAGTTGACGGCCGTCTCTCCGAATGGGGGTCTCCGCGACCCCGAGACTCGCGACGCGGGGCCTTCCTGGCTCCCCGCTTCGTGCACTCGAGCCTGTTGTTGCTCGGCGGCCGTTGAAAATTAAAAAACTACGATACAAATGGCAAAGCGTTTCACTTTTTTTTTTCATCTCCCCACGCCACCCTCCAAGTTGCGTGCCGGTGTGAGGTAGGACCCCGGGGATGCCCGCGTCGGGGAGTCTCTTCGGCCTGGGTCTCGGCGACCCGAAGGCTCGCGCCGGGAGGCTCGCGCTGCCCCTCGAGTTGACGGCCGTCTCTCCGAATGGGGGTCTCCGTGACCCCGAGACTCGCGACGCGGGGCCGGTCCGGGCTCCCCGCTTCGTGCGCTCGAGCCTGTTGTTGCTCAGCGACCGTTGAAAATGAAAAAACTACGACACAATGGCAAAGCGTTTGACTTTTTTTTTTCAATCTCCCCACGCCACCCTCCAAGTTGCGCGCCGGTGTGACGTAGGACCCCTGGGATGCCCGCGTCGGGGAGTCTCTTCGGCCTGGGTCTCTGCGACCCGAAAGCTTGCGCCCGGGGGCTCGCGCTGCCCCTCGAGTTGACGGCCGTCTCTCCGAATGGGGGTCTCCGTGACCCTTAAACTCGCGACGCGGGGCCTTCCTGGCTGCCAGTGTCGTGTACCCGAGCCTGTTCTTGCTTGGTGAGGAGAAGAAGGAGAAGGTGAAGGAGAAGGATAAGAAAAAGAAGACTCTTGCGCAGTAATAATAATAAAAAAATAAACTAATTTGTACTATTTCTCTTACAGCCGAACGACACGCGCAAAGACGTAGGGTATGTGTGTCGTGGGCCCTGTCGCTTGTCGGTCGGGGTCCCAGCGACCCCGAGACTCGCGACGCGGGGCCTTCCTGGCTGCCAGTGTCGTGTACCCGAGCCTGTTGTTGCTCAGCGACCGTTGAAAATGAAAAAACTAAGATACAAATGGCATAGCGTTTTTTTTTGTAATCTCTGGCCGCCCACGTTGCGTACTCGAGCCTGTTCTTGCTCGGTGATGCGAAGAACAAGAAAAAGAAGACGAGACGAACAAGAAGGAAACTCATTTTTATTTTATTTTTGTATAGCTGCACACGACACGCGCGAAGACGTATGGCCCCCGTCTCTTGTCGTTCGGGGTCTCCGTGACCCTGATACTCACGACGTCGGGCCCGCCCGGCCGCCCGCGTTCCGTACCTGAGCCTGATTTTGCTCGGTGATGCGAAGAAGAAGAAGAAGAAGAAGAAGAAGAAGAAGAAGAAGAAGAAGAAGAAGAAGAAGACGAAGACGACGACTCCAGCTCAGTAATAATAATAAAGAAAAAATGAATTCTTTTTTATTTTATTTTTGTATAGCTGCACAAGACACACGCAAAGATGTAGGGCACGTCTCTTGTCGTTCGGGGTCCCCGTGACCCGAGTGCAAGGGCCGCGAGCATCCCCGGCTGCCAGTGTTGTGTGCTGGAGCCTGTTCTTGCTCAATGATAATACAAATAATAACTAGAAGAAGAAGAAGAAGAAGAAGAAGAAGAAGAAGAAAATGCGGTGGCACATGTTTTAGTCTTTTTAAAAAAAAAATTGTATTGCTTCACACGCGAAGACGGGAGACTGTCACACGCACACAAACGTATGCTGGGTCAACCAGACCCTGGGACAACACAAGGGTTAACAAATGTGGGTGTATCAGCCTTATCTTGATTTCCATGGAAATGATAAGCAATGATTTATTAATCAAATATATGATGTAGTATCTCCAGATAATGACCTGTTACAAACCAAATTTTGGCTGGTTTCTTTAATAGATAATTGTAATCTCAAAAGCATTACTCAAAATAATGACCTTGTAGATTAAAATAACGACAAAGTAAGTTGCGTACTATCCACCCCTCTCCCCTGAGGGTGGATGGTACGCTCCAAAACATCATGTGATCACTAACTAAAGGTGACTTCCTTGTTAAAAAGAATAAAAGACGCTTCTTGTGTGTTTATCGTGATTTTTGCTGCGATCAAGAGTCGTGAAGATGTCGTGCGGTGGATATTCTGAAGTTGTCAAAGCAGATGGAGAAATCCAGAAGATCTGTGACGCTGTGAGTAGAGAAACCATTGTTCCTCTCTGTTCTCTGGGATCTATTCAAAGATGGAAAGGGTTTGTGTTTCATTGTGTTGTTGTTTTTGTTGTCACTTCTTGGTGTGTAGATGAAGCACGAGGCTGAAGCAAAGACAGGGAAAACCTACATCCTCTTCACAGCCAAGTTGTACAGGAAGCAGGTTGTGGCCGGGACCAACTACTTGATTAAGGTAGAAGAAGAAGAACTAGTCCTGGAGGATGAGACACACACATCATAGAAAATATTATCTTTAAAGGGGCAGTTCTCCCAAAAATTAAGATTCACTCTTAACACACTCACAACTATGACGATCCAATACAATTGAAGTAATTGGTGACTACTTCTTCAAACGAAAAAGAAAACTACAGAAAACAGAAAAGTCTCTATGTGGCTCCTGTGGTGTCATGTATAGTGGCCAAGACATTAAAGTTTGGGAGCGGAATTGGATTTGGCTTCAACACTGTTTACTTACTGATATGTGTGTGTATTAAGTGTTGAGGTCATCATGATAAAGGTTTAATGCTCCACTGAGGTGCCATTGTTATAGAAGAAGATAACACAATGAGATTTCGATAATAGAGAACCAGTCAAACCTACAGTGAGGAGAAACTTCAGAGAGAGCAGCAAGTGCAGCAGATGTCGTGTTTACAGAGCACATCAAAAGAACAATACTTAAAAAGACCAACCTCCATAAATTACGTGGGAAATGTGGATGAAGGCTTTATTCTTTTTTCATGTCTTCATTTGAGGATCTTAGTTTCGTCATTTTGAGGTGATTTGATGATTTGGTTTCAATGTGTGTGTGAAAATCACAGGCTATATGAAAATCATGATCGATTCTCCCCAAGTGTGTCTCATTGCACCCTGTTGCATTTTTTATTGATACACAAACTTCCTCTTTGGTTAAGTCTCAAAATTACTGTGATATTTTTACTTTATTGGGTTTCCGGTTCAAAGGATTTTTGATGAACAAAAATTTAAAACACATGAGAGCAGATGGATGGAAACATATGTTGTGCTATAGTAGTAGACTTGACGTTGGCTTATTAATAATAATAATGATTATTAAAATAATACAAATTATTTATTAAAAATAATTAAAAATGATACGTTATCAATTAATAATAGTTAAATAATGAATGAAAACACTAACATTATCAATTAAGAATAAATACAATCTGTAATTATTACTTATCGTCGCGGGCCACCACCCTGGTTACAGGGACCAACAAGTCAATCTTTAAAGATCAGTCTCAGTTTATAAAAGTTAAACTAATAATCTCAATATTTAATATTAATGATTATATAATAAACAGTGAAGGGTTTCAAGTTCGAGCACAGGCTATATTATTCCAGCTGTGTTCACATACAAATGCACAAATAATCACAACATACAGATACTTTAATTACCAAAGGATTTATTAAAAAGGGAAATAAAGTTAATGTTATCAATGATTCTTCATTTAACAAACTCCAATATTTCAAAGATAACAACAGCAGCAGCACTTATCACAATTTAGAACACACATGTAATACTGAGGGTATTTGTCTATGTGTGTGTGTGTGTGTGTGTGTGAGAGGGAGGGAGCGGCAATGACGTAATGACGCGGCCAGGTAGTGAGCCTGTCTGGACGAATTCAAGATGACGTTACGTTCACGTAATTCAAAATGGAGGTTTACGACCTCAGCGACGCCATGAGGCCAGAGACAAGATGGCGGTAGGTAACGTGAGTTCCACAAAGGAATTTTTCAGACAAAGAGATTCTTATCTCGTGGTTTTTGCTAAAACCACATGTTTTGAACAAGGGAACTTTAGAACAAACTCTGATCTCTCAGAGATGTGACCACGCTATTTTAAGCATCAGAGGGTCTGTGTATATACAGTGCCTTGCATAAGTATTCACCCCCTTTGGACTTTTCTACATTTTGTCATGGTATAACCACAGATTAAAATTTATTTCATCGTGAGTTTATGTAATGGACCAACACAAAATAGTGCATCATTTGGAAGTGGGGGGAAATATTACATGGATTTCACAATTATTTACAAATAAAAATCTGAAAAGTCTTCAGTGCATATGTATTCACCCCCTTTACTGTGAAACCCCTAACAAAGATCTGGTGCGACCAATTGCATTCACAAGTCACATTTGCAAGTCACATAATTAGTAAATAGGGTCCACCTGTCTGCAATTTAATCTCAGTATAAATACACCTGTTCTGTGACGGACTCAGAGTTTGTTGGAGATCATTACTGAACAAACAGCATCATGAAGACCAAGGAGCTCACCAAACAGGTCAGGGATAAAGTTGTGGAGAAATATGAAGCAGGGTTAGGTTATAAAAAAATATCCAGAGCTTTGAACATCTCTCTGAGCACCATAAAATCCATCATAAGAAAATGGAAAGAATATGGCACAACCGCAAACCTACCAAGAGGAGGCCGTCCACCCAAACTGAAGAGTCGGACAAGGTGAAAATTAATCAGAGAAGCAACCAGGAGGCCCATGGTTACTCTGGAGGAGTTGCAGAGATCCACAGCTGAGGTGGGAGAATCTGTCCACAGGACAACTATTAGTCGTCTACTCCACAAATCTGGCCTTTATGGAAGAGTGGCAAGAAGAAAGCCATTGTTGAAAGGGATCCATAAAAAATCCCGTTTGGAGTTTGCCAGAAGCCATGTGGGAGACACAGCAAACATGTGGAAGAAGGTGCTCTGGTCAGATGAGACCAAAATTGAACTTTTTGGCCTCAATGCAAAACGCTATGTGTGGCGAAAACCCAACACTGCCCATCACCCTGAGCACACCATCCCAACAGTGAAACATGGTGGTGGTAGCATCATGCTGTGGGGATGCTTCTCTTCAGCAGGTCCAGGGAAACTGGTCAGAATAGAGGGAAAGATGGATGGAGCCAAATACAGGGAAATCCTTGAAGAAAATCTGATGCAGTCTGCAAAAGACTTGAGACTGGGGCGGAGGTTCATCTTCCAGCAGGACAATGACCCTAAACATACAGCCAGAGCTACAAAGGAATGGTTTGGATTAAAGAATGTTAATGTCTTAAAATGGCCCAGTCAAAGCCCAGACCTCAATCCAATAGAGAATCTATGGCAAGACTTGAAGATTGCGGTTCACAGACGGTCTCCATCCAATCTGACTGAGCTTCATCTTTTTTGCCAAGAAGAATGGACAAACCTTTCCATCTCTAGATGTGCAAAGCTGGTAGAGACATACCCCAAAAGACTTGCAGCTGTAATTGCAGCGAAAGGGGGTTCTACCAAGTATTGACACAGGGGGGTGAATACTTATGCACCCAACAGATGTCAACTTTTTTGTTCTCATTATTGTTTGTGTCACAATAACATTTATTTTGCACCTCCAAAGTACTATGCATGTTTTGTTGATCAAACGGGAAAAAGTTTATTTAAGT
Organism: Pleuronectes platessa; assembly: GCF_947347685.1. Taxonomy (NCBI): domain Eukaryota; kingdom Metazoa; phylum Chordata; class Actinopteri; order Pleuronectiformes; family Pleuronectidae; genus Pleuronectes; species Pleuronectes platessa. Next base: position 7,844,465 of record NC_070645.1, on the reverse strand, counting down.
CTATTTGAATTCCAGTTAGTAACAGTACATAATGGGAAAAAGTCCAAGGGGGGTGAATACTTATGCAAGGCACTGTACGTGAAATGTGTTGGAACCAGATGTTTTTCTCAGAGGAGCAAAACGAAGATGAACTCGCATTCATCTGGTGAACACAAACTCGAACTCTTGTTTCCTTGCAGGTCCATGTGGGAAAAGAAGAATATGATCATCTCATCGTTTACCAAAAACTGCCATGTAATGGAGGAACCCTTGAGCTGACTGGCATACAGCAATGCAAAAGAAGTGACGACCCCCTTGTGCCTTTCTAAAGGGACTGTAGCTGTCGCTATGGCTACGGCAATGTGTTATTGTGACAACACCGGAAGTACAAGTACAATTGTCATTTGATTTGTTATTTATTATGTTTATTTTATTACGTTAAATAAGTTAATGATGGAAAGTAAATTGAGTCTAGTTCATGGTTCTGCTGTCAATCTAAATGATTAATGGTCAAAGTCAAACGCCACCGGAAATAGTCAGTGAAGTCTGAGGCTGGAAGTGACGCACTTTGTTTACCCAAGTACGTCGAGAGAGAAAGAGACAGAAAGAGTTGAGATAGGACTATCTACTACTGGCTAAGCAGGCGAAACGGTACTTATTCATAATATTGTATGTATGTATTGTGTATTGAATTAGAAACGTCCGTGAAAATAATGTATGTGAAATGTGTTTTATGTTGTTGCAGTTTTCACGGTGTTCCATATCTTCAAAGAATAAAGTGATTGTGGACATCAGTACGAGGCGTATAGCGTTTTTAACCAGGGTAGATACAGTGAAAACGTGTCCTAATCCATCACGAGGCTTCCGAGTGCAACGTTGCTTCACGTCCCGGCAAAGAGGAGCGGCGGTGTCTACATCCTCCAACGGGCTACGAGCTACCGGCCAGGAGCTACATCGGGCGGCGGTGTCTACATCCTCAAACGGGCTACGAGCTACCGGCCAGGAGCTACATCGGGCGGCGGTGCTTTCATCCCGCAACAAGCTACCGACCAGGAGCTACATCGGGCGGCGGTGTCTACATCCTCAAACGGGCTACGAGCTACCGGCCAGGAGCTACATCGGGCGGCGGTGCTTTCATCCCGCAACAAGCTACCGGCCAGGAGCTACATCGGGCGGCGGTGCTTTCATCCCGCAACAAGCTACCGACCAGGAGCTACATCGGGCGGCGATGCTTTCATCCCGCAACAAGCTACCGGCCAGGAGCTACATCGGGCGGCGGTGCTTTCATCCCGCAACAAGCTACCGGCCAGGAGCTACATCGGGCGGCGGTGCTTTCATCCCGCAACAAGCCACCGGCTAGGAGCTACTACGAGCGGTGGTGCGTTCATCCTGATGCGGTAAAAGGCGACATCGTTGCTTCACGTCCTGCAGCAAGCTACAGGTCTCTGGACACTAAGTGGAGCAGCTTCAGTCTACAACTTGGTCCACAGGTCAGACAGTGCAATTATAATGCCTCAGGATGTTGATGGATAGAAGGTTACGGTTTTTAATCGTAATATTGAATGCTCTGATAACTGCAATTGTTTGTTGTTTGCTAAATTGCATAAGAAAGTTAATCTCAAGTGCTAACTAGGTATTAAGGGTGTCATGTATTACTGTAGGTGTTATTTGGTTAATCTCTGCTAATTACAGCCATCATAACTTACCTTACTTTCTCCATATGGTAGTTCTAAAAGGTTAAAAATGTCTAAAAATGGTGATAATCAGTCTGATGTCATGTCACAAGGGCAAGATGCAGGGGAGCTAGATGCAGAGGAGCTAGATGAGGGACAAATTAGAAAATCCTCTCGTGAAAGACGATTAACACCTAAAATGCAAGAACTGAAAGAACAAGAGTTAATTTCAAAGGAGAAGAAATTTAAGGCAACATATGAGAAATGGAAAAGTAATGTAAGAGACATTCGTACAAGGTTGAAGCAAGATTGCTCTGAAAGTGACATGTATAACATGATGGATGAAGCTGAGAAGCAGGACTCAGAGTTAAAGGAGCTGTATGATGGCATCCGACTCCAAGCCGCACCAAGTCAAGAAATTCGGAGAAAAGTTGATGCATGCTCAGCTGTGACAGCAGACTTACTGCAATTGATGAGAGTGCGCCTCACCGAAGAAGGAGGTGAGTTTGATGCTGAGGCAGAGAGACCAAAGTGTGGTGATTCTGTTGTTGGTTGTGTTGTCTTTGTCTCCCTCTCCTGTTCTGTTCCTGTCCTGCAGGTGGTGTCTGTGGCAGGGGGTGTGGCTGGCTTCCTCACTTCAGCAAACAAGGCACACCTGCAATCACTCACCCATCATCCACTCCATAAAAGCCTGGTCCCGACTCCACTACTCTGCCAGATAATTCCGTCTTGTTCGGTAGCGTACCTATGACGACCTCTGATTCTCGCCCTTCGTATTTTGTTTCGTATTTAACCATTAGTGTTTTCTTTTGTTACACAGACTCCTCGGTGTGCCTTGTTGCTGCTCCTCGGTTTTTTCGCTTTCCCTCCTGCGTTTTCCCCCCTGGATTATTCGGCCAGCCAGCACCCTGCCTCCACAGCCTGCCTGCTCTGTTTTCTGGTGTTAAAATAAACCTTACTCAACACTAGACTGCTCTCTGTGTCTGCTTTGGGGTCCAACCAAAGAACCACCCGTAACACAAAGTTACGCATGCTTCTTGATAATGAATATGCTAGGTCCATATATGGATCCACAGCCTCCAGAGTTACTGCACGCAGCTGCCACCATTCAGAGCAACTCTCAGAATCACCTAGCATTGCGGCTAAGAGGGCAGAAACAGCAGCTCAGCTGGCTGCAAAGAGAGCTGAAATTGACATGGAAGCTGTTATCGAAGTTCAACGTCAGCAGTTGAGAAAACTTGAGAATCAGAGAGACATTGATGTTATTCAAGCAAGGCTAAATGTTTACACTGACGAAGAAAGAAAAGGAATGGATGGATCACACAGTCCTGTATGCGGCAAAGTTGATGATACAAACTCATTCACTCACCCCATCTCAAGTCAAGAACAGCAAGCTGTAAAAAATGAGACATCCTTAGTCCAGGCATTACAGGAATCATTAGCTCTCACTCGCCTTCCAACCCCAGAACCTACCGTATTCTCAGGTGATCCTCTGAAGTTCACAGAATGGAGCACAAGCTTTGAGGCTCTTATAGAGAGATGATGCTCCAACCCTGTAGATAGGATGTTCTACCTGCAAAGGTACATAGCAGGGAGGCTAAATCCTTTCTAGAAGGCAGCTTCTACAGGAAAGATGAGGAAGCCTATCAACAAGCATGGGTAGGTTGAACACAAGATATGGTAATTCCTTTGTAGTGCAACGAGCCTTTAGAGAAAAACTTAATACGTGGCCAAGGATTGGTGGAAAAGAGTTCCTCAAACTGAGAGAATTCAGTGACTTCCTGCAAACATGTAGTAGCGCCATGTCTCTTATAAAGGGTCTACAAGTTCTGAATGACTGCGAGGAGAACCAGAAAATGCTGGCCAAGCTTCCTGAATGGGTGACGTCCAGGTGGAACCGCTACGTCACGGAGCAGCTGGATCGAGGCCAGGAGTATCCAAGTTTTCATGAGTTTGCTTCATACATCGCCAAAGAGGCACGTATTGCATGTAATCCAGTGTCATCCTTACATGCTTTAAGGCACTCTGCAGAGACACCAGTAAGAGAGGTGAAGCGCTCAAAAGCAAACACGTTTGCCACAAATATGAAAGCTCCAGTTCTATCAAGCTTCACATCCAAACCAGACCTTGGTGAAATCCAGTTGAGAGATACGGAGAAGTCAAAGAAATGGAGCACACCACTACAAAACTCAAACACGACCAGGTGTATTTGTTGTGGAGAAAACCACTCCATACATAGATGCACAAAGCTAACCGAAATGTCTAAAGAAGAAAAGAAAAAATGCATACACGAAAACAAACTGTGTTTTGCATGTCTAAGAAAAGGTCACAACTCTAAAGACTGTAGAAACAGAGCCATGTGTGGCATATGCAGAGAGAATCACCCAACTCCACTGCATGAAGATCATTTCTCAGCAGACTCAAGGCAAAGTGCAGTTGAGGAAAGTACATCCTCATTATCATGCTGCGTGAATGGAGAAGGTGGGAGCACATCTATGATTGTGCCAGTGTGGATTTCAGCCCCTAACGCTCCTCATAATGAAACCTTGGCATATGCCCTACTGGACACTCAAAGCAGTCACACATTTGTGGATCAAGAGGTGTGTGAAAAGCTTCAGGCAGCGATGGAACCTGTGAAGCTGAAGCTCTCCACCATGATGGGGAAAGATTCAGTTGTGAAGAGTCAAAGAGTATGTAATCTCAAAGTCAGAGGTCTCTCCTCAAACATTTCCATCAGCTTACCTCCAGCCTACACGAGAAACTTCATTCCTCTTGAACGCACTCATATTCCCACTTGCCAAACAGCCAAAAAATGGAAACACCTTGTCAACATGGCCGAGGAGATACCCCCATTAATGGACTGTGGTGTGGGATTATTGATTGGCTATGACTGCTCCAGAGCGCTAATGCCAAGAAGGGTCATCACTGGGGGTGACTATGAGCCTTACGCCATTAAAACTGACCTCGGTTGGAGCATTGTGGGAAGCGTGCCACAGAGTGTGAATGCTAAAGATGTGACTGGACTTTGTCATCGGGTATCTGTAAGAGAGCTACCACCTGTAACGCCATCTTCTATCATTAAGGCTCTTGAGTCCGACTTTGCAGACACCAAACCAGGTGACAAAAGCATATCTCAAGAAGATATTCGCTTCCTGCAGATCTTAAAGGGAGGAATCCAGCAAAACAAGCTTGGCCACCTGGAGATGCCTCTTCCTTTTAAAGTACGTCCTCACCTACCAGATAACAAGAAGCTGGCTTCGGCTCGGTTGAAGCACCTCAAAAGGAAGCTGGACAGAGACTCCAAGTTCAAAAATGACTATGTGAGGTTTATGGAAGGTGTTTTCAAGGATGGAGATGCAGAGAAAGTAGACATCCAACCAGAGCCTGGGAAAGTCTGGTACATCCCACATCAAGGAGTTTACCACCCCAGGAAACCAGACAAGATTCGGGTGGTTTTCGACTGCTCTGCAAAGTACGAAGGCACCTCATTAAATGATCATCTGCTAACAGGACCCGACCTTACAAATGGTCTCACAGCTGTACTGTGTCGCTTCCGTAAACATCCCATTGCAGTCATGTGCGATGTGGAAAAAATGTTCCACAGGTTTCATGTCAGCGAAGAAGACAGAGACTATTTGCGATTTCTCTGGTGGGAAAATGGGGACACAAACTCAGAACCCTCAGAGCACCGCATGAAGGTGCACCTGTTTGGAGCATCATCTTCCCCTGGCTGTGCCAATTATGGCATGAAACACCTCGCCAGTCAATATGAGAAAGAATGCCCCTCTGCAGCTAGCTTCATCAGGAAGCATTTCTACGTTGATGATGGCCTCATAAGCGTGAAATCAGTTGGCGATGCAATTGAGTTAGTAAAGGAAGCTCAAGCTCTGTGTGCCAAGGGAGGGTTGCACCTTCACAAATTCCTTTCCAATAACTGAGAGGAACTCGACTCCATCAACAATGCAGAACGCGCTGTAGAGGTGAAAAATGTCGATCTCAACCATGAGGAATTACCAGTGCAAAGAGTGCTTGGTGTAAGATGGAACATTGAAAGCGACAGCTTCTCCTTTAAGGTGACACTCGATGAGAAGCCAGCAACACGACGAGGGATTCTTTCAATCGTGGCCTCTCTATATGACCCTCTAGGGTTTTTAGCGCCATTCATACTTGCGGGTAAAAGGGTGCTGCAGGAGATGTGTCAGAGAGGTACGGGGTGGGATGAATCACTGCCCAGGGAGTTGGAAGTAAGGTGGGAGACTTGGATGAAGGATTTGGAAAACCTTGAGAGGATCGAGATACCAAGATGCTTCACACCTGAAGGCTTTGGTGAGGTCCAGAGAGCTGAACTGCATCATTTTTCTGATGCAAGCAGTCAAGGGTATGGCCAGTGCTCTTACATCAGGTTGTTGAGCAAAGAAAAAGTGCATTGCTCCCTGGTCATGGGCAAAGCGAGAGTCGCGCCAACCAAAATAGTCACCATACCGAGGTTAGAGCTAACTGCTGCAGTAACCTCAGCAGCAGTGAGCAACATGTTGAGGGAGGAGCTAGAGCTCAAGATCGATGAAGAATATTATTGGACTGATTCTCAAGTGGTTCTCGGCTACATCAACAATGAAGCGCGAAGGTTTCATGTCTTTGTCGCGAACCGCGTTGAGAGAATACGAGAAACCACTGAAGCAAGACAATAGAACTACGTCGACACAGGAGAGAATCCCGCTGACCACGCCTCCAGAGGCCTCAAGGTGGCCGACCTCCTCAATTCGAATTGGCTCTCTGGTCCTAAGTTCTTATGGGAAAGAGAGATAACCACAAACCAGGTTACATCAGATCTACTGGTGGGAGATCCAGAGGTAAGGATTATACAGGTGCTAAAAACTGAGGCTGTGAGGCAATTTGACATCCAGGGACACCTGTCACGGTTCTCAAGTTGGACCATAGCAGTCAATGTCATTGCTCGTATCCAACGGTTGGCTAAGAGAATCAAGACCACAGAACCTTTAAACGTCGAAGAGAGAAGGCAAGCTGCACTGACTCTTATCAAGCTCACACAACGCAATGCCTTCCAAGAGGAGTTGAACATGCTCAGCCAGAAGTCAGGAAAGCTGCCTTGCACTCACCAACTCTATCCGCTTGACCCATTCCTCCGAGATGGAGTAATGAGAGTGGGAGGAAGACTGAGGAAGGCATCTGCGCCTCTGGAGTTGAAACACCCAGTAATCCTTCCTAAAGATGGCGCTGTCACAAGGCTCATCATTGCTCATTATCATGATAAAATACAGCATCAAGGCAGAGGACAAACTCTCAATGGATTAAGAGCCAATGGTTACTGGATAGTTGGCGGAAGTAAAGCGGTAGCCCAACACATCAGGCAGTGTGTACGGTGCAGGAGGGCGCGTGCACCGCCAGAGGAACAACGGATGGCGGACTTACCGAGTGACCGTGTTGAGCCTACACCACCATTCACTTACTGCGGCATGGACTGCTTCGGTCCCTTCCACACCAAGCAGGGTCGTAAAGAACAAAAACGGTATGGCCTCCTCTTCACATGTCTTTGTTCCAGGGCAGTGCACATCGAGATGTTGGAGGATATGACGACTGACGCGTTCATCAATGCCTTACGATGCTTTGTCGCTATTCGTGGTAGCGTCAGACACATAAGATCGGACCAGGGCACTAACTTCGTAGGAGCGAAGAATGAAATGGCAAAGGCTCTGAAAGAGCTCGATAAGGAAAGAGTTGCGGCATACCTATTAGATAATCAATGCGACTTCCAGATGAATACACCACATTCAAGTCACACTGGTGGCGTCTGGGAGCGCCAAATCAGAACAGTAAGGAGTGTACTGAGCACAGTCCTTGTCAACAGTGCTGGAAGGTTGGACGATGCTTCCTTAAGAACATTCTTTTACGAGGCTATGGCCATTGTAAATAATCGTCCACTCACTGTCGACACCATCAGTGATCCCACAAGTTTAGAGCCGCTCACGCCGAATCATTTGATAACAATGAAATCTTCGATTCCACTTCCTCCGCCAGGAAAGTTTGTCAAGGAAGACCTATATGCTAAAAAACGGTGGAGAAGGGTCCAATATCTGTCCGAGCAATTTTGGCACAGATGGAGGAAGGAATACCTGTCAAATATCACTTTACGTCAGCGATGGCATGCGCCAAGGCGTAACGTGGATGTGGGTGACATTGTGATCATTAAGGAGGAGGACGTTCCTCGCAATGAATGGAAACTTGCCAAGGTTGTCGAAGCACATGAGGACGATGATGGACTGGTACGGAAAGTGACAGTACAAGTTGGAGAACGGAAGTTAGGAAAAAGGGGTGAACGTCTCAATCAACCATCCATCATTCAAAGACCCATTCAGAAGCTCGTGGTTCTAGTGAAGAGTAGTGAATAAGGGGTAGAGAGCAATGAGTGGTAGAAAAATAGATTGAGAAAGGTCAGATATTGATTAAATGTATCCTCTCTAAGTTAAAGGTGATCATTATACTGTGGTTCATTTTCAAATGAGTATTCTTAGGTGTTGTCTAACTGTTGTTGAATTGTTTGAAGAGTGTAAATGTATTTCACATCTCCATTTGTTTTATTGAAGGTAATTTGGTGGGAGTGTAGCTGTCGCTATGGCTACGGCAATGTGTTATTGTGACAACACCGGAAGTACAAGTACAATTGTCATTTGATTTGTTATTTATTATGTTTATTTTATTACGTTAAATAAGTTAATGATGGAAAGTAAATTGAGTCTAGTTCATGGTTCTGCTGTCAATCTAAATGATTAATGGTCAAAGTCAAACGCCACCGGAAATAGTCAGTGAAGTCTGAGGCTGGAAGTGACGCACTTTGTTTACCCAAGTACGTCGAGAGAGAAAGAGACAGAAAGAGTTGAGATAGGACTATCTACTACTGGCTAAGCAGGCGAAACGGTACTTATTCATAATATTGTATGTATGTATTGTGTATTGAATTAGAAACGTCCGTGAAAATAATGTATGTGAAATGTGTTTTATGTTGTTGCAGTTTTCACGGTGTTCCATATCTTCAAAGAATAAAGTGATTGTGGACATCAGTACGAGGCGTATAGCGTTTTTAACCAGGGTAGATACAGGGACCACAAACCAAACAAAGCGTCAAATCAGTGCCTACAGGCTGTTCAATCAACTAATCTCACATTAACCCGGCTCTGTATCAAACAATGTTACCTTACATCTAATTATATACTGTCTTAGTAGTGTAGCTCATGATGTTAGGAGAATGTCAACAAATCTTTGTATGCCGTGAATTAATTAAAAATAAATGAAAAAATCTGATTTGTTCTTGTTTTTGTTTCTGTGCTGGCGGGGGTGTGTCATGGCCCCTGCCTCACCTGCCTTCTAGTTTCTCTCTCTCTCTTTCTCTCTCTCTCGCTTGTTGCAGGTGGCGGCACTAATTATTGATGAGGTCCTGGTGTGCTGGAGTTGGGGCCTTGATTGACCAGCTGCCTTTATAAGCTCCACTCCTGCTCTCAGTCGGTGCCGGACTATAGACTAAGCTAAGTCAGTTGTCGCAGCCAAAGAAGCAAGTTAGACTCTGAAGCCTGTTTGTTCCCTGTCTGACCTCCTCTGTCTCCCTGCCCAGGACCAGCAGCTGGACTATTTGCCCCGACTCCAGCCCCTGCCTGCCTGCCTGTCTGCCTGCCTGCCTGCCTGCCTGCCTGCCTGCCTGCCTGCCTGCCTGCCTGCCTGCCTGCCTGTTATTTGACTATTGGATTCCAATAAAGCATCCTTTAACTTTACTTCTGCCTCAGCCTCTGTCTCTGCCTCTAAGTCCCAGGACCTGGCCTTAACAGTATAGTCCGGCCACAATGGACTTGGCAGAGCAAGCTGAGTCCCTCAGACAGGCAATGGCTCTCCAAGGAGCACAGCTGGGTCACCACGATGAGGCTCTGCATGACATCCAGGACAAGGTGGATCGGATCACCACCGCCCTGTCTGCTCTCATCGCTCGGCTGGACGCGGCTCCTGCCCCCGCCGTTCAGGTCCCTGCTTCTGTTCCTCAAGCCCCCACAGCCGCTCCACCTACTCCTGCTACAGGCGCTGCTGCCCTCGAACCCCGGATTCCCCCACCAGCTAAGTACTCCGGTGATCCCAACACCTGTCGACAGTTTCTCACACAATGCCAGCTAGCTTTCAATGCTCAGCCCATTAGATATGCTAGTGATAATGCTAGAGTTGCTTACCTGGTCAATTTACTCGAGGGTCGGCCGCTCAGCTTCTATAATGCCCTCTTTTAACAACACTCCCCGCTGGCCACATCTGCCGAGGCCTTCGCTACGGAGCTCAAGCGGATGTTCGACCACCCGGTACGGGGCCAGCAAGCCGGACAGCAGCTTTCGAAGATCCGTCAGGGAAGACTGACCGTCCGGGAGTTTGTCATTCATTTCCAGAGTTTGGCGGTGGAGTCAGGCTGGAACGACGCCGCGCTGATCACGGCGTTCCAAAATGGATTAAACCGGGAGATTGGGACGGAGATTGCACTCCGCGGGGACTTTAAAACATTGAACGAGGCAATTCAACTCGCCATTAAGACCGGCGACCATCTCCTGCTGTGGCGTGCGGAGTCCGCTTGTTCCCCGGAGTACGGAAGCCCTGAGCAGCGGACTTCCCGCGGGGCTCGCCGGGAGATGCCGGAGGTGTACGAGTCAGAGCCCATGCAACTGGACGGCCTCCATCTGTCCCCCGGGGAGAAGAACCGCAGAAGAAAGACCCAGTCCTGCCTGTACTGTGGGCGAACTGGTCATTTCCTCGCTAATTGTCCCGTCTGTCCGGTAAAAGATCCGGCTCGGCAGTAGTGGGAGAGATGCTGTCGAGCCGTGTGATGAGTCCCTCTTCACCGGACCGTCCGCAGCTCGAGGCCTCCCTCTGGTGGCGAGGGAGGGCATTTCCATTCACGGCTCTAATTGATTCAGGGGCTGATGAGAGCTTCATTGACAGCAGGGTTTGTCAGCAGTTGGACCTCGAAACAGAGCTCCTTGATGTTCCACTGGATACCAAGGCCCTAAACGGTATACTACTGGCCAGGGTTGACCGTAGAACCGTCCCCATACCCGTAAGGTTATCTGGGAATCACCAGGAGAGGATCCAGTTTCACATTATCGACTGTCCACATGTTCCCCTACTCCTGGGATTTCCCTGGCTGAAGCTCCACAACCCACATTTCGATTGGACTACAGGAAAGATCCGTTCCTGGAGCCCATATTGCCACTCTCACTGTCTCCGTTCTGCCCAAAGCCCCACATCGGAGCCACCATCTGTAGCGAAGCCTCCAGACCTGTCCTCGGTTCCCTAAGTATACCATGACCTCGCTCCAGTCTTCAGCAAGGAGCATGCTCTCACTCTTCCTCCTCATCGGCCGTATGACTGTGCCATTGAGCTACTTCCTGGGGCGCCTCATCCCAGCAGCCGACTATATAACCTCAATCGCCCGGAGCAGCTGGCCATGGAGAAGTACATCCAGGAGTCCCTGACGGCTGGGCTCATCCGTCCATCATCCTCTCCAGTGGGTGCTGGATTTTTCTTCGTCGGGAAGAAAGACGGCACCTTAAGACCATGTATTGATTATAGAGGGCTCAACAATATCACAGTAAAAAACAAATATCCTCTGCCCCTCATCGACTCTGCCTTTGTTCCTCTTCAGGGAGCTTCCATCTTCACCACCCTGGACCTACGCAACGCCTATCATCTGGTGCGCATCAGGAAGGGCGACGAATGGAAGACGGCTTTCAATACACCGTTGGGCCATTTCGAGTACCGGGTTATGCCTTTCGGCCTCTCCAATGCCCCAGCAGTCTTCCAAGCCCTGGTTAACGATGTGCTCCGGGATATTCTAGGTCGTTTTGTGTTCGTATATCTAGATGACATTCTTATCTACTCCCGCTCTCTTCAGGAACATCAGGATCATGTTCGCACAGTGCTGCAGCGACTTCTGGAAAACAAACTCTATGTAAAGACCGAGAAATGTGAGTTTCATGCCACCACCACATCCTTTCTCGGTTTTGTCATCGCTCAGGGGGAACTCCGGATGGATCCTGCCAAGGTCTCGGCTGTCGCAGACTGGCCCACTCCCACCAATCGCAAACAGCTGCAGCGGTTCAATGGGTTTGCGAACTTCTACAGGAGGTTTGTGAGAAACTTCAGCACTATAACAGCTCCTCTTACAGCACTCACCTCCTCCTCAGTTCCTTTCCACTGGAATGCTAAAGCCGAGGCGGCCTTCTCCGATCTCAAGCGCCGTTTCATCTCCTCACCCATCCTGATCTACCCTGACCAGTCACGGCAATTCGTTGTGGAGGTGGATGCGTCGGAGACTGGGGTAGGTGGTATACTCTCTCAGCGCTCTCTCGACGACAACAAGATGCATCCTTGTGCTTTCTTCTCCCACAAGCTGGATCCCCCGGAGAGGAATTATGATGTCGGGAATCGGGAGCTACTTGCTGTGGTGTTGGCGCTGGAGGAGTGGCGACACTGGCTCGAGGGTGCAGAGCACCCCTTCCTTGTCTGGACCGACCACAGGAACCTGTCCTATATTCAGACTGCCAAGCGTCTGAACTCTCGCCAGGCAAGGTGGGCCCTGTTCTTGGGAAGATTCAATTTCACCCTGACTTTCCGCCCAGGTTCCAGGAATGTGAAGCCAGATGCCCTGTCCCGCCAGTTCACGGTGGAGGGGGGTCCCGCGGAACCAGAGACCATCATTCCTCCTTCCTGCATTGTTGCGGTCCTCACCTGGGAGATCGAAGCCACGATCCGTCGGGCTCAGACCACTCAGCCAGATCCAGGTACTGGTCCTCCTAACTGTCTCTTTGTCCCAGACACTGTCCGCTCTCAGGTGCTGCAGTGGGCCCACTCCTCCCGCCTTACCTGTCATCCAGGAATCCACCGTACCATCTCGTTCCTCAAGCGTCGCTTCTGGTGGCCGACCATGGACAAGGATACGCGCTTGTTTGTAGCAGCCTGCCCCATCTGTTCCCGTAATAAGACCTCCACCAAGCGCAGTTCTGGTTTGCTCCGTCCCCTGCCGATCCCTGGCCGTCCGTGGTCCCATATTGCCCTGGACTTTGTGACCGGTCTTCCCCCCTCTGGAGGCAATACGGTGGTCCTCACGGTTATTGACCGGTTCTCCAAGGCTGCGCACTTCATTGCTCTGCCCAAACTACCCTCTGCTCTGGAGACTGCTGAACTATTAGTGCAGAATGTCTTCCGCATCCATGGTCTACCTTCAGACATCGTCTCCGACAGAGGGCCACAATTTACGTCCCAGGTGTGGAGGGCTTTCTGCACGGCCCGGGGAGCGGCCGCTAGCCTGACTTCGGGATATCACCCCCAATCAAACGGCCAGACCGAACGGGCCAATCAGGAGATGGAGGCGGCACTCCGCTGCGTCTCCGCGGCTGAGCCATCATCCTGGAGTGCTCGTCTGCCATGGGTGGAGTATGCCCACAAAACACTTCCTAATGCCTCCTCTGGTATGTCACCCTTCCTCTGTTCCCTGGGCTATGAACCCCCGCTGTTTCCAGATCAGGAGGGAGAGATCACCGTCCCTTCGGTCCAGGCCAATATGCGTCGTTGCCGTGGTACTTGGAGGCGTGCCCGTGCAGCCCTGCTCCGTGCTTCCTCCAGGACCCAAATCCAGGCCAACCGTCACCGTGCCCCGGCACCTGCTTATGCTCCTGGGGAGAAGGTTTGGCTCCTGTCCAGGGATCTTCCCCTACAGGTGGACTCCAGGAAACTTGCCCCCCGGTATGTTGGGCCATTTGAAGTAGAGGCTGTCGTGAACCCCTGTGCTGTCCGGCTGAAGCTCCCTGCCTCCTTTCGTAGGGTTCACCCCACTTTTCATGTGTCCCAGCTAAAACCGGTTCAGTCGAGTCCCCTCTCTCCACCTAATGCTGCCCCCCCTCCCCCCCGGATGGTGGACGGCGGGCCCGTTTACACTGTGCGGCGCATCCTTGATATGCAGCGTATGGGGCGTGGATTCCGCTACTTGGTGGACTGGGAGGGTTATGGTCCGGAGGAACGCTGTTGGGTGCCCAGGCGGGACATCTTTGACAACTCCCTCATCACCGACTTCCGTCGGGATCACCCCGACCGGTTTCTAGGGGTGCCAGGTGGCGCCCGTAGAGGGGGGGGTACTGTCATGGCCCCTGCCTCACCTGCCTTCTAGTTTCTCTCTCTCTCTTTCTCTCTCTCTCGCTTGTTGCAGGTGGCGGCACTAATTATTGATGAGGTCCTGGTGTGCTGGAGTTGGGGCCTTGATTGACCAGCTGCCTTTATAAGCTCCACTCCTGCTCTCAGTCGGTGCCGGACTATAGACTAAGCTAAGTCAGTTGTCGCAGCCAAAGAAGCAAGTTAGACTCTGAAGCCTGTTTGTTCCCTGTCTGACCTCCTCTGTCTCCCTGCCCAGGACCAGCAGCTGGACTATTTGCCCCGACTCCAGCCTCTGCCTGCCTGCCTGTCTGTCTGCCTGCCTGCCTGCCTGCCTGCCTGTTATTTGACTATTGGATTCCAATAAAGCATCCTTTAACTTTACTTCTGCCTCAGCCTCTGTCTCTGCCTCTAAGTCCCAGGACCTGGCCTTAACAGGGTGGTAGTGTTAGGACGTTTCCAAGGGCCAAGCACAGACAATTATTAATTAGTTCATGTAATTAAAGTATTTATTAACAAGTTATGAATGAAATATAATTAGGGTTTATTTCTCCAGGATAGCCTTAAAGTTTCACCCTCTCTCTGTTCAATGCGTGGTTCAGTCTTGCTTGATTTCCAGTCAGAAGAACAGAAGGTGAACTGTCCCTGGAGACACTGGCAGCGTGGGTCTTAGAACTCTTGGTGTTTTTCTGTACCAACAATAAGTTGATGATAGGTCTGAAATGGGAAGAGTTTTTGACCTGTGTGTTGGTGTGAGAGAGTGAGAGTGAGAGCGAGAGAGATAGAGAGACAGAGAGAGATAGAGAGAGAGACACTACTGCCCAACACCTGAAGTTCTTTACATAAATTTTTATCAATTCAAGAAGGCAGCTTTATCCTGACGGACATGCAGCAAGAGAAGAAGGCAGAGGATCGATCCACTTCTTCTACAACAGGGTTATCCAACCTTTCTTCATCTCTGAGCAACTTTGAACATTTTAAATGGGCCGAGAGCTACATGCATCACATCGCTTACATTTATTCACAAAGCACTCATCAGCTGAATGAAGCTACTTTTTTGTACGTGTGTGAAATTGCAATACTGAAAGCATTACATTTATTAAATGTCACAAAGATTATTACAAAGCTTATCAAAGATCTGCAAAGCTTTCACTGCTGGTGCATCACATCCCTGCAGCACATTGTTGAATTACTGAAACTCTTTTGGTGTCTGGTTCCATGAAAACCATTTATGTTCCCCACGACTGTGCAGACTTAGCTGACGGTACTGTTTTCTATTTGCCAGCGATTTAAAACCAAAGACTGTGTATAAACATGGACGTCATGTTTCCATGGTCTCTCTGAAGAACAAAAATTAAGCTTAATGAAGCTTCCATCTTTTGCCTCTGAAATTATCTGTAGCCAGAGTCAGTGCGGTTAATGATCGGGGGATGTCATCGTATCAATGCCCTGCCAATGCATCGTGTTCGGCCAATCGAGAGTCAGTCTCAGCTGTCAATCATGATGATCCGCTGCATTATTTATTTTTATCAAATGACTAATTAAATTAAACTTGTTCAGAAAAATGAACGTTTGGATTTTCATCAATATCAACTACCCTTCAAGAACATACTGTTTTATTACACCAACTATTTTTTGTTTGTTCTCTGTCCCATCCAATAACATGGAAGAGGTTCCACCAGACAAATACTGCTCCCTGCCACCAGAGGGCAAGCGAGACAATTTCACACTACCTCACTTTTGGGAAGCTGCCATGTCGTCCATCATTATTTGCAATCAATGCCACCGTATATTAATAATATCTCTGCTCCCTGACAAATTCCTGGATGTAATCTGAATACAGAGAATCATTTATTGTTCTGTCTCTGTTGGGATTAGCAGGAACCAATTCCACACAAAAGCCTGAAGACAGAGTTGTAAAATTAGGACAGATGGCCAAATATAGACCTGAGGTATATTGTATTGTATTTCACTCTGATGGATCCATCATCGATGGTTGATTCAAGTCTGGATTAAGGTTTTCTGTCACACCTGGGTTTCTCACTGATCCTGGATTTATCGTATGTGTCCAGCAGATGTCCTCATTGGGTTTTGCACATGTCTCCATCAGACGTGGGGAGAGTAGTGGTCTCTCCTTTATTCAATCGACTTTGGAACTTTATGCACATTAATGTATGTATTTAATTCATCTAACATAACTGGTAAACCTTCTGGGACCAATCTTGTTTTCATTTTTGCGCTCCAAATGCCCTTTTTAGTGAATTAGCAGAAGATCGATTCTTTGCTGTAGATTGTAATTTTGATTATTTATTCAATGATTTACATAATTTCCAACCCGTCTATTTTCACCACTGTGGCATGTCTCAGTTTTCTTACTATAACAAAGGAGCTGTGGGAGTGATTTTTATACTGGGTCATAGTTTCTGATGAGGCCCACATCGTATTTGTCCTTCGCCCACAGCGTTTCTGGTAAGTCTGTAAGAAGAGGAGAAGTATCTGAGGGATTTGACAACATGACGTGAGAATGGAGATGTCATCAACCACATATAATGATCGTGTGGCCGGAAAAGTCTGATTTGGAGAAATTTTGAAACTGAAAGCATTCATGCTAGGTGAATACGCTACATCAGGTGTTGTGGTGGACTCCCAATCACCGACAGCCTGAAATGATCTGACAAATGGTCCTAGATCTTTCACTGGCAACCTTAGATCTGGATGGTGAGGGTTGTTTTTTTATAACTATAAAATTGTCTAAACATAGCTGTGATTAAAAGAATCACAGCAATTTTATAGTTATAAAATTGTCTAAACATAGCTGTGATTAAAAGAATCACAGCAAGCAAATCAAAAACATTTAAAACTAACAGTTGGAATTCAGAATGCAGAATAGGGGCTTATGCTGGTCGGTGAGCGAAACAGAAGAGGTTAGACACCAGGGAATCATGTCACATGTGAAGTACAATGCAATGCCTCTAAGTGCATGAAATCGGAAAAAGAAGAATTGACTAAAGGCCGTGACCTGGAGAGCAACTCAGTAATGACATCCATAGGGAGGTGCCCCTGATACACAAGGAATGGCTCATGCGCCATTTTGGACATCTGAAAAGAGGATGGGGTTGAATGTTGTGTAACCGTCACCCCATCAGGAGAGCAGTGTTGTGCACGTTCACACCTCTCATGAACTAGTTCAAAGTTCAGTTCATACAAGTAGTCATGAATAGTTCACGTTCAGAGTTCACCATTTAAAATCGGAACTGTAGTGGATGGGCAGGGGGACATTTAATTATGTGATTGGGAAAATTGGGAAAATTAAAACTCCAGGACAACACAAGGGGAATACAAAGTGTGATGCATATTTGGTCATTTATATCATATCAAATATGTCATTAGTATCGCTTAAAATCTGTTTTTAGTTTGTTTCCATAGACTCAATGCCGAAACCATCGATGCAGGGCGCCAGGCTCCCTTGGTGCAGCGCGGCGCAGCCGATATGTGAACAGCACAAGGTTTAACAGGGGGTGGATAGGAGGCGCTTGGCTTTCTTTGGCGCTTCCTCGACCCGGTGTAAACTAGTTCAAAAGAACGTGTTCAACGAACGTGTTCTTTTGAACTCGTTCATGCACAACACTGCAGGGGAGGATACCAAATTGATGCCTACGGCAATCATCAAGTCGAAATGTCAGGAACAAAGAGCGTAGAATTCCTCTTCTCAGTCCAAAAAGTTTCACTGTTCAGACCTGCTGCTTCCCGCAAGTCCTTTGGCCAAAATGTTCATGTGAAGGTTTTTCTCATTGTTGCAGAACATTTTTCCAATGAACCCATGTGGGCTTGTCAGAGGTGCTGCCTCATCTTGATCACCATGGAACTGTGCAGATACTGATAAGCAGTGATTTCCTTATAACAAATAAGGATGTAGAATCTCCAAATATTGACTTATTACTTATTCAGCCCTAACAAATAATGAGTTAGTTTCATAAACATTACTTAAAATAAGACTTTCGAACTGAAAATAATGACACAGTTAGTAATGAAATCATTACATTTGATATACAAGTCATTATTTGGAGGTTTCTCACATACTGACTTTGGGCTTCCATAAAAAAATCATGAATTTTCTTTTCATTCAACCCCACCCCCACAATATAGTGGTGGGACGAGAATACCTCGTTGATCTCTTCACTCCTTAGAGCTCCATGGCAGTGTCACCATGTTTGTTGGATGTCTTTCCACAAAAACTGCTGCAGACGGAGAAATTCAGAAGATCTGTGACAGCGTAATTGGAAAACAAGATATTCCCTCACAGTTCAGAGGGCTTGTCTTTCATTTTGATGCTTTTGAAACTTTATGATCTCGAGCGCGCTATCTTTAATCAACTCTCCTCTTGTCTTAACCACAATAACCTTCTTGACCCTCATCAGTCTGGTTTCAAGGCAGGTCACTCAACTGAGACTGCCCTCTTTGCCGTCTCTGAGCAGCTTCACACTGCTAGAGCAGCTTCTCTCTCCTCTGTCCTTATCCTTCTGGACCTCTTTGCTGCATTTGACACATTGAACCACGAGATCCTTTTTTCCTCCCTTCAGGACCTGGGTGTCTCAGGCTCTGCTCTCTCCCTGCTCTCTCCCGACCTCAAGGAACGCACTTATCTGGTAACTTGGAGAGGATCTGTCTCTGAACCTTGTCCTCTCACTACTGGGGTCCCTCAAGGTTCCGTCCTGGGTCCTCTCCTCTTCTCTCTGTACACCAACTCTCTCGGCTCTGTCATTCACTCACATGGCTTTTCCTACCATAGCTATGCTGATGACACCCAACTAATCGTCTCTTTTCCCCAATCTGAAACACAGGTAGCAGCACGAATCTCTGCCTGTCTGACTGAAATCTCTCAGTGGAAGACCGCACACCATCTGAAAATTAACCTTGACAAGACAGAACTACTATTTCTTCCAGGGAAAGACTCTCCCGACCACGACCTGATTAACTTTGACAACTCCGTGTTAACCTCCACTCAGACTGCTAGGAACCTGGGTGTGGCACTCGACAGCCAACTCTCCCTCACTGCCAATATTATTGTAACAACACATTCCTGTAGATTCATGCTGTACAACATCAAGAGAATATGCCCCCTTCTCACTCAGAAGGTGGGGCAGGTTCACATTATGTGATCACTGACTAAAGGTGACTCCCCTTTTAGAAGAATAAAAGACACTTCTATTGAGTTCATCGTGATTTAAGCTGCGATCAAGAGACGTGAAGATGTCTCTGGGAGGTGAACTCTCTGAGGTTTTCGGAGCAGATGGAAAAGTCGAGTCGATCTGTGACAAGGTGAGTTGAGAAACTATTGTTCCTCTCTCTTCTCTGGGATCTATTCACACATGGACAGGGTTTGTGTTTTATTGTGTTGTTCTTGTTGTTCTTGTTGTTGTTGTCACTTATTGGTGTGTAGGTGAGGAACGAGGTTGAAGCAAGGTTACGGAAGAAGTACGACATGTTCAAACCCGACAATTACAAGACGCAGGTTGTGACCGGGACCAACTACTTCATTAAGGTAGAAAAAGAAGAACAAGTCCTGGAGGATGATACACATACATCACAGAAAATATCATCTTTAAAGTGGAAGTTCACCCATAAATCAACATTCACTCTTTATACACTCACCACTATGACGATCCAATACAATTGAAGTATCTGGTGACTACTTCTTCAAACGTAAAAAAAAAACTTAAAGAAAACATAAAAGCCTCCATGTTGCTCCTGTGGTGTCATGTATAGCGTCTGTAAGCCAAGACATTAAAGTTCGGGAGCAGAATTGGATTTGACTGCAACGTTGTTTACTTACTGATACTTACTGATATCCACTGAGGTGCCAGTGTTATAGAAGAAGATGACACAATGCTGCTGTTTACAGGATGACATTCAAAAACTAGATGGTGCACTTAGTGGAACTGTTTTTCTCAGAGGAGCAAAACGAAGATGAACTCGCATTCATCGGGTGAACACAAACTCTAACTCTTGTTTCCTTGCAGGTCCACGTGGGAGGAGATGAACATCTTCATCTCGCAGTTTCCCAAAAACTGCCATGTGATGGAGGGAATTGTCTGTTGACTAACATACGTGAAGGCAAAAGCTGCCACGACCCTATTGAGCAATTCTAAAGGGACCACAAACCATACAAAGCATCCCATCAGTGCCTACAGGCTGTTAAATCAAATAATCTCACATTAACCCGGCTCTGTATTAAACAATGTTACCCTACATCTAATTATATACTGTCTTAGTAGTGTAGTTCGAGATGTTAGAAGAATGTCAACAAATTTTGTAAGCCGTGGATTAATTAAAAATAATTGAAAAAATCTGATTTGTTTTTGTTTCTGTGCGGGGGGGATTAGGATGATTCCAAGGTCCCAGCACAAACAGGGGCTCTCAGTGAACACTTATTGTTTTTATTATTAATTAGTTCATGTAAATAAAGTATTTATTAACAAGTTATGAATGAAATATAATTAGGGTTTATTTCTCCAGGACAGCCTTTATGTTTCACTCTCTCTCTGTTTAATGCTTGGTTCAGTCTTGCTTGATTTCCAGTCAGCCGAACAGAAGGTGAACTGTCCCTGGAGAAGCTGGCAGCGTGGGTCTTAGAACTCTTGGTGTTTTTCTGTACCCACAATAAGTTGATGAGTGGTCTGAAATGGGAAGAGTTTTTGACCTGTGTGTTGGTGTGAGAGAGTGAGAGTGAGAGTGAGAGAGATAGAGAGAGATAGAGAGAGAGAGAGAGAGAGAGAGAGAGAGAGAGAGAGAGAGAGAGAGAGAGCGAGAGAGAGAGAGAGAGAGAGAGAGCGAGAGAGAGAGAGAGAGAGACACTACTGCCCAACACCTGAAGTTCTTTACATACATTTTTATCAATTCAAGAAGGCAGCTTTATCCTGACGGACATGCAGCAAGAGAAGAAGGCAGAGGATCGATCCACTTCTTCTACAACAGGGTTATCCAACCTTTCTTCATCTCTAAGCAACTTTGAAAATTTTAAATGGGCCGAGAGCTACATGCATCACATCGCTTACATTTATTCACAAAGCACTCATCAGCTGAATGAAGCTACTTTTTTGTACGTGTGTGAAATTGCAATACTGAAAGCATTACATTTATTAAATGTCACAAAGATTATTACAAAGCTTATCAAAGATCTTCAAAGCTTTCACTGCTGGTGCATCACATCCCTGCAGCACATTGTTGAATTACTGAAACTCTTTTGGTGTCTGGTTCCATGAAAACCATCTATGTTCCCCACGACTGTGCAGACTTAGCTGACGGTACTGTTTTCTATTTGCCAGCGATTTAAAACCAAAGACTGTGTATAAACATGGACGTCATGTTTCCATGGTCTCTCTGAAGAACAAAAATTAAGCTTAATGAAGCTTCCATCTTTTGCCTCTGAAGTTATCTGTAGCCAGAGTCAGTGCGGTTAATGATCGGGGGATGTGATCGTATCAATGCCCTGCCAATGCATCGTGTTCGGCCAATCGAGAGTCAGTCTCAGCTGTCAATCATGATGATCCGCTGCATTATTTATTTTTATCAAATGACTAATTAAATTAAACTTGTTCAGAAAAATGAACGTTTGGATTTTCATCAATATCTACTACCCTTCAAGAACATACTGTTTTATTACACCAACTATTTTTTGTTTGTTCTCTGTCCCATCCAATAACATGGAAGAGGTTCCACCAGACAAATACTGCTCCCCGCCACCAGAGGGCAAGCGAGACAATTTCACACTACCTCACTTTTGGGAAGCTGCCATGTCGTCCATCATTATTTGCAATCAATGCCACCGTATATTAATAATTTCTCTGCTCCCTGACAAATTCCTGGATGTATTCTGAATCCAGAGAATCATTTATTGTTCTGTCTCTGTTGGGATTAGCAGAAACCAATTCCACACAAAAGCCTGAAGACAGGGTTGTAAAATTAGGACAGATGGCCAAATATAGACCTGAGGTATATTGTATTGTATTTCACTCTGATGGATCCATCATCGATGGTTGATTCAAGTCTGGATTAAGGTTTTCTGTCACACCTGGGTTTCTCACTGATCCTGGATTTATCGTATGTGTCCACCAGATGTCCTCATTGGGTTTTGCACATGTCTCCATCAGACGTGGGGAGAGTAGTGGTCTCTCCTTTATTCAATCGACTGTGGAACTTTATGCACATTAATGTATGTATTTAATTCATCTAACATAACTGGTAAACCTTCTGGGACCAATCTTGTTTTCATTTTTGAGCTCCAAATGCCCTTTTTAGTGAATTAGCAGAAGATCGATTCTTTGCTGTAGATTGTAATTTTGATTATTTATTCAATGATTTACATAATTTCCAACCCGTCTATTTTCACCACTGTGGCATGTCTCAGTTTTCTTACTATAACAAAGGAGCTGTGGGAGTGATTTTTATACTGGGTCATAGTTTCTGATGAGGCCCACATCGTATTTGTCCTTCGCCCACAGCGTTTCTGGTAAGTCTGTAAGAAGAGGAGAAGTATCTGAGGGATTTGACAACATGACGTGAGAATGGAGATGTCATCAACCACATATAATGATCGTGTGGCCGGAAAAGTCTGATTTGGAGAAATTTTGAAACTGAAAGCATTCATGCTAGGTGAATACGCTACATCAGGTGTTGTGGTGGACTCCCAATCACCGACAGCCTGAAATGATCTGACAAATGGTCCTAGATCTTTCACTGGCAGCCTTAGATCTGGAGGGTGAGGGTTGTGCTGACATTCTTTTAATCACAGCTATGTTTAGACAATTTTATATAAAATTGTCTAAACATAGCTGTGATTAAAAGAATCACAGCAAGCAAATCAAAAAAATTTAAAACTAACAGTTAGAATTCAGAATGCAGAATAGGGGCTTATGCTGGTCGGTGAGCGAAACAGAAGAGGTTAGACACCAGGGAATCATGTCACATGTGAAGTACAATGCAATGCCTCTAAGTGCATGAAATCGGAAAAAGAAGAATTGACTAAAGGCCGTAACCTGGAGAGCAACTCAGTAATGACATCCACAGGGAGGTGCCCCTGATACACAAGGAATGTCTCATGCGCCATTTTGGACATCTGAAAAGAGGATGGGGTTGAATGTTGCGTAACCGTCACCCCATCAGGAGAGCAGTGTTGTGCACGTTCACACCTCTCATGAACTAGTTCAAAGTTCAGTTCATAGAAGTAGCCATGAATAGTTCACGTTCAGAGTTCACCATTTAAAATTCGGAACTGTAGTGGATGGGCAGGGGGACATTTAATTATGTGATTGGGAAAATTGGGAAAATTTAAACTCCAGGACAACACAAGGGGAATACAAAGTGTGATGCATATTTGGTCATTTATATCATATCAAATATGTCATTAGTATCGCTTAAAATCATTTTTCAGTTTGTTTCCATAGATTCAATGCCGAAACCATCGATGCAGGGCGCCAGGCTCCCTTGGTGCAGCGCGGCGCAGCCGATGTGAACAGCACAAGGTTTAACAGGGGGTGGATAGGAGGCGCTTGGCTTTCCTTGGCGCTTCCTCGACCCGGTGTAAACTAGTTCAAAAGAACGTGTTCAACGAACGTGTTCAACGAACGTGTTCTTTTGAACTCGTTCATGCACAACACTGCAGGGGAGGATACCAAATTGATGCCTACGGCAATCATCAAGTCGAAATGTCGGGAACAACGAGTGTAGAATTCCTCTTCTCAGTCCAAAGAGTTTCACTGTTCAGACCTGCTGCTTCCCACAGGTCTGTTGGCCAAAATGTTCATGTGAAGGTTTTTCTCATTGTTGAAGAACATTTTTCCAATGAACCCATGTGGGCGTGTCAGAGGTGCTGCCTCATCTTGATCACCATGGAACTGTGCAGATACTTATGAGCAGTGATTTCCTAATAACAAAAAAAGGATGTAGAATCTCCAAATATTGACTTATTACTTATTCAGCCCTAACAAATAATGAGTTAGTTTCATAAACATTACTTAAAATAAGACTTTCGAACTGAAAATAATGACACAGTTAGTAATGAAATCATTACATTTGATATACAAGTCATTATTTGGAGGTTTCTCACATACTGACTTTGGGCTTCCATAAAAAAATCATGAATGTTCTTTTCATTCAACCCCACCTCCACAATATAGTGGTAGGACGAGAAAACCTCGTTCATCTCTTCACTCCTTAGAGCTCCATGGCAGTGTCATAATGTTTGTTGGATGTCTTTCCAGGCAAACTGCTGCTGACGGAGAAATTCAGAAGATCTGTGACAGCGTAAGTGCAAAACAAGATATTCCCTCACAGTTCAGAGGGCTTGTCTTTCATTTTGATGCTTTTGAAACTTTATGATCTCGAGCCCGCTATCTTTAATCAACTCTCCTCCTATCTTAACCACAATAACCTTCTTGACCCTCACCAGTCTGGTTTCAAGGAAGGTCACTCAACTGAGACTGCCCTCCTTGCTGTCTCTGAGCAACTTCACACTGCTAGAGCAGCTTCTCTCTCCTCTGTCCTTATCCTTCTAGACCTCTCTGCTGCATTTGACACAGTGAACCACCAAATCCTTATTTTCTCCCTTCAGGACCTGGGTGTCTCGTGCTATGCTCTCTCCCTGCTCTCTTCCTCCCTCAATGACCTCACTTATTTGGTAACTTGGAGAGAATCTGTGTCTGAACCTTGTCCTCTCACTACTGGGGTCCCTCAAGGTTCCGTCCTGGGTCCTCTCCTCTTCTCTCTGTACACCAACTCTCTCGGCTATGTCATTCACTTACATGGATTTTCCTACCATAGCTATGCTGATGACACCGAACTAATCCTCTCTTTTCCCCGATCTGAAACACAGGTGGCTGCACAAATCTCTGCCTGTCTGACCGACATCTCTCAGTGGAAGACCGCACACCACCTGAAAATTAACCCTGACAAGACAGAACTGCTATTTCTTCCAGGGAAAGACTCTCCCGACCACGACCTGATTAACTTAGACAACTCCGTGATAACCTCCACTCAGACTGCCAAAAACGTGGGTGTGACACTTGACAGCCAACTCTCCCTCACTGCCAACATTATTGTAACAACACGTTCCTGTAGATTCACGCTGTACAACATCAGGATAATATGCCCCCTTCTCACTCAGAGGTGGTGCAGGTTCACATTGAAGCAAGGTTACGGAAGAAGTAGGACATGTTCAAACCCGAGACTTACAAGACGCAGGTTGTTGCCGGGACCAACTACTTCATTAATGTAGTGATTAAAAATGGTTCAGAGATGACAGTTAATGTCAATTCGGTTCAACAAGTATCCAGAATAAGACGGGACGGGAGGCTGAGATATCAATACAAAATATAATTTATTTAATAGATGCAAATGATTTAAAACAGACTGCTCAAACAGTAAAGTGACATGTGCAAAGGTTGGAAAGGCTGGCCTGGACTTGATATAAATGACAGCTTAAAATAGAGAGAAATTAGAGGCTCCAGACCCAATTGTACAATGCTAAAATATCATGCATTAAAAACCAAACACAACACACTTTAAGAAAATCACTGCAAACGATATACAACAACAAAATGACCAAAGAGTGCCTCTACTTTATGGAGCCAATAATTCACTACCATTCAAGTCATTACCACTGAATTGCACAGTCCCAGTCAACCATATATATTGCACCTTGCAATAGAACAAAACAAAACACAAAGAAACAAATAATCAAACCAAATAATCTAAATGAAATCTAAAGTGGGAAAAAACAGTGACCGTAACTATTTAGCTGGAGGCAGCCCTTTAATTCTTTAAAATAAAGCAGGGACAGGATCCACGGTGACGCCGACACAGTCGCACACAGATACAGCTTCACGCTGGGCTTGCGACCAACAATTGCGACCACACGTGCTGCGCTCACGCTAAACTTCCGCACACACCCACAGGACCGGCGGCAGTGGGGAGAGAGAGAGAGAGAGAGAGAGAGAGAGAGAGAGAGAGAGAGAGAGAGAGAGAGAGAGAGAGAGAGAGAGAGAGAGAGAGAGAGAGGACGAGGGAGAGTGCTAAGGTGTCCCTAAATAAACTCCTCCGCCTCCCTGCAGCCTATAGGAGTTGCTGTCCTGTCAGGTTAATTAACACATCCAGAGCGGGGAAAATGACACTGCTAAAAGTATAAAACTTTATTAAGAACTGACCCGCTACATTAAGGTAGAAAAATAAGAACAAGTCCTGGAGGACGAGACATACACATCACAGAAAATATCACCTTTAAAGAGGAAGTTCACTCATATATCAACATTCCCTCTTTATACACTCACCACTATGACGATCCAATACAATTGAAGTATCTGGTGACTACTTCTTCAAATGTTAAAAAAAAACTACAGAAAACATAAAAGCCTCCATGTTGCTCCTGTGGTGACATGTATAGCGTCTGTAAGCCAAGACATTAAAGTTCGGGAGCGGAATTGGATTTGGCTGCAACACTGTTTACTTACTGATACTTACTGATATCCACTGAGGTGCCAGTGTTATAGAAGAAGATGAAACAATGCTGCTGTTTACAGCGTGACATTCAAAAACTAGATTGTGCACTGTTTTTCTCAGAGGAGCAAAACGAAGATGAACTCGCATTCACCGGGTGAACACAAACTCTAACTCTTGTTTCCTTGCAGGTCCACTTGGGAGGAGATGATCATCTTCATCTCGCAGTTTCCCAAAAACTGCCATGTGATGGAGGGAATTGTCTGTTGACTAACATACGTGAAGGCAAAAGCCACCACGACCCCATTGAGCATTTCTAAAAGGACCACAAACCATACACAGCATCCCATCAGTGCCTACCGGCTGTTCAATCAACTAATCTCACATTAACCCGGCTCTGTATCAAACAATTTACCCTGCATCAAATTAAATACTGTCTTAGTAGTTTAGTTCATGATGTTAGGAGAAAAAAAATTGTAAGCCGTGAATTAATTAAAAATAATTGAAAAAATCTGATTTGTTCTTGTTTTGTCTCTGTCCGGGGTAGGATGATTCCAAGGTCCCAGCACAAACAGGGGCTCTCAGAGAACCCTTATTGTTTTTATTATTAATTAGTTCATGTACTTAAAGTATTGTGAATGAAAAATAATCAGGGTTTATTTCTCCAGGACAGCCTTTATGTTTCACCCTCTCTCTGTTCAATGCGTGGTGTAGTCTTGCTTGATTTCCAGTCAGCAGAACAGAAGGTGAACTGTCCCTGGAGAAGCTGGCAGTGTGGGTCTTAGAGCTCTTGGTGTTTTTCAGTATCCACAATAAGTTGATGGGAAATGGGAAGAGTTTTTGAGATGTGTGTGGGTGTGACAGAGCGAGATTGAGAGAGAGAGAGAGAGACAGAGAGAGAGAGAGAGAGAGAGAGAGAGAGAGAGAGAGAGAGAGAGAGAGAGAGAGAGAGAGAGAGAGAGAGAGAGAGAGAGAGAGAGACTACTTCCCAACACCTGAAGTTCTTTACATTAACTTTTATCAAGTCAAGAAGGCAGCTTGGACTTCCGGTTTGGTCAGCATGTGAGAGCGGTGTAGTCTCGGTCTCCCGTAACCCAACTTTTCAAAAACCCGTACTTCTGTTATACCCTCAACGACCAGAGTAAGAACTGACGCCCCATGAACTCTGTATAATACCGTGGAACCAGGAATAATGTCAAAATCAACGAAGCAGGCAAAGAAAAACGAAAATGAAGCTCCGAGGGCCTGTGATAGCACATGCTTAACTAGCATCGAAGACCTGCTGGAAAAACACAGAGCCAGCATATCTACGGATCTTAAAAACTCCTTCGCTGCCCTGGAGTCAAGACTGGAGAAAATGCAGACCACTGTGTTAAATCATGGACAACGTATCATCTCACTGGAAACCAGCGCCGTGTCAGATGCCCAGCGTATTCGCACTCTGGAGGCGAAGCTTTAGCCGATAGCAACAACAAGCTACTAGCGAAGACGCGGGACCTCGAAGGCCGGAACCGCAGGAATAACATCCGGATCATCGGCCTTCCAGAATCAATCGAGGGCCCGGCACCCACTATGTTTTTCTCGAAGCTGTTAGTTGAACTACTCGGGGGGGAGATCTTAGAGTCCCCTCCAGAGCTTGACCGAGTGCACAGGGCGTTAACTAACAAGCCACAACCAGGGTCGCGGCCGCGGCCGGTGATCATCCGCCTGCACCGCTACCGGATCAAGGATCTGATCATACGAGAGGCTCGCAAAAGAAGAGGAAAACTACAATATGAAGGAGCTCCTGTCCAGATCTTCGAAGACTACGCACCAGAGGTGGTTGAAGAACGCGCAAAATACCGGGCGGTGATGGCAGAACTGTACAACCTCGCTCTCAGGCCTGCACTACTCTTCCCGGCTCGCCTACAGATTTCACTCAGCGACGGGGCGAAGAAGAGGTTCTCCTCCCCGGAGGAGGCCGCAACGTTCGCCTCAAGATACAAACAGAGCCCGGGGCCCAACTAGCTTAGCCAGCCAGGCTAGCCAACTCCGCTAAGGCGTAATTTAACAGCCTACTTCAGTTAAATTGTTGTTTTCAATAAATTGCCTGCTCCCAACTTTTGGGCTCTCATTCCCATTTCTTCTTTTTGCATTTTGAAACTCTACTTAGAATCTTCCTAAGATTCAACAGTGCAAAATGCAAATTCATGCAATTTTTTAACTGGTCTTAAGATTTTGATCATGAGTGTATGTTCTGGACATGCTCCAAGTTGTTAAAGTACTGGCAATCAATTTTTAAATCTATCTCTGACATCCTAGGTATACCTGTTAGTCCTTCACCACAGATAGCTATTTTTGGGGGGCCTCCTGATGAACTTGTAACTACATCACTGCAGGAAAATGTCATAGCTTTTGCGTCCTTGATTGCATGTAGAAAAATTCTTCTCATATGGAAATCTTCCCAGCCACCTTCCTTCAAATCCTGGCTACATGATTTATTATTTCTATTGAAACTGGAGAAAATCATATTCAGCCTTAGAGGCCGCCCTGAGAAGTTTTATTCGCACTGGAAATCACTTCAAAATTATGTTGATAAACTACCTGCCACTGAAACATCCCCCTGATCCTTTGTTCACACCTTGAATAGTCCGCCGACCCCCACCCCATTTGATATGACTCTTTGTACTCAACCTGACCCAGGAATAGTGGACTGATCAGTTGAGCACGCAGAGACGCAGGCAGCAAACAACTTATATTACACCCCCTTTCTTTATCTATATTATTTTATTTTATTTATTTTTATTACCTTATTATTTTATTATTGTTATTGTTTATTATTTATTTATTTATCTATTTCTGTATGTCGTGTTATCTAAAACCGTTCTGGCATATTATACTGTTGTTAAAATGTTTGAAGATCTCTGGGATGAGTGGGATGGGCATGGGGTTATACGAAATGGAAATGAAACTGTCTTTGATTGTATTGTATACTGCAAATGTGAAATCAATAAAAATGTTTGTAAAAAAAAAAAGAAGAAGGCAGCTTTATCCTGACAGACATGCAGCAAGAGAAGAAGGCAGAGGATCGATCCACTTCTTCTACAACAGGGTTATCCAACCTTTCTTCATCTCTGAGCAACTTTGAACATTTTAAATGGGCCGAGAGCTACATGCATCACATCGCTTACATTTATTCACAAAGCACTCATCAGCTGAATGAAGCTACTTTTTTGTACGTGTGTGAAATTGCAATACTGAAAGCATTACATTTATTAAATGTCACAAAGATTATTACAAAGCTTATCAAAGATCTGCAAAGCTTTCACTGCTGGTGCATCACATCCCTGCAGCACATTGTTGAATTACTGAAACTCTTTTGGTGTCTGGTTCCATGAAAACCATTTATGTTCCCCACGACTGTGCAGACTTAGCTGACGGTACTGTTTTCTATATGCCAGCAATTTAAAACCAAAGACTCTGTATAAACATGGACGTCATGTTTCCATGGTCTCTCTGTAGAACAAAAATTAAGCTAAATTATGCTTCCAACTTTTGCCTCTGAAGTTATCTGTAGCCAGAGTCAGTGCGGTTAATGATTCGGGGGATGGAGTCATCGTATCAATGCCCTGCCAATGCATCGTGTTCGGCCAATCGAGAGTCAGTCTCAGCTGTCAATCATGATGATCCGCTGCATTATTTATTTTTATCAAATGACTAATTAAATTAAACTTTTTCAGAAAAATGAACGTTTGGACTTTCATCAATATCAATTACCCTTCAAGAACATACTGTTTTATTACACCAACTATTTTTGTGTTTGCTCTCTGCTCCATCCTATAACATTGAGGAGGTTCCACCAGACAAATACTGCTGACAGCCACCAGAGGGCAATCGAGAAAATGTCCCTTCCCTTCACTTTTGGGGAGCTGCCATGTCGTCCATCATCACTTGCAATCAATGCCACCGTATATTTATAATATCTCTGCTCCCTGACAAATTCCTGGATGTATTCTGAATCCAGAGAATCATTTATTGTTCTGTCTCTGTTGGGATTAGCAGAAACCCTGCAGACAGGGTTGTACAATTAGGACAGATGGCCAAATAGAGACCTGAGGTATATTTTATTGTATTTCACTCTGATGGATCTATCATCGCTGGTAGATTCAAGTCAGGATTAAGGATTTCTGTCACAACGGGGTTTCTCACTGATCCTGGATTTATTGTATATGTCCACTAGATGTCCTCATTGGGTTTTGCACATGTCTCCATCAGACGTGGGGAGAGTAGTGGTCTCTCCTTTATTAAATCGACTGTGGAACTTTATGCACATTAATGTATGCATTTAATTAATCTAACATAACTGGTAAACCTTCTGAGACCAATCTTGTTTTCATTTTTGCGCTCCAAATGCCCCTTTTGGTGAATTAGCAGAAGATCGATTCTTTGCTGTACATTCAATGATTTATATAATTTTCAACCTGTCTTTTTTCACCACTGTGGCACGTCTCAGTTTTCTTTCTATGACAAAGGAGCTGCGGGAGTGATTTTGACTGGGTCACAGTTTCTGATGAGGCCCACATCGTATTTGTCCTTCGCCCACAGCTATGGTATGTCTGTAAAAAGAGATTAAGATTATAAGATTTTTTTGTCCCAAACACATGCACAGACATGCACAGGCACACTCATGCAGGTAGGGAAATTTAACCTCTGCTTTTAACCCATCTGGTGAAGGACACACAGAGCAGCCATGTACGGCGCACAGGGAGCAGATGTTGGGGGAGTAAGGTGCCTTGCTCAGGGGCACTAGACAGGGTAGGGAGAATCCTCTTGGATTTTTGGACAGATCAATCCAGGTTCGTCTTTTGGTTGTTTCTCCGTGGAGTGGAACCAGAGACGAACCAGAGACCTTTTCTGCCCATAGTCCAAGTTTCTGCCACTAGTCCACCGCCTCTCCCTGGGAGGAGAAGTATCTGAGGGATTTGACAACATGACGTGAGAATGGAGATGTCTGATTTGGGGAAATTTTGAAACTGAAAGCATTCATGCTAGGTGAATACATTATGTCAGGTGTCGTGGTGGACTGCCAATCAACGACAGCCTGAAATGATCTGACAAATGGTTCTAGATCCCTCACTGGTCGTCCGTAGATCTGGAGGGCGAGGGCTGGAATTCAGAACGCAGAATAGTGGCTTATGCTGGTCGGTGAGCAAAACAGCAGCTGCAATCTTGGAAGCGGACCAGAAGAGGTTAGACACCAGGGAATCATGTCACATGTGAAGTACAATGCAATGCCTCTAAGTGCATGAAATTGGAAAAAGAAGAAGTGACTAAAGGCCATTTGGGACATCTGAAAAGATGGTGGGGTTGTATGTTCCGTCACCCCATCAGGAGAGGATGGCAAATTGAGTCCTAAGGCAATCATCAAGTCGAAATGTCGGGAACAAGGAGTGTAGAATTCCTCTTCTCAGTCCAAAAAGTTTCACTGTTCGGACCTGCTGCTTCCCGCATGTCTGTTGGCAAAAATGTTCATGTGAAGATTTACCTCATTGTTGAAGAACATTTTTCCAATGAAACCATGTGGGCGTGTCAGAGGTGCTGCCTCATCTTGATCCCCATGGAACTGTGCAGATACTGATAAACAGTGATTTCCTTATAACAAATAAGGATGTAGAATCTCAAAATAATGACTTATTACTTATTCAACCCAAACCAATAATGAGTGAGCTTCATAAACATTACTTAAAATAAGACTTTCGAACTGAAAATAATGACACAGTAAGTAATGAAATCATTACATTTGATTTACTAGTCATTATTTGGAGGTTTCTAACATACTGACTTTGGGTTTCCATAAAATGATCATGAATGTTCTTTTCATTCAACCCTACCCCCACAATATAGTGGTGGGACGAGAATACCTCGTTCATCTCTTCACTCCTTAGAGCTCCATGGCAGATCTCGAGCGAGCTATCTTTAATCAACTCTCCTCCTGTCTTAACCACAATAACCTTCTTGACCCTCACCAGTCTGGTTTCAAGGCAGGACACTCAACTGAGACTGCCCTCCTTGCTGTCTCTGAGCAACATCACACTGCTAGAGCAGCTTCTCTCTCCTCTGTCCTTATCCTTCTAGACCACTCTGCTGCATTTGACACATTAAACCACCAGATCCTTATTTCCTCCCTTCAGGACCTGGGTGTCTCAGGCTCTGCTCTCTCCCGACCTCAATGACCGCACTTATCTGGTAACTTGGAGAGGGTCTGTGTCTGAACCTTGTCCTCTCATTACTGGGTCCTCTCCTCTTCTCTCTGTACACCAACTCTCTCGGCTCTGTCATTCATTCACATGGCTTTTCCTACCATAGCTATGCTGATGACACCCAACTTATCCTCTCTTTTCCCCGATCGGAAACACAGGTAGCAGCACGAATCTGTGCCTGTCTGACTAACGTCTCTCAGTGGATGACCGCACATAACCTGATAATTAACTACTTTTGACTATTAACTTTGATAACTCCGTGTTAACACCCACTCAGACTTCTAGGAACCTGGGTGTGAAACTCGACAGCCAACTCTCCCTCACTGCCAACATAATAGTAACAACACGTTCCTATAGATTCATGCTGTACAACATCAGGAGAATACGCCCCCTTCTCACTCAGAAGGTGGTGCAGGTTCTGGTCCAGGCTCTGGTCATCTCACGCCTAGACAACTGTAAAGGCCGAATAATAGTCGGGTTGTTCGCACGCACGCATGCACGCAAGACACGCAACACGCCCCTTTCGTGCCTTCAGGCGGCTTGCGTGCGTCCGCCAATTTCTCTAAAGGCCGGCGCATGCTTCTGCGTTTTTACGGGCCCGTAAGCGCAAGAGCCCTTCCGGGCCCCTTACGTGCTTATGTATCTCTTCTTACGTGCTTACGTGCGTCGCCCAATTTTTCTAACTATACGACAAAGCGACGCGAGCCTCACGCAGCCCGCAAGGCTTGTGATTGGTCTGCCTACTACATCCTGTCCGGAGTCTAGTTTCCGGTTTCATGTCCCATAATACCGGCAGAAATCACTGAAGATTTAGAAGAACCAATATGGACTAGGGATGCACCGAATATTCGGCCACCGAATATATTCGGCCGAATATTGCAAAAAAAGGCCACATTCGGCCACATTCGGTATCCGGTAAAATGAGTGAAAAACAAGGCCGAATATTAGCGGCGCGTTTTAATGACGCAAGCAAACAGCGTCTAGTGACGCGATAAACGTAAACAAAGATGTCCGCGGTGTGGTCATGTTTTAAAGTGTCGGAGAGCGACACAAGAATTGCAGTTTGCAAGCAGTGTTTAGCCGAAATATCTAGAGGGGGGTCGTCCGCAAAGACCTTTGGCACTACTGCCTTAATTAACCACCTTAAAGCCAAACACCCCGAGCAGCATGCTCAGTTTGAGCGAGCGACGGCTGCAGTAGCATCAAAGAGGAAAGCTCCGAGCAGCACCCACACTCCGTCCGTGGCCGCGGTCTTTGAAAAGACAAAAAAGTTCGCAAAGGACAATGCCAAAGCTAACACAATCACGAAGAAGGTAATGGAGTTTATTGCTTTGGATGATCAACCGTTTAGTGTTGTGGAGGACATCGGCTTTCGGAGACTTGTGGAGCACATTGAGCCCCGTTACACGATACCGAGCAGGCGGTATTTCTCGGACGTGTGCTTACCTGAGATGTACGACAGCGTTGCAACTCGCGTCCACGAGCTATTGGCTAAAGATAAAGATGTTAACCTCAGCTTCACGACAGACATATGGAGCTCGGATGTCAGCCCCACCAGCATGCTGAGCTTAACTGCACAGTGGGTCGATGCAGATTTCAAGTTACAAAATATAGTGCTTCACTCACAGGAGTTCAGAGGATCACACACGGCAGTAGCCATTTCTGATGCATTTGCCAGGATGTTTCAAACTTGGCATATCGACCCATCAAAAGTGCATGCAGTCGTGAGTGACAATGCACGAAATATGACTAGAGCTATGGAAGACAGTGACCTGAAAGGCATACGGTGCATGGCTCACACTTTACAGATAGCGGTCCACGAGGGTGTGTTAAGTCAGCGCAGTATTGCAGATATCATAGCGACAGGGAGGAAAATTGTAGGTCACTTTAAGCATTCCCCTCTTGCTTATTCTCGCCTTCAATCTGTTCAAGAACAGTTCGAAATGCCACCAAAACGGTTCCAACAGGATGTAAGTACTAGGTGGAACAATACTTATTATATGTTGGAGAGCCTTTTTTCACAAAAACGAGTCCTGGCTGCCTACGTAGCAGATTATGATCTGCCCTCTACCTTCACCTCATACCAGTGGCTGTTAATCGAGAACACGCTCTCTCTTCTCGCCCCGTTTGAGCAGATAACAAAGAAGATAAGTTCATCTGATGCATCTGCAGCAGATGTTATCCCATTACTTGCAGCACTCAAGCGTCTTCTCAGTAAAGAAGCAGAAACGGACCACGGAGTCAAAACAACTAAAAGTGCACTGTTAGAAGCTGTCAACAAACGTTTTAGTCAGGCAGACTCCGAACCCCTGTTCTGCATCGCAACAGTGCTTGACCCACGGTACAAGGATCACTACATTGATGTGGAGAAAAAACAGAGGGTTAGGGAAATGGTCCAGGCTGAATTGGACTTATTAAAGCCACTTGGAGACAGTGAAGTGACGCACAGAGAGGGGGGAGAGGGTGCAGAGACAAAAAGAATCCGCACCACGGAGGCAGTACGTGTGCCCTCACTCTCTGACATGTTTGAAGAGATCCTCCAGGAAAACAACCCAGATGCCAGGCAGACAACGAGTGCCACTGCTCAACAGCTGGACTCTTACTTGTCAGAAGTCCCCATCCCCAGGAGTGACAATCCTCTAACATATTGGAGGACCAATCAAGGACGCTTTCCTGACTTAGCACAGATGGCACGCAGGTAATAACAGTCAATAATGTTTACAGCACCTTTCAAAACATACTTACAAAGTGGTTTACAGTGGTAAAACAAAATGTATAATGTAATTAATGCAACATAAAACAATATAGGAATACTACAATGCAAGTGCACAAGAGTAATGGTGATGTACAGTAACATTTAAAACAATAAGCTAAAAGTATGGGAAAGGATTGGTTTTCTTTTTCTCTTTATTACTATTTTTTTATTGCTTGATAACAATGAACTGAACCTACAATGTTGTTTCCATTCCAAGGTACCTGGCTGCTCCATGCACAAGCACTGATAGTGAGAGGCTGTTTAGTGCTGCATCACATGTCCTTGATGAGAAGAGGAACAGACTGACATGTGATAAAGCAGAGAAGCTTCTCTTCATAAAGAAGAACCTGCCACTGTTCCTGTAGGAGTAGGCTAAGTAGACCTATGGCTTGATACAGGCACAGTTGTTTTGTTTTAATGTTTTTGTCTGTAAAGCAATTTGGGTTGTCTTGTCTCAGATGTCAGTTTCTTTCTGATGACAAATCTGTTCTGGTCAGGGATATGTTATGTACCTGTAAGTGTTTGATGTTACAAGCACACTTGCTATTTACCTCAGCCTTTACATTATTGTTTACATTATAGCCTACTGTTACTTAGTAGACTTGTGCCAACTTTTGCACTTTTTTGCACAACATGTCAGAAATGTTAAATAAACATTTACTTTCTTTGAAAATCATGTCTATGTATTTTATTTTTGCAAATTAAAAAAAATAAATAATGAAAAACTTAACAACCACATTCGGTATTCGGTATTCGGCCAAGCGTTTGATTATTATTCGGCTTCGGCTTCGGCCACAAATTCTCTATTCGGTGCATCCCTAATATGGACCAAATAGAAGAGCACTTGGCAGAAGAGATCCGGTAGTATGATCGCTTGTATAACCCGTCACTGACTGGCGGATCTGTCCGACAGAAAAAGGCTACGAGGAGCCGCAGTGGCGATCTAAATAAACAGTCGACGAAGAACAAGACGTCTCTTCTTTGTGTGTTTTGTCTTCGACAAACAACGTCAAGGCCGAATTATAGTCCTGCGACTGCAACCGCGGAAGGCCACGCAGTTGCATCGACGGACTCGTTTTGGTTTATGCTTCACTAACGTGTTGCGCGTGTTGCAACGCAATTCACCGCCAGAACACTAGGCGAGTATCTCATCTATTTGGTCCATTTTTCAGCCCGCAAGGCTTGTGATTGGTCTGCTAACTACATCCCGTCCGGAGTCTAGTTTCCGGTTTCATTCCCCACAATACGCGGTAATCACGGAAGATTTAGAAGAATGAATATGGACCAAATAGATGAGCACTTGGCAGAAGAGATCCGAAAGTATGACCACTTGTATAACCCGACACTGACTGGCTGATTTGTCCACCAGAAATAGGCTATGAGGAGCCGGAGTGGCGATCTAAATAAACAGTCGACGAAGAAGAAGACGTCTCTTCTTTGTGTGTTTTGTCTTCGACAAACCACGTTACTCCGCCTAGTGTTCTGGCGGTGAATTGCCTTGCAACACGCGCAACACGTTAGTGAAGCATAAACCAAAACGAGTCCGTCGATGCAACTGCGTGGCCTTCCGCGGTTGCAGTCGCAGGACTATAATTCGGCCTTTACTCCCTCCTGGCAGGTCTACCTGCTACTGCCATCCGTCCTTTGCAGCTCATTCAGAATGCAGCAGCTCGACTGGATTTTAACCAACCTATATTCACTCACACTACTCCGCTCCTCTGCTCCCTTCACTGGCTACCAGTGGCTGACGCGTCCGCTTCAAAATATTAGTACTTGCGTAGCATGCTGTGAACAGATCAGGTCCAGTCTACATCGAGGACATGGTTTAACGTCACACCCCAGTCCGTTCACTCCGCTCTGCTTCGGCCAATCGGCTCACTGCGAGTTAAACACTCATCAAAATCACGACTGTTTGCTGTCCTGGCTCCTAAATGGTGGAATGAGCTCCCAATCGACATCCGGACAGAAAAAAGTTTACACATCTTCCGCCGACAACTACAAATATACCTCTTCCCTCCACACCTTGAATATAAAAAAACTAACAATTTAGTAGCACTTAAATGGCACTTACTTATAGCACTTTGTAGTTTTGCTTTTTTTTTAAGAAATTGTACTTTCTTGATTCATGTTGTTCTGGGTTTGTAGCCTCGGGGTTGAATGCACTTATTGTAAGTCGCTTTGGATAAAAGCGTCAGCTAAATTATATATAATGTAATGTAATGTAATGAAGTCCCACGTTGAACAGAAAGCCGAGAGGAGCTTTGAGGTTTTCACAGCCGAGACATACAGGGTGCAGACTGTGACCGGGACTAAGTACTTCATTTGGGTAAATGTATATTACAACGATTATATCTAGAAATCCTGTCCACACAAGATGATACACTTGATTTTTAAGGAATGATCTCAGAGCTCTACAATTCACCCAAAATGAGTGTGACTTTCAGCCCTTGTTTTGCTTCAGCGGGCTTAAATGTCCTGGTTCACTGTTGTCGCTCTTGTGATGGAAATCTGAAAATACAAGAGGCTGGAACACCAAATGTGTCTATGTGTATTTTAATAGGGGGTTTCTGCAGAAAGGATCAACACAGAGAGACACAGGGATCTCAGGGCGAAGATGGAGAACAGTCAAATGCAAGGATCTTATATAGGAGAGCTAAGGCTGTTTGTCTTAGCCAGTTCGGACTTGTTCTGTATGCGCAGTTTGAGACAGGAATTAAAACACAATAAATGTTTTGCATATGTTTTCATTAGGTTATTGGACAGTCAAGAAAGGTCATACAGGTTTCAGTTCACAAACACTTCAGGTCATAAATCTCTTGGACAGGTATGCAAAAAGTTACTCTTCAATTACAAAACAAGTTTCAACCACACTTAGCTATTTTCCACTACACTCTCATGCCAAGTTTCTTTCTACATCTCAATTTTCTTTTTGAGAGTTATGCTCCAATGAGGTGCCAGCCAAGATCACACAATGGCAAGTAATAAAGAGACAACCAAGAATTAAACTCATTACTTTTGGCTGGCTGCTCTGTTCGGCGGAAAAAACCGATGTTTATCCTCAGGAGTTGCATGAGACCAAACATTTTAAAACAAGCAGACACATGTTCACCAGGTGAATAAAAAAGCTCACTATTGCTTCCTTGGAGGTCCATGTGGGAGGAGAGGAGCATGTTCACATCTGTGTTTTTAAGGCATTATCAAGTCAAGAAGGCAGCTGACGAACATGCAGCAAGAGAAGAAGGCAGAGGACCCAATGGACTTCTTTTAAAGGATCACAAACAAAACTCATCAGTTCAAATCACATTACACCAACAGCTCTGTATGTTTAACAGTGCTACCCAATTCAAACATGAAACAACATACTGTATACTTGCTGTAGATCATACTGACAGTCAAAATTTAACTTTTTTGAATAATTAAGCGATAATTGAATAAATTTGATTTGTTTTGCGTCTTTCAATGTGTGGCTTTTCTTTCTGTGCTGGTTTATGATTTGTAAAATAGCTGCAGGAACACACACTTGCTCCAGAAAGTCTTCACACACCTTCACATTTTGCACATTTTTTAAACCCCTATGTTTTCACCACTGTGGCACGTAAGCTGGAGCTGGAGCACAGGAGCTGCAGGAACCTAAGCTATAGTGGGAGTGCCACTGCCAGACGGCAGATGTTTCCTTTCTGCTTTCTGATATGTTTCCTGTTTAACAAAATGTATAAAAACCTTCCTTTTAAACTATTCGTAGCTGTACTCTGAAGCATTTTTTCTGACTGTGTAAACCTCTGCAGGGCTTATAATTAAAACTCAAAGACAACTCCGGTCCGAGAAACTCTTTATTTCACAACTCAAGATTAAATTTCCAATACAAAATGTGGGTGTATCAGAGGTGTTGCCTTATCTTGAATCCATGGAGATGATAAGAAATGATTTACTAATCAAATATAATGATGTAGTATCTCCAAATATTGTCTTTCTTACAAACGAATAATGAGTTAATTTTGCAAATAAATAATTGCCAATTCAAAACCATTACTCAAAACAATGACTTTTTATATCAAAACAATAACAAATTAAGTTAAATCATTACATTTGATACACAATGTGCAATAAGAAGATATCATCACATAAAAGCCATAACAACAACAAAAAATAAGAAGAATCAGTGAAGGGGAGACAACATTGCACAAGAGCAAAAAATGGTAATTAAATCAATATATCAGATGTAAAAAAGTGATTTAAAAGAGGTCACTGAATCTGCAAACCATCAGCGACGGATGAAAAGTTTAACATGAAAACCTTTTTGAGGTTACTAAACATTTATGTGTATTACACTACATTAAATGAAATCAAGAATACATTCCACTTACTTCTACGAATGTTACTTTAATGGTTTCAAATAGAACCATAATACATTGTATCCTCATGCAGTGTCACTCCCCACCCTTCTCCCCTGCAGGTGGGTGGTACGCTCCATAACATCATGTGATCACTGACTAAAGGTGACTCCCCTGTTAGAAGAATAAAAGACCCTTCTCGTTCTCGATCTTAGCTGCACTCAAGAGACGTGAAGATGTCTGTGGGAGGTGGACTCTCCGAGGTTCTGGAAGCAGATGGAAAAATCCAGTTGATCTGTGACATGGTGAGTAGAGAAACTATTGTTCCTCTCTCTTCTCTGGGATCAATTCACACATGGACAGGGTTTGCGTTTTATTGTGTTGTTCTTGTCGTTGTTGTTGTTGTTGTTGTCACTTATTGGTGTGTAGGTGAGGACCGAGGTTGAAGCAAGGTTACGGAAGAAGTACGACATGTTCAAAGCCGAGATTTACAAGATGCAGGTTGTGGCCGGGACCAAGTACTTGATTAAGGTAGAAAAAGAAGAACAAGTCCTGGAGGATGATACACACACATCACAGAAAATATCATCTTAGAAGTGGAAGTTCACCTAAAAATTTAAATCCGCTCTTTGTACACTCACCACTATGACGATCCAATACAATTGAAGTATCTGGTGACTACTTCTTCAAACGTTAAAAAAAACTATAGAAATAATAAAAGCCTCCATGTTGCTCCTCTGGTGTCATGTATAGTGTCTGTAGGGTCAGACATTCAAAGTCAGTAGCGGAATTGGATTTGGCTGCAACACTGTTTACTTACTGATACTTACTGATATCCACTGAGGTGCCAGTGTTATAGAAGAAGATGACACAATGCTGCTTTTTACAGGGTGACATTCAAAGACTAGATAGTGCACTTAGTGGAACCAGATTTTTTTCTCAGAGGAGCAAAACGAAGATGAACTCGCATTCATCGGGTGAACTAAAACTCTAACCCTTGTTTCCTTGCAGGTTCATGTGGGAGGAGATGATCATCTTCATCTCAGCGTTACCCATAAACTGCCATGTGATGGAGGGAACTGTCTGCTGACTGACATACATCAAGACAAAAGCCACCACGACCCCATTGAGTTTTTCTAAAGGGACCACAAACCAGACAAAGCATCCTATCAGTGCCTACAGGCTGTTCAATCAACTAATCTCACATTAACCCGGCTCTGTATCAAGCAAAGTTACCCTACATCTTATTATATACTGTCTTAGTAGTGTAGCTGGAGATGTTAGGAGAATGTCAAAAAAAAATTGTAAGCCTTGAATTAATTAAAAATAATTGAATAAATCTGATTTGTTCTTGTTTTTGTTTCTGTGCGGGGGGCGTTAGGATGATTCCAAGGTCCCAGCACAAACAGGGTCACTCAGAGAACACTTATTGTCATTATTATTAATTAGTTCATGTAATTAAAGTATTTATTAACAAGTTATGACTGAAATATAATAAGGGTTTATTTCTCCAGGACAGCCTTTATGTTTCACCCTCTCTCTGTTCAATGCGTGGTTCGGTCTTGTTTGATTTCCACATTTTCCAGTCAGCAGAACAGAGAGAGAGAGATTAGTGCCCATCCACTGTTTTTCTTACAAATAAATACCAATAAGCAGAATCAATAACAAGGAGCGAACACTGTACAACAGCAAAAACGTATTATAATAAAAGCTATATGTAGGGGGGAAAAACAATGACATCACATGCAAAAATGTGATTTAGAAAAAGTCACTGAATCTGCAAACCATCATATGGGATGGACGGAAAGTTTAACATGAAAACCTGACTGAGGTTAGTCAACATTTATATGTATTACGCTAAAACAATTGAGCTGTATCTAGGTGTACAATAATTATAATAATAAACTAGCAGGTACAGGGGAGGTTTGGTACTTTTAACAGTATACTACAACTACTACTACAACTACTACGACTACTACTTCTAATAATAATAATAACATGGATTAACCTTTACAAACATGTTTAAATTAACCTTTTGTCTGAGGTGAACATTCCTCGTTTGTTACTTCGACCGCAGACGCGCCTCGGACTAACACACATAGACAGTGAAGAGGGGGTGGAAAAAATACTCTAAATCAATAATTCATACCACTTACTTCTACTATTTTAACTTTAAATGGTTTCAAATAGAACCATATTTTATTTTATTTTCATTCGGAGTCACCTTATTTGATTTATAAATCGGTGTATAAGACTCCGTTGACGGCTCCTCTCCACCCCTCTCCCCTACAGGTGGATGGTACGCCCCAAAATATCATATGATCACTGACTCACGGTGACTTCCTGGTTAGAAGACTAAAAGACGCTTCTCGTAATTTTATCGTGACTTTTGCTGCGATCAAGAGACGCGAAGATGATGTGTGGTGGATCCTCTGAGGTTAAAGAAGCAGATGTACAAGTCCAGACGATCTGTGACGCTGTGAGTAGAGAAACCATTGTTCGTCTCTGTTCTCTGGGATCTATTCACTCATGGACAGGGTTGGTGTCACGTTGTGTTGTTTTTGTTGTTGTTGTTGATGACGATGTTGTTGTTGATATTGTAGATGAAGCCCCACGCTGAAGCAAAGGCAGGGAAGACCTACGAAGTGTTCACAGCCAAGTCGTACAAGACGCAGCTTGTGGCCGGGACCAACTACTTCATTAAGGTAGAAGAAGAAGAACAAGTCCTGGAGGATGAGACACACACATGATAGAAAATATCATCTTTAAAGTGGCAGTTCTCCCAAATATGAACATTCACTCTTTATACACTCTCCACTTTGACCAACATCCATAAATGACGTGGCTAAGTCTAAAAAGTTGTGTTGCCATTGCACCTTGTTATTGATACACAAACTTCTCCTTTGGCTATGTCTCATAACTGTTAAATTTTTACTTTATGGTGTTTCCAGAGCAGACGAGTGGAAACAAACTGTCTGACTCATAAAGCATAATTTTCAAATGCAGCAGGCTGCTGTTTACAGGGAGACATTCAACGACTAGACGGTGCACTTAGTGGAACCAGATGTTTTTCTCAGAGGAGCAAAACGGAGATGAACTCGCATTCATCTGGTGAACACAAAATCTAACTTTTGTTTCCTTGCAGGTCCACGTCGGAGGAGATGATCATGTTCATCTCCGCGTCTACAAAAAACTGCCATGTCATGGAGAAACCCTTGAGCTGTCTGAGATACAGCAAGACAAAAGCCACTCCGACCCCGTTGAGTATTTCTAAAGGAACCTCAAACCAAACAAAGCATCCTATCAGTGCCTAAAGGCTGTTCAATCAACTAATCTCACATTAACCCGGCTCTGTATCAAACAATGTTACCTTAATTATATACTTTCTTAGTAGTGTAGCTCATGATTTTAGGGGAATGTCAACACATTTTTGTATGTCGTGAATTCA
The DNA here is from genome assembly GCF_947347685.1 of Pleuronectes platessa. NCBI lineage: Eukaryota > Metazoa > Chordata > Actinopteri > Pleuronectiformes > Pleuronectidae > Pleuronectes > Pleuronectes platessa. The sequence continues at coordinate 7,801,368 of NC_070645.1, read as the reverse complement.
TTAAAGATAATTGATTAAATCAGAGTTGTTTTTGTTTCTGTGTGGGCGGGGGGGATTAGGATGTTTCCAAGGTCCCAGCACAAACAGGATTTGTTATTATAGTTATTATTATTAAGTTATGAATGAAATATACTTGGGGTTTATTTCTCCAGGATTACCTTTATGTTTCACCCCTCTCTCTGTTCAATGTGTGGTTCACACTGGCAGCGTGGGTCTTAGAGCTTTGTGTTTTTCAATATCCAAAATAAGTTTTGTATCATCAACCCTTGAGTAGTGGTCCGAAATGGGAAGATTTGAGAGAGAGAGACAGAAATAACACCCCATGCAAATAAGGACATATTTTCTAGCAGTTTAAACCAACTTCCCTCTTCTTTTTATCCATCTCCAGGCAGCATGTTATGACTAATATTTTGAAGTAAAATTAATTTTGTTTAAAAAATGTTTTATATATAGTGTCCATCTATGTCTCACAACAACGTTCGTCAGTAGCTTTGAGGACTTTTCCAGGCAGTTTGTCGGTTTAGGTTTCTTTCCGTGGGGGGTGATTGGGTGATGCCAGCATTATATTCTTCATAGGACCAAACATTTCTAGCTTCACCCCGAATACACCTCCATGTATTTGGAAAGCAATTTGAATAGTCTTTTGTCTGTAAACTTGCAATACCTGTTTCTTAGAAGATTGTGATTTATTCTTCTGAAACCCAACCAAAGTAAATTATGCACACCCTGCAATTCCATATGTTGAAACTCACCCATTAAACCCACAAACACGAGTTCAAATAAGCAACTGTTGTGTAACCACATTGCATTGACTTTACTCATAGTCATGTGTACCATGGGACTGATGTTCCTCTTTGTTCAGCACATGACTCTTTTTGTTCCCACAAACAAGTGTAACTAGTTTTGTTTAAACTTTACCTTGTTAAATCCTGGTTTGCTTTGCAAGGTAAAAACAAATTCTCTTATCTCATGAATTGTATTCTGTTTAATAAAACAACTGATGAGGAAATTGGGATGTTATGATATATATATTTAATGATAACTATATTGAGGCTTCTATCAACTTTTCTCTCACTATTCAGAGCTTACTTGAGCTTTAACCATTTACCTAAACCACAGCAACTAAAATGGCTACTTTGCTATGCAGGACTAAATCATTTTTTTTAATCTGCCCCAAAATCCTAATCATTTAATTTAGATTATTCATAAGAATTTAATCTTTATTTTTTCTCAGTTTTTCTGAGGCTGAGGTTTCACACTTGTTTTGGCTCCCTCCAGTCTAAGATCTGTCTTGATCGCCCTCTGCAGCATATGTCCTGAACCCTGCCTCCTGCATGTTAGCAGATGGAACATGGACCAAACTAGAAAGTCAAAGTACACATTAAAAAAAATTCTATCAACTTTGGCGTCACACTGAGGTTCGTTCAAATGTTCATTTTCTATTAAATTTTGTTTTAATTAGTTATTTAATACTATAAAAACAGAGTTAAACAACATGATTGACAGCTCAGACTGTCTTGTGAATGGACCTTGACATCGCAGCTCCACAAAATGATCACAAATGCGCAGACTCCGGCTCCAAATGAAGTCCAAGGCACAAGACGGTGGCACCCATATCCGAGATATTTTGGAAGAAGTGGAGACGGGTCGTCCCTCTTTTGAACAGTCTATTGTCTGAACTGAAACGGTGGCACAACAAACCACCTTCCTGCACATTTGCATTGGACAGCAGGGATTAAACTGTACCACTTATTTTCCTTTGGATGCAAAAAAGACAGATTCAATCAGACAGCCAACATTTCTCTGTCATTTAAAAAAAAAACTCCTTTTGTACACAGTTTCTCATTAAAGAAGCACACAGGGGACAGTTTTACAGCGATGGTAATGCAATAACAATAATCACAGAGGAATATACTCTAGGTGTGTTGGACAAGAGGTCAGAGAGGTCTCTCTGGGGAAGTGCCTGCAGGCAGGAGTCACAGTCTCAGCTCCAGTCTGGGTTTGAACCTCAAGTGAAGCAGCTGATCTCACTCAGAGCTTCATTTCACCTTCGGAGGCGTGTAGTGGACTCTGCACCTTTCACCGAAAACCTGAAGAAAAGGAATCAGCAACCAATGACGTGCTGTGTGACGCTGTGTTAATACAGGGTGTTAACACCGATTATAGGGAGCATACCTTCAGACTTTGATCATTGACAACTTCTTCAACATTCAGTTCTGACTGCATCATCTTTAGCTGGAGGAAAGAGGGGGGGTAAAGATAGATAAGTGATAAGTGACACGATCCTGTCCCAAACGTGAATATTTTCGTAAAAAAGGGTTAATCAAAAAATAAATTAAAACATTTTACATGTCATTTGTGGTATTTGTCCGAGCAGATGCAGGTCAGATTGTTATTTAAATTTTCCTGAATAAATGTTTCTCAGTGTCTTAGATCTCTGTTGCAGACACAGAGGAGAAATTAATCCAAACCAATGAAAACCCCCAAAGAGTGAATATAAAAAAACAGATTACAGCGAAGGTACTTCTGGGATTTAGTATTTGACTTTTACAAAGTCTGGGACTCATGAGACACAGAAAATGGTAAAAATAAGAAGCAACAGAGGCTGAAATATTGTGACTTTTGGTCTGTAGTATGGGACAAACTGTAAAAACACAAGATCCTACATTTCCCATTATGCTGAATAGTGTGGTCCATTAGATTCTCCTTTTCATCACTTTGTTTTAAAGTCCAAATCTTTCGTTTGTAGCACAGACTTTATCAAACACGAAAAAAGTTTTTAGGGCCAGAGAGAAATAATCTTATCAAGCTTTTCAAATGCTGGTAACCTTTTTTCAATAGATAACCAGACGTACTTTGGTCTGCTCCTTCCTGAGTTGTTTGAGGACTGCCAGGTCCTCGCCGTCTTTTGCCCTTTCCTCACGCAGCTGTCCCACCACTGCAGAGGTTTTGGCTATACAGGCCTTGATAGCTTGGTCTCTGCTCAGATGGGCCTCCATCATCTGTGTGGCGCACGGACGACAAAAGATGCATTGTGGCGGAAACTCTGGAAGGGACACTATGGAGGTCTATACTTCAGTCTTGGTCGTCACACTCACAGATTCATACAGCTGTTTGCATGTTTGTGTGGCATCAACTTTGCCTGAGAAGGAAACTGTGGGCACGGTGGTGTTCAGTCCGTGGACGATCCGGTCATCCATGTTGCGCATCACCTTCAGCACCTCCTGAGAAACACAGTGGGAGAAAGTGACACCCAGGAGCTTCAGGTCAACCCCAAACCATCCAAAACAAATATATATGTTTTTCATTCAAAATGTATTTGTGGTTTGGCTCTGTTCTGGTGCTCACAGCAGAGCAGCAGCTAAAAGCCCCCCCGGTATGAGCTTGGCCTATTGAAAACATAGGAGGGGATCAGCTGACCTCTCCGATGCTACGTTCAGTATTTAATACATGAACATAACATAATCCCATATATGGTGAATATTTTTCTCATTTCATCTGTGGATGTTTATGACTAATTGTCCTCTGGAGAGACTGTGGCCTCTCGCACAGCTGTCTGTCTGAGAACCTCCATGTAGAACTGCAGCTTCGTCATGTTAAAGATTCAACAGATTGGTGGATTGGAAATACATCTGAAAGCCTGAGGAGGTGATGGTGAGCAGTCATTTGTTTTTTATACAATTTGAGACAGTTGTCCTATTTTATCTTTACTTGTACTTTCAGAAATGAGAAGAAGTTACAACGCTCCGAATCCCATCATGACAGTGTTAAAGTTATTAGTGCTACTGAAGTGATCTACTTCAACCACATGCAGCCACTTCTCCGATCGGACCCACATCACAGTGATCATGAGGGTCACACAGGAAATACACGACACGACGCCGGAACCTCCGAACCACAACGACCCGGACTGACACCATCCCGGGACACGATCACACAAATTGAAAATCTCGTTGAAATTTACCTGGAACATTGAAAAGTCCTCACAGTTTAAAGTCGCACTGGGCGCCGCCATGGTGGACTGTGGGGTCCTGCATGGACCAGAAGGGCTGTTCAAGAAGGCGCCTGACTGAATATTAGGGATGTTGTGAAGCGCGTATCGAAGCTTTTGTTGATGACGTATGTGGTGACGTTCAAAGCCGGCCGTACCACGTGAATGAGTCAGGTAATGGTCCGCTGGTTTGGCGTGCGATTCGAAATATAAGGGGCAGCGAAACGCAATAGATTTATTCAATTCAAAGCTTCACACACCAAAGCCATGGTGTCTTTATAATCACTGCCTGTTTTGAATTTATTGTCCACTTGATGGCGCAGTAGAGCAAATGAAGCACCATGAAGCTTCGGCCCATTAGTGAACCAATTGGAGGGAAAGCGTCAATGCTTCATGAAGCTTCATCTGGCCGTCACTACTGAATATACGTCATGTTTTTTAACATTATCTTAAACAATACTAGTGCAATGGTTTCACACGAAACTACGAGATCAGCCAATCTGAGTCAAAAGTTTATTGTATTATCATATTTTCGAATGTTGAACAATCAACCGGAAACCAGAGAACCTGGAGAAAACACATTACATTTATTAAAAGGCACTTTGCATAGAAGATCAAGACCTTAACAATCATAGAGGAACACACAACTACCAAACATATAGGGTACTCCAGGCAGAAAAAAAGTCAATGTGGGCCATCAGCATTGACAGGTCAAGCACGCAGAAGCAAAGAAAGGGGAAAAAGTCAGAGGAAATTGGCTTCAGAAGCTGATCTTTGAAGGTAGATACAATATATTCTTCCAGTGCTGGGTCTTTCATTTCCAATTCCAAAACCACACTTATACCACTGTGCCACTTTTTGCAAATCTTTTTATAAATGACTTTGTCAAGGCACGTCATCGTTTTTGGGGTGATTTCAAAATCTTCATCCTTGATTTCGACCCATATTTTCTCGACCAGATGTTCCATGATGGCGTTTGGTGACCTGAGAGTGTTAAACACCTTTGCTTTATCAAAGATCCTCGAAACCACCTTCATAACAATTATCCTGAGACGTGATTTTCTTCCGTCCTCTGTTGGCTCTTGCTCTTCTCTGTATTCTTCCTTGAATTCAGGAGTGGTCACCTCGCTTTCTGAACCAGACTCTTGACGAGCTGCTGAAGGCAGACTGGCCCCACCGATTGGCCCCTCTGACACAGCTTTTTCTAATGTTTGTGTTATCACCTTGGAAGTGAGAGTTTCTGACTGTGTGTGAAGCCACCACCTCATTACTCCAAGGAAACACCACACAATGGCAAGGATGTCAGCTGATATGATAGCTCGTGGTGGTAAAACAATTATGCTTGTGCGCTGTGGTTGTGAGGCTTTTGGTTGTGAGGTGATCTTAGGTCTCATCCTATCAATGTGATTGTTGAGGATATTTTTCAGCTCATTGGTTAACTCAAGGGTATTACCACTGAAAATATCATCCATCCATTGAGACACATTCTGCCCCTGCTGTATCTCACCAACTGCTGTTGGAAGCAGAGCGTCAATATCACTCATGACAACCTGCATTGACTGCCTACTTAAAACCTTGTCAAAGGCTGGGTTGTCAGGACTGTTAAAGTACTTGATATTCAGTCTCTCCACAATATGACAAATGGACGCTTGGGCAAACTGCTTTGCAGCGCATGTCTTAATCCTTCCCCACATTTTCTTCAGAGACGGTGTGCTTTGGGCTGCTTCTAGATCAACTTGGTTTTGCGACATGATTTCTTCCACAATCACCTCAACAACGTCATCTGCAACATTCTTAATCTCCAGACTGGAGCCAGATTCCAACTGCTCATGATCAGAGTCGGAAATTTCCTCAGAAGAAGATTCGGTGAATTGAGAGACCTCATCCTTAATGATCTCCTGGACAATTTTGGATGTTGCAGACAGAAGACTTTCTCTGTCTTCTGAGATTGTCTTCCGGGATGAGGATGATTACTGACTGTCTTCTTTATTGACCAGTTGTTGGTTTTTCAGATTCTTCATGAGTCCTTGGATCATTTTGCCGGCCTGTTGAATCAGACATTGTAGTCTTTTTGGAGGTGTGACACGAGGAATAGTTTCCTTCACACTGCCCACGCTCATGGAAAGGACAGAGTTGACACACTCTGCAATCTCTTTAGCAATCAACCTTGTCAACTTCTCTGAGCTGGCCAGATTGACCTCATCTGGAACGTCAAGAGCCTGAACAAAAATCTGAGGAAGTTGGTTGCCCAAAGAGCAAATCACACTCTTCTCAGACAAAGGCACAGCTGTGCTCTCAAGACCCTTAAGGATGGATTCTGTCATCAAAATGACAATTTCCAGCAGCTTCTCTCCCAGTATGGTTATTGTGGCCACATCAGGTTTGCCTGCTTTCGAAAGATTCCATTGTTCAGATGTCATGCCTTGGAAATAGGACGTCACAATGGCTAAAATGCTGTCGATGTCCATATTCATGTTTCTGTTATTGCTTTTCAATACTTCTGTTATTGGCATAGTTTATAAACATAGGGTTGTAAATCCTCTCTGTGCTCTCTCTGTTTGCTGTGGACTACTTATAACATTCACCTATCATCTAGAGTAAAGGGAGAAATCAGAGATGAGATTATAGCACACACCAAAGAGAACACACATCATAGAGAACACACACCAAAGAGAACACACACCATAGAGAACACACACCATAGAGAACACACATGTTCTCAATGCTGTCGATGTCCATATTCTTGTTTCTGATATTGTTTTTCTATACTTCAATACTGTTATTGGCTTAGTTTTTAAAAATCAGGTCGAATATCCTGATGTTCCTGTGTATAGTAAGTGCTCTCTCTGTTTGCCCTGGACTACTTTGAACATTCACCTATCAACTAGACTAGAGGAGAATAACACACACCAAAGAGAACACATGCACCAAAGAGTACACACTAAAGGGAGAACACACTCACCAAAGACAACAGAGGCAACTCATTGTTTTTATGTCCTTAAGATTGATTTTGCTGACTTGTTTTTTTGGAAGTATAAACTAGAACATGAATAAATGACCTTGTTGAGAATATCAGCAAACTATACAAGGAAACATTGTCATGTGGAAAAGAGATATATATGGGGTTATATGAAAGACAATTTATGGATATTTATATATGTATAATCCTAAATATTTTTATTATAGATAAGAGACCGTTTATTTTTAAGGGTTCAGGGCTTAAGAGGCATAAATAAAAACATCAAGACATTAGGGTTTATTGAATATCTTTTTTTTGTTTACTGTTTTCTGTTTTCAAATGTTTGATTCTCAAAGAAACAGAAATAATCATGTTATCTTTAACTCTTTCTCTCGCAGACATTAAATTTGAGACTTTTCCCTCATAACTTAACAACTTTTTCAGATTGTATGTTTTCTTTTAATAGATAGGCGACTCACCGATACTAAGAGGTAGAATCTGTACATTGAAATAAAGACTTGTTTATATTGTAGAAAAGAAAAGTTAACGTGATGAAATGCTTCAGTTTAAGTAATTTCAGCACTGATAAAAATAGTTTTTTAGGAATCTTTTTTTAGCTCTTAAAGGAGTTATGGATAAATTAAATGCTGCACCGTTTGCATTGCACCCTGTCTATGTTGGCATTGCTATTCTAACAAAAGATCATAGCAAGACGTTTTTTAATGATCAATTAAAAGCTGAAGTAATATTCATCTGCATTTTTTCAGTATGCATAACGGGGAAATGTCTCTTTACTCTTTCAAGCAAAAATAAAGTGTTGTTTAACAAATCCACGACTTTTGTGGATTGTGCCTGATCATAAATGAAAGCTTTAAACCACCAGCTTTCATTTATGATCAGGCACCCATCTCCGGGCCTGATTACGTGACGGGGTCCTGCGGGGTCCTGTTGACTTTCACCAGCTGAGAAAGAAACTGCGACTGCTTCGCATCTCGCACTTTAATGGACCCGTGGACGCGTTGACTCGTGTTTTTCTCATTTCAACCATGAATCTCGTCAGGTCGCGCCTTTCCATTGGCAGATTATTAGGTTCGTATCGTTTCGTTCGACCTGTCGTGGGGTTTTCGTGTTGGTGACTGTATCGCTAATTTAGCTAGATTAATAACCCAACATTATACAACTCTTGTTTTAAAACCCACATGCTCTTTAGTCGCTGTGCCATGTTTCTAATGTGGACAAACATAAAGACGAATGCAAGTCCCGCATCGTGACATTTGTCCCCTGTTGAGTCACACCATTAAAAGTCAAACACTGTAAAATTGCAACACTGACAAAAATGAGACACCTCCACATTGTTATGTAAGTTAACATCACACCAGGAGGCTGCTGACCTCCTGTGTACTTTCTCGTTGTACTTGTGTATGTTATTATACTAATATTTCTTGCGTACTTTTTTTGTATCTTGCATAACATTTCATGAAGTTACCCTTAGCTTTAGAGAATTCCATCAGGGTATATATATACATGTGTAGGGCGTTACGCTGTTTATCAGTGAATATTGTACTGACAGAAGATTGTAGTCAGCAGATTCATTTGAAAATAATCTAACTTACATGTAAGGATTCTCTAAGGAAATGCGAACCCATTTAGCATAAAACAATCTGACCATTGATCACTCGTATCAATCAGTGACACTTTGAGTGTTTCAGCAGCTTGGATTTGGCTGAGAAATAATGTGCCGATGGATCTTCCAGGTGATGAAAAAGCAGAGTTTGTGGCAGACCTGCGGCACATTGCTCATTGTTATTATTTGATTTGAACAGGTCAGCGCTGCAGACACGTCACAGAAACATGGAGCCACAGAGGGATGTGCAATAAACCACAGGAGGTCAAAACAGAGCCTCTGCCTGCAGCCCCAGTCGAAGGTACTGCTCTGGTTCCAGTTCAACCACAGATATTTACATTTCATTTGCTCTTAATCTCTAGTCTAGAAAACCATTGCACGTCACATAAACATGGAAGTTACCACTATAAATGGAAAATTGAGCATAAATCAACATGGTTTGAAAGGACTACATTCATAGATTAAAACACTTCCATGTTTATTTAGATTACATTATATACGTCAGCAGTCACGTTGCAAGTGTGTGAAGGTCCCAATGGACGGGGGGGACACAGGAAGTGGGGTCAGATTCTGAAATGTGTTGGCTCTAATCGGGGGGCTTGTGAAGAGGAACATTTCTGTCTTCTCTTCACAATGTGGGAGTCACGGACTTCACGGACTTCCGCTCTGTTTATTTGTTCTTGATTGCATGCTGTGTTCTGTCATACAGCACCTCGTCCTGCGTTCAGAATCCCAGGCTCCAGACCCTCGAATATGGACAGGAGGATTTTGATCTGGTCGGGACGTTTCAAGACCCCAGACCAGATACCGGAGCTTGTGTCGTAAGTAGCCCTTTCCTGTTTATACCAGACCTCCCAGCACACTTGAATGCGATTGGCTTGGTGCGTGATTGAGTTAATTTTCTGAACAAGAAACGGAGAGAGATAACTAGATGAGCAGCATTGAGACTGCTGTAGGTCAAACCTGGGTTTTGTTTGTAGCTGGAGGTAATTACTGACAAAGGGTGGGGGTGATTTCTGATGTGCTGCTTTGATAAAAGACCTGATTGTCACGCATACAAACTGCAGACCCCCTCCTCTATACACAATGAACATAATACATGTTGAAAAGGAACACAAGCACACCACTTTTAATGCCATGCAAGATGTGCCTCGATGAAAAGCCTCGCAAAACATGTCAAAGGATTGACGTGTTCCAAATGTTTTTGTCACCTATAAAACGACGTGTGTTATGATGTCAAATTATATAACAAATTATAAAATTTGATCAAATTAAGTCTTATTACTATGTATACAGCATCGTGTCTTGGGCATATCGTATGAGCTGCTCCTCTAGAGTTTCCAGATCATGTCTTTCTCCTCCACAAGTCAGGCACTGTTCACTGTAAAATCTGTGAGAATTATCTATTCATGCTCCTTTTGACGTGACACAAAAAAATCTTTTTAGAGGTACAATGTTTATATTCGACTCCCGACATGTATTCCAAAGGCCTTAATTTATTAATGATTGTCTTTTTTTATTCATCTCCCTGTGACGCAGATACGAGATGATCGATGCTGCCCGAAACAAAGTCAGAGTGAAAATGTGCTATTTGATGATGGGGGCAACAATAGTGGCGTGTCTGATCACTGTGATCCTGGGCAAGCGGGTGAGTAGCAGTAGATGAGTGCATTGTTTGCATAGTTCTCCAGTATCTGTTTTTATGGGACGTTAAGTCAGGCGATCTGTTCACAATGTTGTGAAGGAGCAGTATTGGTCTGAGCATTTTCCCCGCTTTCAGCTTTGACTTAGTTTTCTTATGAATTAAACGTTAATTCTGTTTATTTATTTAAAGTGAAAATGTTTCGGACCTTATTTTTCTTTTTTTTCCTTTTTTGCAGGCGGCCGGACGAAACGAGTCCCTGACTGCTCAAAACATGGCGAAGAAAGCTCGGTGGAGGGAGGAACTCCACCAACAAGAGGAAGCTGCTGCTGCTGCTGCTCTGGCTGAGAAGGCTCAGTGAAGGACTGTGTGTCCCTTCACAACTATGTTCCCTTCCTACTGTATGTCTCACAACTGCAACGCGCTCCACTCCCATTCCTTTGGAGAAATGAGCAACCAAATGATATTGAAGCAGTCAATACTGAGTGCTTTTAACAACCAGCAGATTGACTCACAACAATGGCTTCTTTAATGAATTTTGAAACTCTGTGTTTGAATGTTTGGAGGTTAAAAAGTGGAATCTGTTTGTCAGGATGCTACACTGATAATTTGTGGTGTTATCACATATTTGGAGAATGGAAATATTAATTTTCAGACTACAAATCAGTTGCACAAACCCAACACATACCTCTCAAGCTCTCCAATATAAATGCCTTAGATATCTCTGTTTTTAAAGTAAGCTCAAAGGCAACGGTATTGTTTTTATCCGCCTTTTAAAGACTTATATGTTCTTCAGTAAATACCAACAACTGGCTCAGGCTTAACCATCTGTACAATCCTCTATCCTGTTCTGTCAATGTAATCAGGCTTGTTTGTGAGATGTCTTTGTACATAGTGAGCACCAAAATAATTCATTTAAATAAAGTATCGCAACTTGAAAATGTGAATTTGATTTAATGAACGGATCTGGTTCTGCGTCATCTATACTGTAAATCTAAATCTATATTTTCCTCATTTGGAATCTGACCCACATTTTCCATGAGGTGCAGTTCAGTAGGTGCCGGGGTTCACCGAGTGTTTCCCACTATATGTGGCAGGAGTAGAAGAGCTGAAATGGAAAGTCTCCAAGCAACACTTTGCCTTTTTTTAAACCCTAAAACAACAGAATCAAAACCAGTTTGATGGTTCACTGACTTTGAATCAGGAGAATGGGGACGTTTTGGTAGGATCTCCTGAGGCGTTGGGAACTGACTGAGATTGGCAAAAATCGGGGAGATTAAGAGTAGACAAGTTTAGCTCCAATATTCAGCAAAGAAACTTAAAAAATATGAAGACTCCTAAGCAGTTTATTTTATGTTGCAGCGGCTTTTCCGGTCCAAGATGTCGGGGATCATGGGTAACATCTCCCTCTCAGTTGTGTGTCAGTTCAGTGAGTGGGATGACAGTCAAGAGATTGATGGGTTTGTTTTTTTCCCCGACATAAAAATCACTTAACAGCTCTGAGCCGAGCAGAATTTAAAACCCTGCCTGGCTGCACAGGGTCACTGTGAAAGATACATTGACGTCTTTTCTGTAAATAACTAACCTTTATTTGTTGCCTTATATGATTTTCTGTATTGTACGACAATTGTAAACCAAAAATACAATTGGCTGATTAATCAATAAATTCCATTCTAAATGAAGGTCAAAGTACATGAACGGATCAACAAATATTGTGTCCCACTACAGGGAAGCTAATTCACTTACACTGTGGTTCATGAAACGGCTTTTATGCAAATGGCATAACAGGGGACAGGTGCACAAACTCAGTACAACAAACAGTAATGAACACGTAGAGCTGGTCATCTCTTACAGAGATTAATGACAAAATTAAGCAATGTAAAGAGGACATGGTAAACAAACATTCAGTTTAGCTAACTTAGATCACCAGTCTTTTCAAGTTTTAATCTGGATTTTTGTTGAAATTATCTGGAAGGATTTCTGTAAAGATTATGGCACCATCAGCAACATGGCAGTCGCTAACCTAAAACCTAAACATCCAATTTTCAGGAAAAAAAAGAAAAAAGGTTGATTTACTTTGTCCTAATAAAGTTCTTGTAGCTTTGCTGAGGCAGTATGAGCTACTGACTGTAATTAGTGTGCTAACAGTTTCTGTCCACAATCTGCTTGAGTCCCTTTGTGTGAAGGGTAAATAGTGAAGAACATTGTAATCCATGTCATTACCAGTCGGGGACCAAGGATACAGATCACACCGCTCCTCACCCAACTTCCTAAGGAGGGAAGAGGGGCGTCATCAACCAATTAAATACTTAATGTAAAAACTACGGTCTTTTCTCAATGAGGCATCAGTCCTGAACTAAAGTGCTGCAAATAAAATGAAATTATTGTGAGATAATTCAAATTCCCGCTGGTTTGGTGCTGGACAGAATCCAGGGTCAAATAGTCTGTTTTGTCTTGTCCAAGTCTGTCCAATTGTCTCAGTGCGAGGGAAGACTCCAATACCCATGGTTCCATGGGGTTATTCATTTCACACCAGAGCTAGGAGGCAGGCTTGACTCTTCAGGGATGGAGCCTGTGCAGGTGGAAAAGTCCCATTACTGGATAGAGGAATGTATGATATGAGATCCAGGATGGTACGCAAGCAGCCTGGTGTGTCACCGACAAGCTCCACCCCTCAGCAACACGGTCAAGTTCCTGATTTGTCCATCTGTGGTCACCTATCCAATGGCTGGAAAAAGGAGACGAGGGAATTCCCCTCCATATTTTTGAAAAGTCGTGTAAGTGCCTTTCGTCAGTTGAGTCTTGGGGGTTGGGACTGGTCACGTGGCTCTGCTGTGGGCAGTTCAGCCCAGTGACCACAGCTTCACATGCAGTCAACGTCTCACGGTCAGTCCAGTGTTTAGGCTAGATCATCCTTCTGTGTGGGTGTGTGGGAGTGGAGTTACAAATCACGTCCATGTTTGTCTGTCTTGTGAGTCATTTATGCTTCTATCAGACAAGCAGAGCACTGGAAATCTCCCACTGACTCACAGATGGGAGTCGCCTATCCCGCGGGAGGGCGTAGAGAGGTGCCTTTCATTTGGGATGAGCTGAGGAGGAAATCCAAAAAGAAAGAAGAGGGACTTATAACAGGGAAAATCTGCTAGTACAGGATGCTGGGGCCTGAGCAGGTAGGAGAGACTCGGGCGCAGAGATGAACTCAAATGCGCGACACTGGATCTTGAATGAAACCTTCACAAACTGGCTGACACGACTGTAGCACTCGAACTCACACTGGACGTATGTGCGCACACATACACGTGCTCCTGTGATGTTAGCATTTTTCAGAATCATGACAATGATTGAAAATTGATCGCAGAGGGTCGTCGTCGCCCTTGATCGTGGCAGTGGGCAGAGAGCGAGAGAAATGAGCAGAGGTGAGGATGAAGGTGGAGCACAGGGGGAGTGGGAGGATCTAGCATTATAGCTGGAAACCCTCCATCGGGGCCTCGCACTGCTGGAAGAGGAACTGCTGCTGCTGCAGGTCGACGGCCGGAGCCAGAGACGGGTCCTCATCATCAGTGTTGAAGTAGCGCTCGATCAGGTCGAAGGCTTTCTGGTAGATTTCCTGGTTCTCGTGGCCCTGCAGGAACTCCAGCTTGTCCAGACCTGAGGCGAACAGAGGGATGTAATGTCAATATTGACAAATTATTGATTGAAAACTATTTAAATAATCAGTGGTTCAAGTTATCAACCAAACCTGCCGACAACCATTCAGCACTTGCTTGTCATTGCACTTGGAACCAGCTTGTATGTAATGTTTTCTAATATGGACACCTACCGTAGGCCTCTTCGATGTGTGCGCAGTAGGGGTTGATGCCTCCACTTCTCTTGGCCTCTAGTTCACCCAGTCTCAAGATGTTCTCCAGACCGTTCAGAGCCACCTGAACTATTTTGGAGTCCATAAGTGTGAGCAGGTCACACAAAGGTTTAATGCAGCCCAGCTCCACTAAGTGCCTGCAGGAAGCAGTACACACAGAGAACGATCAGTGCACAAGACAAATACGATAAGCTGTTGAACCATCCTCAAACAATAGATACAAATACACCACAGCCATTACAGAGGAAGATGACAGAAACAAGAGGAGCTTCAATTCACTACCAGCAGTTAAACCTCTGAAATTAAATATTTACATATCTACGAATTCAAAAAATGTGAATGTGAGAGAATTGTAGGATTGTAACACAATTGAGCTTTCTTGTGGAAAAGGAAAAATATGAGACACGTTATAAATACGAAAATTATATAAATGATCTTACCTGATTTGCTCTGCGGACCCCCCCGAGGTGGCGTTGGTAATGGCCCACGCTGCCTCCTTCCTTGTGCGAAACTCTGCTACTTGCAGGATAGTGATGAGAGGAGCCAGCAGACCTGAATCCATTACCAGCTGCCGAGCGGGAAAGAATAAAAAGAGCCATTGCATTAGGAGGAGCTAGAGTCAACCTTTAAATCGCTGTGATTAAACATTTTCAAGGAGAAGAAAAGCCATAGCGCACACACCCACCTGTATTTGTGCTCGGTTCCCTGCAGTGATGTTGGAGATCGTCCAGCAGGCTTCCTTCTTGATAGACTCCTTGGGGCTACTCAGGAGGTGAAGTAGGGACTGCAGCACTGAGCAGTTCAGGATCACCTACAAAAAAAACTCCACCAATTACAGTACTCAGTTTCTGCATAGGTAGTTCAACTTCCTTTGAATGGATGTGTGTCTATTACCTGTGTCTGTAGATCATCTCCAGTGACTATGTTCCCAACAGCTCGCAGTGCAGGGGACACCACCTTATAGTCAGAGTGCCTAGAATGAAGCAGATTTGTGCTGCAAGATCACTCACATGTTCTTTCTGAAGTTTGATACTAATGACATAAAATAATTCACCCTTCAGTTTATGTATGTTAGCAATAATAAGTAAGTCGTACTTTATGTAGTGTGTCATCAACAGTGAGTTAATGGTTTTTTTTTTGTTGTTTTAATGTCAAACATCCTCCCCTGACTTATACAGTTTGTCACTGCTGGTAATGAATTCGTAAAAAACTTGAATGTTAGAGAAAACTTAAATTCTTACATCAGTAATTCGACCAGCCTGCGACAGACTCCCGAGTCAATGACAGCCTGGATTTTGTCATTGGGGCCATCAGATAAGTAGGAGAGCGCCCAGCAAGCGTCAGCCAGGATGTCCGTGTCATTGACGAACAACAGCCAAGACAGCACACTGAGACATGGGGACACCTGGAAGAAAAATAGATTGGACAAAGACAGGTGGTGGGTCGGACAGTGGGTGCGACTGTTTCCCAGTGTAGATATACAGAAAGCAACGTTTGACCACGGAATAAGAGGTATGGCATGTAGAGGTGTGCTGTTAGCATAGAGACATGTTTATCTTGGCTAATTACCTTAGTGAAGTCTGGAGGTGGGTTTTTTCCTCGGCACAGGTTTGAGAGTGCCCACACTGCGTTCCTCATCATCGTTAGACGATTCTGTTTGGCCAATAACCTGCAAGAGTTTTATAAAGCATGTTTTCTGAAGGGCACCAAATTTATTACATATAATTATGTAATTAGATGATTTCAATTGAAGACAAGTTGTTGCTGAGCTGCTACTTACTGCACCAGGGATGGTAGAATGTTGCAGTTTATGACAAAGTCTCTGCATTCTGTGCTGTCTCCTGCTATATTTCCCAAGGCCCACACTGCCTGAAAAATGTAAATCCACACCATGTTTTATTCATTTAAACATGCCAAAAGGATATTTATAGCCAGACAGGGACATTAATATATGGAAAAACATCACAAGAGACGTTTTAGTGACTGTCAGGAAAAACTTCTTACTTGTTCCTGTACGTCTTCAAAGTCAGAGCTGAGCATCTCTATGAATATGGGCACAGCTCCAGCCTGGATTACCACCCGTGTCTGGTGAGATGTACCTGATGCGATGTTGGTCAACACCCACGCAGCTTCAAACTAAAACAATATCCAAATCAACAATCAAAATAAAGAAACGTATTGATTAATCAACTTGTGTTGGTCACTCAGGTAAGGCTACCTGTAGAATTACACACAGAACAAGCAGTTTGAAAAGCGAGATAAAAAACGATTTGATGAGGAAATGTACCTGCAGCGTGCAGTTTTCTTTCCTCTTCAGGAACTCAATAAAGCACTCCACCACCCCTGGAGTGGCAATGACTTCATCAATGGGTGGGTTAGGTTCTGTGTGGAGATTGACAATACGGCAGAAATTTGAAATGCAATATCCCTCACAACATTATCTAGATATCAGTAGATTAGAATGTTATCAAGGATTCAACATTTATAATTCCAAATGGCATTAAATCGTCATCCAGCATGATAAGGAAACACCAGGATAATGAAATGAGGTGAAAAGTACTTATCTTACCTTTGGAAAGGAGTTTCCTAAAGCGCTGAGTGCCTATTAGCTGCTGCTCTGGGGAACTGGAGAAGATCATTTGAGTCATATCCTCAGAGATGGCCCCACCCTGTGCAGCATTGGAGATTTGACAAGACACAGATGAAATAATGTCCCGTCTGACTTTAAAATAAAGCTAAGTAAGAAAAAACGATATTTAATTTGAGGATTTTCTTCTCACCATGAGTGGGTCCATGTTGTTAGCCTGGGACTCCAGGTAGCCGCTATCGGCCATTCCATCGTCCTCCAGGTTGCCATCATCCTCCACTGTTGCAACATTCCTCCTCTTAAACAGCTGGAACAAAACAGTTATAAACTAAATTACTTTGGCCTTTTTTAGATCTGCTCTTCCTCACCGCTGTGACACAAGAAAAGCCGCACAGACCCAAGTGTTCTATCGGACACCAACAACACTGACAGGAAATTACTCAGCCCCCTTAAAGACAGAGTATGGTATGTGAAGTCCCAATTCCCCTGTCTGCACTTTGCTCACCTGTTCATCCTTCTTCTGTTTGCGGAGCTGCAGGCCTTCCTCTTCCCTCCTTCTCCTCATCTCATCTGTGTTGAGAGACTTGTTCTTGTAGCTCTTGAGTCGTGCATTGTCCTTACCCTGATTCATTGTGCAGCCTGGGAGCATGCAGGGATAAAAGTGTAAATAATATGTGGGCACATTCTTATGTAAAAACAGGTCTTAAGAAAATATTGCCATAAAGTATTTGGAGCTGGGCACTGTGTTGATATGGTGACCTCCTCCTGTATTGCACCAGTTGTATAACAATGCATGTATCTTCAGCCTGGATACATTGCAGCTAGCTGTCAGGGTGAAAGCTTTCTTTCAGCAAGTGTTCATAAAGGCTTATAACACGATCACAGCCTAAGGAAGCTGCCTTGACATGGAAACTCCATTTGTGGTGTAATAACTAACTGAACAGGGGCTCGTTCCCTCCATCGAACACTGTTTAAACAAATGGGGGCATCTGAGGATACTAGCTAACCGGTTAGCTCTGTGTGTCTTCACACTGCGTAATACACAATCAACCAAACAAATCGTTATGTAACGCTGCGGTGTCCCGCCTCCAGTTATCGACCCACTGTTCACAAACGCACAGAGCAGTATTAAACGAGGGAGAGGCCACATTAAGCCAGTTAACTAATGTCACAGTCGTTGTTAGGACGAGCTACTTCTGAAAGCTAGCTAGCTGGCTAGCGGCTGCTAGCTGACTTAGCTAACGTTAGCTCAGGAAAGCAGCGTTAACGTTAGCTCATGCGACGGCCCGGCATTTCCCAAACGTAGCCGAGATGGAGGATTCAATCCGGCTGTTGAAATGAAGCGTTACCACACACAGACAAAAACTTGGAGTGTTATTATCCCACCTGTCAAAAATCGGGCTCAGTGATCCCTGCGTCTCTAGGCCACCGTCTGTACAGCCGTTGCCGGTACGTTACTGCGCATGCGTGACATCCAGTGCTCGATCCCCCCACGCACAGGGTGGCTCCTGGTACAGGCAACGTAGGCGGTTGCCTAGGGCGCAAAATGCCGAGAGGGCGTCACAAGAGACTGATTTATCATGACGTGACACATGCAATGTAAAACAATATAGTAACGTCACACCATCATCCTCTAACCCCGTGACGCACCGACAGCACTCCTTTCCTCGCCCATGTTAAATACTTGGGCTGTTCGCACCCGCAGCGTAGTGCCAGGGAGAACCGGGAAGCACCGCGGCCACAAACACACAAACACACACACACACACACACACACACACACACACACACACACACACACACACACACACACACAAGCACATACTCTCCTGTGGGGGGGGGGGGGGGGGGGCTACAGGCTTGCGTAGGTCAGTCACCTGTGAACAGTGTTGTGCATGAACACTGAACGCAACGCAACTCGATGAACTGAACGCAACTCTATGACACATAATGAATTTGAACGGTGAACACGTTCATAATATGGAGACCATCATCATATACCCCCAAACCGGTACATTGAACGGGTTACATTCAACAACAAGCGGAGAAAGCAGAATCGCGGGCTGACCGGCGCTGAGAAATGCGCGTCCGGTGTGAACAGCCGTACGCCTCACTTTCCACCTTAAAACTATGAAATGAACTGAACTTTGAACTAGTGCGTGAGAGGTTTGAGAGGTGAGATTAAAGGCGACAGAGCGCGAGTCCACTGCCCGACGGGTCCATCAAAGCGCCGCTGGGTCTGTGTGAGGCTGCGTCCCCCGAGTTTGATCCCCAGCTCAGACGATCCGGCGCTAGCGATCGTTTGACTGTGGACTCGGTGGCTGCAGTGTGCAGATGCATGGACAACACACACACACACACACACACACACACACACACACACACACACACACACACACACACACACACACACACACACACACACTGTGACAACAACTACAACAACAATAATAATGATGATGATAACAATAATAATACAAGTTATGCTACTTTTAATAACAATAACAATAATAATAATTCAACCCACCTCTTTTCCATCATCTCCATCCTCAATTTTGTTAACAATTTTCAAAGACAGACGGATATACAGTTATAATGATGATAAAATCCATAATAATCATAACAATAATCATAATAGTGATGATGACGATGGTGATGATCCTCTACAGATAGAAATATAGTAATGATAAATGCACCTGCCCTAAAAACACTTTAAAAGATAAAACGCATAAATATGATACAACACATAATTAAAAACAGATAAAAAAGGAGACATAACAAGATAGTTATTTACCACCACATAATCTCCACAGCTAGCATATTCTTGAGAAAAAATGTGACAAAGATTCTGGTGGATTGGCAACAGAGCACAAAGGTAATAGAGGAACAGCAAATCCTCAGGGAGGAGTCTAATTTAGATTGAAGCTGGGACACATTGGACGAATTGTAACATGTTTAAGTCAGTTTCATTTCTTCTTAAGGCTTAAGAGTCAAGCCTTAAAGTCTTACGAGGTCTTTTGTTATTGTGATAAGAGAGGTGGTGGTTGCAGGTGATGACTGATCCTGTGTCTGACCCTTCAGCACTTACAGGTGCAATGTCCCCATGTTGGATAAAACAGGCCTGTTTCTCTAATGTCACACTCCTCTGACGTCCCTTATTCTATCTATATGCACCCCAACTCACCTGCGATCAAACAAGTGCCATGATAAAACCTGTGGCAGTTATTGGGTTTGTTTTCAGGAAGAAACGTTCTTATATTATAGATGTGGTGATTCCAGTTAAATGACTTCTGAGATGAAAGACGATCCTCCAACCTGCAGACACCTGCCAACAATCTTGCACTTTAAAGCCCGCTCCAGACGGCTACATATAGGAGGAGGCGACTCACAGACGCGCAAACTTTACGCACGAGCTCTCCAAATATGACAACAATGCGGAACGAGGTCCAGGGCTCCCCCCTGACTGACGGGGACGGCTTCGACATGTGGCACGATTACATGAACCTGGGCAGGCTCCTGGAGAGGCTGTGCGTCCGGCGTGAGGCGCAGCGCGGAGAGGAGCCACAGCTGGAACCTCTGGCGCAGTGGAGCCCCTTCCGAGACCAGTCCGATCAGCGGGAGGAGGACAACAAACTGTCCGCGGAGACGAGCTCAGTCAGCAGCCTGTCCGACACCAGCTGCGGCGCCAGCGTCTCCTCGGACCACTGTCGCTTCTGCAAGCAGAACGGGGAGTCTCCCAGGGTGTACGGGTCGCACAAGCTGAAAACCGGCGACGGCAGGATCACCTGCCCCATCCTCCGCAAATACACCTGTCCCATCTGCGGGGCCACCGGGGAGCATGCGCACACACGCCGGTACTGCCCGCAGACGCAGCGGAAGGGAGGCGGGAAGATGCTGCCCAGGTCCAGATTCTGGTAGCTGGTTGGACAGGGAAAGACTGACGACACTGAAAGGACTGTACATAATTACATGTTTTTATCCACGTGTTCACGCGCACAGACTGTTTCATGTGCAGCCTATGGAAATGTGCAGTTTGTCTTGAGTCGTGTTTGAGACGACCGCTGCCATGTTTAGTATATATTTGGACTTCAATATGCAGGTTTTGTGATACAGTTAATCTATAAGTGACTTGAGTCTAATTCTGCATATAAAACTTGATTCCAGTGAAGCTGGATTCAGTCTGGTTTATTAGGAAATATCAGTGTTGGGATGTGATGCTGTGATTCTGTTATGTACACAAGAGTTAAATATTGGGCTTTTTACTCAACACAGTAATAACAGAAATAATGTTTTGTATTATTATCGTTCTTGTTCTTCTTATTGTTAGTAGTAGTATTTAAAAGCACAAATGGTTCGATCCAGTGCTACCTGACTATTGTTTGACTGTTTTTTGAATAAAG
The DNA here is from genome assembly GCF_947347685.1 of Pleuronectes platessa. NCBI lineage: Eukaryota > Metazoa > Chordata > Actinopteri > Pleuronectiformes > Pleuronectidae > Pleuronectes > Pleuronectes platessa. Next base: position 7,780,307 of record NC_070645.1, on the reverse strand, counting down.
AAAAACATTTTGGTTTCTAATACATTTGTACCTTTACTTCAGTACAAATTTGATAGTGGAACTTGTATCTGTTGCAGACTATTAATACACAGCATATGGCGTCTTTCTCTAAGTATAAATACAGTTAAGCAGTGAAACTTTAGCACAATGTCAGAGTAAAACATCTGATGCTCAAATGAGCTAAAAAACTGAAACTGAAATATTCCAATGTTGTAAAACTTCGGTGATGTTTACACAGTATTTACACTACAGAGAAAGAAAATCTACAACAAAGAATTGTAGAAAGACAACACAGAGATGTAAAATGACAACAAAGAGACACAAAACAACTGAGAACAGACGCAAAAAAACAACAACCTCTCTTTGGCTCCTGTGCAATAGAGTGTGGGGTCTTCTGTCTGGGCACTGAGCGTGACCTCATGGCTCCATGTTCACTCTCTGCTTGTGTAACTATTTACTTTCGGATTGAAGCAGTGTTTGTTCTCACCTGCGGACCCTCCACCCACTGCCCTTGAAATGTCTCCCTCCAACACTTCATCACAGGTTCCTCACTTTCATTGGCTTCTTATAAAAGGACTCTTACCTGGTCTAACCTGCCATAAAGGCCCGTTACCAAACATGACCACTGGATCAAAGTCTGGCTTTTATAAATGATTAGAATTATGTATCACAGTTATAAGGTGTAGGTAGCTGCATCTTATGAAAACCGAGGGCATGTGAGGGCAGTCTCATAATGTGGATGTCTCAGTTTCACACATGTACACGTGCCGCGGGGCCATAAAAGCTACACAGTTACACAACCTGATCTTTTCTATGAAATAAAAGCCCCTCCCTGGCTGCTCGTTGTGTAGCATTTCTGACTGTTGACAGGAACGCACAATAGCTGGGACGTCAGAGGATTCGTTCTTCACACTCATACTGGTAAAATTTAGTTTTAATGCTAAATTATCAATGTGGTATTTCTAGAACTACTTTCTCATATTGTAATATGTTTTAATTTATAATACTTGTATTTTTAGACAGGTTATCCACAATGGCAAAACATAACTTCAGCCTTCTGATTGCTCTGGTGCTGTCACTGATTGTCTTCATCGTCACTCTAGTCTTTAATGCTCTGGCAGGACCGGGAATATGTAAGTCCAACTCTTAACGCTCCATTTATACACATATTTTTTTCAAATTTAAATAGAGTTTTCATTATACAACAGTAGAAATAATGTTGCATCTTTTGAACTTTTATATTTAAAAGAAACTACAGTGATTTAGTTTCAGCACTGGGATTTGACACTTTTGAATTTGTGTCCCTCAGATCCATTTTTGAGGAGCACCGCTAACATTTCCGATGAGTTTGTGACCCAGATCACACCCTCAGGATGGACCTTTGCCATTTGGTCAATCATTTACATCTTCCTGGCTTTAGTGGTGGTTTACATCTTATCTGGCATCTGTAGGAAGTAAGAACCCACCTAAACGGAAACCTTTTCTACAAAACCAGCTTAACTTTGTTTCCCCACACTGAACCTGGGGCATGTTATTTCCATATCCGTGATTTCATTACCTGTGTGTGATTTACTTCTTCAGGAATGCCTACGGTTACGTCTACTGCAGCCCTGCTGTTTTGCCACATGGGTTTTTCGTTATTTGGTGTTTGAATATGGGCTTGAACACAGGGTGGTTGTTCCTGTGGGACAGAAGGTGAGACTGGACGTTTGTATGTCTTTCATATCTATGTTTATGTCATTGTGTTATTTTTTGGTCCATCCTGTACATATGAAGCTTATTGGAGCGGGGATCCTTCCTTTAAATATTAGATTTTGTTTTTGTTTTTGTGAGGGTTATGTTTTGTTTTGCGATGTTTACTCTGGGTTATATGTGTCAATAAAGTTGACCTGAAAAGAAGGACATCCACACAGTTGAGTTGAGCTTTACAATCATGCTAAGCAACATGACCATGAATGGAAGATTAGATAAGAACAATGCTAGATTTAAAATGTGCAGATAACTTCACAACACAGAAGAAAAATTAAGACATAAAGTGAGATAAAGGCATTGACGGAATCATAAAACAGACTCAAGCTTTTTAGATATGACACGGGGACATAGAGGAATTGTTATGAGGATAATAAAGAACCTGGCACCAGAAGATCATCTATATAACAAGAGGCTATACATTTGTGAATATTCTTTGTTTTACTGGACAGCACCAAGATTGGAATGCTTTATCAATGTGTTGTCCAGAGATGATCACATGTAATGAAACACATTGTCGTCTCGGTCAGTATGATGACCGCTGCTCTGGTCGTCCTCATCCTCATCGCCTTGACCAACTACCTGGTGATATTCTTCTCCTGCTACGGCCTCAACAACTATGGAGCCTGGCTCAGCAAGTACCACAACGTCGACCTGTGGCTCCACCGTGTGTTGGTGAGAGGTTTTATACCTGCAGCCTCCCACTGCCAGCCCTATTCTCCTAATGTTCGTCTCCTGAAACGTATATTCTCTTTCCTTTCATACTGCAGATTCAAAACGGTGTGGCCATATATGCAACTTGGACAACCATCGCATCCATGATCAACCTGGCTGTGGTGCTGAACTATAATGTAAACATGTCCCAGACGGATGCTTCCACTGCGTCCCTCTCCGTTTTGACTGTGGTGTTATTTGTGTGGTGAGTGCAAAGGAGAGAAAAATGGAGTTATACGTTTAATGAATGGATTAATATAAAAAAGCACATATCTGGATTAAATGGGTTTGTCTCCCACAGGTTTATCCTGGAAAACTCTGTCCTGGACAAACATGTGAGGTTCATTCTCACCATTTACCCTGTGGTGATATGGGCGCTGACCGGCGTGTTCATGGCAAACTACAACGCTGAAGATCCAACTCGCAATAATATCTTCATTGGTGAGGAATTTAGCATGTTTTTGTTTTTATTGTCATCAAACCTGGTTAAGCACCTGCTTGTCTGCGTTCAGTCTATATTTCAGACGACACCCACACACACTAACACACACATCTGCTGCTTTCCCTCCTCCACAGTCTCCCTGTTGGCCATCGCGTGCGCCTTCTTTGTCACACGGGTGGGTTTGTTCGTCTGGAGGCAAATCAAAAGTCCACTTTACAAAGATGTCAACCCTGAGGCCATGTGTCCGATGGAGATCGCTGGGAAGCAGAAAACGATTTTTAAGTGACGATGCAGCTGAATATATTTCTGATATGTTTCGTCTCTGAACATGTTGTAACTGATGACTTTTATCCTGGAGACGCTGCAGACACAGGAGGAAGCTTCATAATATAAATACGATTATTAAATTATACAATGATGAATGTCCTTTTTGTAGTCGGAATTCTTTTAACATCTCACAACTATTTTTCAGAGAAATATAACGACTGTGACGTTACTTTTTTGTGCTTGTTCATGAATTTTATCTTTTGTTTTCTGCACTATTTTAATAAATATATATTTTCCTGAATTTTAAGCCCTTGTGAATAGATTTGTAGGGATGATAAATAACACAACTGTTCAGATAAACAGTACAATAAAACATCATAAGGAAGAATTATCTTCCTGGTCACAATGCATATTATCAAATCATGCTACTGTGTGCTGCTGTATTCTGCCTCTGCTGCATGTTTAATTACAGTTTACTACTTATTGATCTGTACTTACCTGACACTTTCACCAGACTCATTGTTTGTACATATATCACTCTCCCCTAAGCCTTGTTATAATGTTTTTTTGTGTTTAGTAATTTGATCATATGAATCACATTTTCTTCTTTGTCCTCTGAAACATCAGCTTCAACCCACAAACAAAGATTAGATTGTTTTAACATCCTACATTGTCTGTTTTTAAGTTTCTGCTGTAACCTTTTTCATTTAAAGAACACTGAGCTGCATTTTATGCTATGAAAAGTGCTTTTTAATCAAAGTTTATTATTATTATTAGTTTTATAAACTGAACTACTGTGGTTTACAGGTTTTTGAAAAATAATGTTGAAAAACTACTACAATAATAAATATGAAAAATAAAACAAAAAACATTCAATACTTTTATACGAGTGCTGAATCTATTTAATTAAATGAACGCACGAAAACCACATAAACCGGACAATTGAGTGTTGAGCTCCTTTTTAAAAGTGTTTTTATGAAAAATAAATAGAGCTGGTTTAGTGTCTGAATGGCCTCTGTGATAACTACACTACATTGAGGCGGACCAATACCCGAATCTCTAGTGATTCAACAAATACAATTGTAACAATTTCTGCATTTAATTTTATTTACAAGCTGATAAAACAGTTATTGTGATACAACTTTCTTCTTATATACAAGTTTAAATGTATTGCTTTTAATTTACATGGTTTCATATTACGAAGTTTTTGGGTACAACTATTGACAGTCAGTATTTTAGGAGCGAAGGCAGTGACGCCGAAATGTAAACGAGATAATAGACACACGCGGCAAGTGGTCACACCTTCCTCTTACACAACTTGTTATGTATAAAACAGGCAGGTCCCGTGCACAGTCCCTGCTGTTTCACTCTGATGAGTGCGTTCACACAGAGAGGAGCAGAGAAAGGTACGTCTCCTGAGTCTTTATCGAGTCTTATCAAGTCTTATAGCTGCCAATTTTTTAATTACCATGGACCGATGCAGCCTATTGTTGCAACACGTGATCCAGTCCAACATTATACAAGCATCGTTTTTGTAACTTGACCCAATTGGGTCCTTGAATTTTGAACATTAAAAATGATTTACTTCAGAGTTTTGTATAGGTTTCCTGGTGAAACGCATCAGAGGAGGTTATAAGAAAAAGCTATAACTTATCGTTATTTTCTCTGCAGCCTCTGAATGTGCTGAAAGGGGTTATTATTATCAATAGCGCTGCCCCTGAGGGAGGTCAGAGGTCAGGTTCAAACACGGGTCATCACAGTGAAGTTGGAGGGAATTAACTGTCTCTCTTCAGGATATTTCAATACTTTTCATCCTTTTCTCAAACAAAACAATCTGTGTGAGTTGTACCAAATGATTAGCCTATAAACAGGACGTCTGTTATATCATCTACAATGTCTTCTTTAACAAGTTGCATACACTCCTTGTGCAAACTCAACATCTTGACTGTTTTTATGTAATTTTCATTTATGACAGTGCTACAATGGCAAAGCATGATTCTGGACGTCTTGCTGCGATCGTGGTTTCTGTTGTCGGCTATGGGATAAGCTTGGTGTTCAATGCGCTGTCAGTAGTTGGGATCGGTGAGTCGGAAATCCTGTTTATCTTTAGCAACCTTCTCTGTGACATAAGTAATGGACACTGTGAGATCAATGATTAACCACAAATAACAGTTAAACATGAATTCTCTATATCTGCAGGTCCCTATTATACAACTACAGCCAATGTGTCTGCGGTGTTTGACACCCAGATCACACCTTCAGGATGGACCTTCAACATCTGGAGCATCATCTATGTCTGGCTCACAGCCATGATCGTCTACATCGTCTCCGCTCTTTGCAGAAAGTTGAGACCAACTCTTTATATTTCTTTTAGAATTTAAAATAATGCCAACTCTTATGCGATGGCAGCAAGTTGTTTCGTACTTAGAGCAGACATGTGTGGGAATATATAACACATAACTCTTTCCTGTTTGAGATGACACTTTTGTTTATTCTCCTGAAGGAAATTGAACAATTGTCAGTACCTTTTTAGAGTTTGACTAATCTGACAATAAATCAAATTTCTCATGGATTGAAAGTTAAACTCTGTCTTGTTGTTTCTAAGGAATGGTCTTGGCTACGTTTACTGCAACCCTCCAGTGCTACCTTATGGATTCTTCATCAGCTGGTGCCTCAATCTGTGTTTTAATATTGGCTGGCTGGTTGTGTGGGACAGAGGGTGAGGTTTTCAATGGCTTCTCTGACTTTTTTCTCTGCATTAACCTTGTTTTGGTACATTTTATAGGTTTATATACCGGACAGGAAAATTAACTATGTCTTCTTCTTGTTGTTTATCGTCCCTTATTCAAGAATAATGATTGCTGCCCTGGTCTTTCTCATCCTGGTCATCTGCACAAACTACTCCATGATCTGCTTCATCTGTCATGGGCTTAATGTGTACGGACCTTGGCTCAAGAAATACCACAAAGTCGACCTGTGGCTCATCCGTGTGTTGGTCAGTAAAAATAATGTTTTTTTTCTGCATTTTAAGCGTAAACACTGAGGTTTAATAATATATTACACAAGTGTATTTGCCTTGTGATATGTCCTTCAGGGCCACCTTAAATTCAAGCAGGGCGTTGTCTTAATATCTCTATATTTGGAAATAAATATACTTATTAATACTCTATTCGCAGATTCAAAACGGTGTGGCGATATACACAACATGGACAACAATCGCAACTCTGATCAACCTGACCATTGTGCTGACGTATGAAGTGAAGATGTCTCCAACAGACGCTGCCACCATCTCATACTCTGTTTTATCTGTTGTGTTGCTCGTATGGTAAGTTTCTCTTCGCCCGGAAGACCTCAAGTGTACATCAGTGAGATTCTGAGGTTAAAGTACTAATGTCGGATTTTTCACAGGTTTGTTTTGGAAAACTTGGTCCTCGACAAACATGTGCGGTACATCCTCATCATCTACCCTGTTGTGATCTGGGCTCTGTCTGGAAACCTGGACAAAAACTATGACGAGGTGTCACCCGGAGTCAATGGCATCTTTATTGGTAAAACACCCTAGAGAATTTATATATATATATATGTATATTATTTGAAAAAACTGAAATAATAATCTATGTATCACATCAAAAAAAAGTTGGGTTATAAGAGTAAATAAACACGATATACAGGAAAATAATTGTAATACTTAGTACTATCCTTTTGCTATTTGCTGAAGTAAGTACACTTTTGCGATAAAGCTAACATTTACGTCAAAATTTGTAATGTGAAACCCTGTACAAAAATGCATTTGGAGCAACTGTATGTAGCAAAAGTGTTATTTGCCACCAATATCAGTTAAAAAAGTTGTATGACTGTATTTTTATCTTTCAGTTGTGCTGCTGGCCGTCGCCTCTGCGCTGTTTGTCGTCAGGATTTCTTTGGTGGTTTGGAAACACATCAAACAGCCGCTCTACGAAGACGCCAGTGCAGATGCCATGGAGCCGATGGATATCGCCCAGAAGCAGAAGAAGATATTTCGCTAAACCATTTTATTTTTTAACAGTCTTACATGTCATGTCACATATCATTGAGAATATATGTTCTGCTTCACATTACATTGTTAATAATCGTGAAGCAAAATGTTTTATTTAGCTAATTTTGATGTATTTAATCATTTTTTCATTACGTGTAGTAAGCTATAAAATGCAATAAGCCATAATTTGCATTGTTCTAATCTGCAATATTATTTTCAACCTTGGCTGACTGCTCCCTGGACCTTTTATGGCTCTTTTCTAACACATTGATTGCTCACACCACCCATAATACTGTGATAAGGAGATGCTATTACACTGCATATCATATGTCAACTGTAAAAGTATAAACATCGTGTACGTTATCACATATTCTTAGAAAATGCAGTTTTATTGTGTTGGGTGGAAAAGTCAAAAGTTGTAGATTGAAACAATGTGAAGGAATTAATGGTTGAGGACTTGCTGGGGAAAACGAAATAAAAATCATACATTTTCGAGAATATACTTTTACAGGGATTTTGTCATGTGTTTTGAATCTTCAGTATTTGTATCATATCAAGATGATGTTTGTCATTTATTTAGGTTGTCATGATAATAACTTACCTGTAGAAGGCAGCAACGCAAATCGTCCTTTCGGTTGGAAAATATAGTATAGAAGAAAAAGAAAAGGTGGTGTTCTACCCAGACCCTAGTCTTGCAGGCATGCACGGTTTTGCCCTCAAGATAAATGTCAATCGTTCCGATGGTTTATATTGTTATAAACTTTAACTACAATCAAGTTTACATTATATTTGGTTTTAGATCAGATATTAAAGCAGAACATTAGCACGGTCAGCCAAATTGGCAAAACCCCCGCTGCCGCGCTGCCTGACAGAACTTACTCGGGGAAAGAATATCCCTTGATAGAAAGCGCGGGGCACATCCAAATTGTAAACAGCGCCATTGTTGTGTTTGACGCAAACTTTCATTCTCCAGTGAGGGAAACAAATCATCCGCACGTGTTTGAATGAGTGTGTACGTGTCTGCTAGCGGGATTCTAACCGAAACAACAGGAAACGCTTAAAAACAAATGTTGTTGTTGACTAGCTAGCTAGCTAGCTAGCTGCTAGCTGGGCTCGCGCTTTGGAAGGGAAACACTCATGCAACGCTACTGTTGAGAAGAAGACTGCTTCGCTACGTCGATGGAGACGAAGTACCCCACCCTGGTGAGTGGAAGACGGCTCTTTGTGCTCGTGTGGTGCTGGTGGAGAAGGGTTGAGAACATGGAGCGATAGCCAGGACTGGGACAGGGGGGCTGAACCCACAGGGAACAAACTACACTCAGTCTTCTGAGCTTGTGAAAGAGCTAAAAACCAACAGCACAACCACACAGTACATGTTTACCACCATGAAGATCACCAGGTCTCGTTTGAACCGTTTTAAGAGATGTTGATTCAGCTGTTTGACTCGCTGTTATCTGTGATGTTGTTATATTGGGTTGTGTACTATTGAAGTTCCATCCAAATAATATCTATCTATCAGATTTTCATCTCTAACAGCTGTAGTTTTGTTATGCTGCCAAAAATGCAGAGGGAAGTTGTAAATATAATATATAATACATTGGGGCTGTCTTATTATGATATTAAAGGTTCAGTGTGTAGAATTAAGTGCCATCTAGTGTTGAGGTTACATGTTGCAGCCGATTACCCCTCACCTCTCCCCCCCTTCCAAACATGAAACCTGTGGAAATCCTCAGTTGTTATGGAAACTCAAAAGATCTTTAATTTGTTCATTTTGGAAGAGTGGACCCACTCCTGATGTAAATATTATGTATTTAAATGTAAAGGGCCCATTCTAGGGTAAAGAAAACTACAATTTGTATAATTTAGACGATTAAACACTAGTGACAAAATCAGTAGGATTATTTATATTCTATTTCTGCCAATACATCCCTTTCACCTAAATCTTACACACTGAACTTTTACAGTCCAATATAATTGTTATCAATAGCAATATATTGCTTAGCTTAGAGTTAAATACTACAACCTTCATTCAGAGGCTGAAATTAGTCTTAAGAACTATTAATAGAAATGTTAATGTTATGACATTTGTTGTGATGATTATCAACAAAGACTCGTGATTTTTTTTTAATCAACAAACATTACTGCTTTAAACCATAGAGTACAGTCATTTTTGTATAGCGTATTTAATAAATTTTATAATAATAATAGTATTCATAGTTTGTCTAATATTCAAACATTCTTCACAGTTAAAATGCAAAGCTAACTTTCTTTGTACCTCCTGTCTGTTCAGAGGCGACCAAAGAGGAAGCTCTGCTACCTTACAAACAAAGACAGGTAGGTTTGAAATGTTGAATGTGTTTTACGGAGAATTTCTGTTTAAAATACTCAGAGTATTGATTAATGTGCTGTGTGAGTGTAGCATCTGATATTATAAAGTTTTCCATCTTTCATTTTGACCTTGACATGTGTGTTTTCAGTGGGTCTAAAAAATGGACGGGGACCATGACACTTGGAGATGTTGATAAGATGTTTGATGACTTAGGTGAGTTGTGTATGTGATTCACACGCTTATTTCTCAGTCAGTTGTGCGTTTTATTACATTAACTTGTGCTTCACAATTCTTTTCAGATTCACCCTCACGCGACGATAGCCTGTTGTCCACTTCTCCTCTGATCCAGACCTCTGATACCAGGACACCACACAGTGACAGAGCGGTTTCACCGGCTCCACAGGAGGGACACCAATCTAAAAAACTCTCACCATGCAAAAAGGTAAAATAAATGCTCAAAACCAAGTCCTATGTGTGAGGTATAAGCCTCTGCTTGTTTCTCTGAATATATCCGACTTGATGATTGATTCAACACAGTTTTTGGCCAATGACTTGCTGACAGGGCCTATGATAGATTAAGTATCACCTATCACCCATGATTAGATCACTTTAAATATGTTGAGCTTTTAAAATGTATGTTTTTAATTATTTAGGGTCCTGAAGGAGCTGCCCATCCTAGGTCACCCAGTCCTCAACTTGACATAGGTAAGCTATTCAAAGGAATCAATGAAATATTTAAATTCTGAATTTACGTCATATGAAATGTTTTGAACATTCTTTACTGTGAGTGTGTTTATTTTCTGTGTTGCAGTTTCAGACTTATTTAAACTGCATGAGCCAGTGAAGACATCCAGCCCTATTGAAGAAATTGTGAGTGCAGTGAATGTAGAAGAGGAGAAGAATAATGGAAAACAAGTTGTGTCTCCAATCCTCTTTGACTGTGGAGAGGAGGAAAAGGAGGAGGCACAGGTGCAGCCGCCAACCATCCAAGAACACCAGGTCAATGGGCACGTAACCGAAATAATGTAAGAAATAAATAATGCAGTGTTGTTGGTATAAAGTGTGGGATTTGAGTCTGTACATTTTCACTCAATTATCTCTATCTCGTTTTTCCTCTTCAATAATCCTCTCGTCCTCATTAGTGGGGAGTCTGGTTTGGATACGCCTCCCAGGAAACTTGCTTTTAAAAGACCCACGGTGTCCACTCACAAAAACAAGGTGGACGGGTCATGGTAAGGACTTTTTAGTTTTCTACAGAATGATTAGTTTACTACAAGGGCTTCATCAATATCTAATGTATAGACATACATGTGAAAATTCATTTTTTTAAACTTTTTTACTCTGCAGCAAAGACAGTCAGCCTGTCACAGAAAAAACACACGAGAAACCACAAACAGCCGTTTCCAAGTGCAAAAGAAAAACACAGAGGTAAGAAGTGGTGACTTTTTTAAATGTTGTTATTATTTTGCAGTTTTACTTTAGTCCAGTGACCCAACAATACTAGATATATCATACCATATCCACCTGTTGGCTGGCTACTTCTTTATCCATATTGCAGTTTTTTTCTTCAACAGAGTGGATTAAATAAATGTAAATCACACATGAAATATTTTATTGTGGTATTTTTTATTTATGTACAAAACTTAACTCAACCGATTCTGATTTCCATTTTTTTTTATCAGACAAGAAAGCACAGACAAACCTGTTGGAGCAGTGACACGGGAGCCTGAACTCGCAGCTCCTGACAAACAGTCAACAAGTGTTCACAGTCAGTCTCTGGGTGAGACGTCCACCCGCGTAGGAAACGACATGTCAGCATTTCTACAGAAGCTCAGAGATGCTGGACAGTCCAAACCTGCATGGTGAGTTGAGAGGAGAGCACATGAATAACCTTTGTATTAAAATATAAAAGCTTAGAATAATGTATCTATAATCCAATATTCTTGTAGTGGCAGGAAGTCGCTGACACCAGTTAAAGTTCCTCCTCCTCCCGAGCCAGAGGACGATTTCCTGATTTTGGAGGATGATGCACCTCTGTGGTTCACCATCCCAAGTAAAACTGCCACAAGTAAGAGACAGAAGCAGAGCAGAACTGACAGCTCGGACAAAGACAGCTCAACAGACAAGGCATCAAAGGACAGTCAGCAGGAGACTGGCCAAAAAGAGGTGGAATCTGAAAAGGGCGAACTGGGAATTCATCCTAGTGATCTGTCAACAAAGAGTAGGAAAAGGCCAGAGAAGATGAATAAAGTGACTGGGCCTGAAAATGCTAAGCATGAATTGACCACTCCTGAAGATCTTCCTGCGGGTGACTCGAAGGAGCAAGAGAAGCCAAATAAAAAGAAACGGCAACAACTCAAGAAGATTCCATCGAAAGAGAGCGAAAAGGCAGAGGAGGAACCTAAAGACATAGCAAGCAGGAAAACGGATAAAGAAAAACTCTCTCAGAAAACGGAGAAGAAGAAAAGCGCGAAGGCTTCAACAGATGTGAAAGAAGTGGCCAAGGCGAACACGGCTAAATCATTAAAGCGGACCAGGAAAGTGACGAAGTGCACTGAAGACATAAAGGACACAGCGAGTGACGAGGCAGGGAAGGAACAAAGTGAAGATCAAAGCAAAGCGAAACCAGGAGATGTTGAAGACTTGGGTTCTCTGTCAGGTAATTACCTCCTACCTCCCTGTTGAAGTAAAACCAATGTTTTAAATAAAGATGGCAATGATTTCTTAGATGTCATTTAAAAACCCTTTTGACAAAGAAATGTAATTGAGGCTGGATATGTAACAGTTTAACCATAAAGGTATCATTAATAGTTACTTTAAATATAACAAATACACCCAAATCTCTATAGAGCTTGAATTAAGAAAATATAAATACATGTTTTTGTTATATGAGACATAAATGCACATTTTCACTGTTTATTCTGTTAAATGGAATTTTTAGCGATATGTCTGTGAAAAGCTTAAATCAGCAAATCGAAAAATCTGCAACTCTATTATTATTACTCATTTATTCTTTATCCAGAGCCCAATTAGCTTGGTCCAAATTATTTTTCCATGAATACAAGTAGCTAAGATAAATAAAAATGTATTAAAATCATTGTATTTAAATTCTTGAGCAACAGTTTCCCCCCCTCCCTTTATTTACAATTGGTGTTAATGGTTCAAGCATCTTTTTTAACTTGTAACCTTGTTTTCAATATTTTTCTGTTCCACAGACAAACAAATGATGAGTTCTGAGGCTCAAACGGACAACAAAGTACCCGCTGTGACTGCATCGAGTTCGTCTGAAGAAAGTCCAATCCTTGGAAAAAGGAAAAGAAAACCAATTGGACAGTGGTGGATGAGCTCTACTGAGAGCACAGAGGAAACCAAGGTCCCAGACAACCACCTCACACACAAGAGGTCCAAACAGCACAGCAACGAGCCCAGCGCAGCAGAAGCTTCACCTGTAAAGACTAAGAAGGTCAAAGTTTTAAAGAAAATAAATCAGAAACGGCCTGTAACGTCGACCAGTCAGAGCACAACTAAAGGCAAAGTGAAGAAAACAAGACAAAACAAAAACAGACCTGCAGGAAGAGACGCACCAAACAAAATGAGAGCGACAGATGAAGTGTTACCGACGGACACGGAGCAGATTGAAGCGCAGCAGCATCAGCCAGAGGAGGATGAGGAGGTCCTGGATCAAGACCAGGATTGTGGGCAGTCTAGCCCTATGTGCTTTCAAGAGAGAGACATCAATCATATCTCAGGTAAGGATTGGTCATTAAAAGGTCATCAGGTAAATCTGAGAGGTCGTAAACAATTAACTGAAGAGGAGAGAAGAAAAACAATGTTCTGCTCCATTGATTGTTTTCATTTTTAGATTTCTCTTAGTCTTTTGAACTAGTAACAACATGCACATCTAAAACATGACCCCTATCACCAATGCTCCTTTTTTCTGTGTAACAATATTTAACCAAACATTGTATAGTAAATTAGCATCAAATATAAAAGTACTGGTAAATTACAATTGTAGTTAAGCACAATATTTGATTGAAAGATTATAGTTACACATCACCTCTAGGTAACATCTGGGGTTTAGTCCTCACCCTAAAGCCTTTAAAATTTCAACTGAAATGTGCTTTCAGTTCGTTTTGAAGTATATCTGATACCCGTGTAACCCTTCAACTAATTCAGATTTTCTTTGTGTTGTTTTACAGGGCAGCAGGTATTTCAGAAAGTCTACCATAATGTCTCTGAGAAAATGTCTGACACGTCAGCATCTGTCTCTCCCAGAGGACCTCAGGAGCATCTCAGGGCAGAAGATCCAGACAAACGGAGCAGGAAACCTCCCGGTAACTGGTGGACGACGAATGGCATGTCTGAGGAGGTGGAGAGCGTCTCCACACTTCCTCAGCAGCTTAAACCAAAGGAGTCCAAATCTCTTAAAGAGAGAAAACAACTTTCCAAACAGAAACCGAGCCGATCTTCTGGACTTAAAACTCCCAAAAAAGGCAAGTCGGTGGTCGCATCCAAAACACCAGGGGGCGTTGATGTGCCTCTGCTGAATCCGAAGCCAATGTTCGCTCCAAAAACCATCAGACGCACTCTGTATACGTTTAAAGACATTTTCACGTCGGCGTCAGAGACCCCGACTGTGGTTAGCAGCAGACACACAGGTCACAGTAACAGATGTGAACCTGCAGAGGTTTCTGTCATTCAGCATGTTACATTCACTCCGACTGATAAAGACACACACAGCGTGGATGCTGGTGGATTCAGGAGCCCTGAGAACAGCCCCCCCACACATGATACCCCACAGGACAGCAGCTGTCAGCCAGAGAACACGTAAGTAAACGTTTAAATATAACATTTAAGAATGTTTGTCAATGTCTTGAATATAATTCAAGTGTTTTTATTGTTATGACTTTTGTTGCAGGTTAAAAGACCTGAGAAGTGGACCGTCCTCTATGATTGAGGTTCAAGAGTGTGAGAACCTGAGTATGTTTCTAAATATTCCATTTATTAAATTAAAATGTATATTTCACTTATACATTTTAGATTAAAATACGTTTTGTTTTAATTTTTTGCAATTTTCTGGTTAATCCAAAAAGGAATAACAATTATTGTTATTGTAAGTGTACAGACAGCACATACTGTACAACTCCTTACAATCCAGGGGTTTACCCATGACACTGTAGCCTGAATAAAACCCCCACGGAAAATACCACGGAAAATGTTGCCAATGAAATATCAAGTTGCATAATTTGAAAAGACATTCCTGAATAAACAACTAGGGGAAACACTGTTATTATAAAGCTTCATAGTGGGAGATTAATAATGTTCATAATGAGAGATTCCACTGTCGAGGATTTTGTTTAGTGTTGCCTTCTCACAGTCTGGTACACATGCACTCTGGGCTGCACGGTACAAGGCTGCAAACTTGCATACATAAGACTTTTTATCGCATCTACAAAAACTAGACTTCATCACCAGGGTGAGCAATGGGAAGCAGAGAACACCGAGTGAATATGATGTTCATCCTAGATACCGCAGAGGGAAATGTCAGTGTGAAGTCAATATTGAATAATTAAAATGAAATAAACCAATCTGACAGTTGGCATGTATGTGTGTAATATTCCCATCAAGCACCTTGCCCTTTTCTGATGATTTATAACTGCAGCAGCTTTGATAATTGCACATGTCGCTCTCATCGCCACGTCTTCCTCGTTTACCTTATTGACCAGGAATAGGAATGACACAAATCTGATCGTTGATTGTGTAGATGCTTAAATCCATAACTTGTTTTTCGTTGACTTTGTTCTAGGTCTCCAGCCATCCAGCGTCCGGGGTGAGCTCTCTGTGTCCGATCTCTGCGCTCCTCCTCTCAAACCGCTGGTCCTGCAGCCGGAGGACAAGGCCGACCTGAGGGAGATGTTTAAGACTCTCTGGCCTTCCACTGACGCCGGTAAGGAATTGCAAAACCGCCCTCTGTTTGAAATTATTTATTCATGTTTGCAATGACTCTATGGACACATGAAATAAGCAGAAAAGTAATCAGCTGGTGTTTGAAGGATCAGGCTGTGAAAGTGGAGAGGGGATGTGTTTTCCAGAAACGAAGTCCAGGCAACGGTTTGTCTTGAACAAACTAGGCACAGTTCCATTTGCACAGTTTTATGAAGCCAAGCAGGTTTAGGTTTACTCCCAGAACAAGTTTAAACTCTTATTTGTATTATATTTAATGTGTGTTGTATTATACGCCTTCTATATTCTGTAAGGATAAGTTTTTAGAGGTGTCCCAGAAGCCCAAGATTGGATTTAGCCAATGGGACTAATCAACCTACCTTTCTGTTAATTAAAAAGTAAAATTAACCTAGCAAGAGAAACTTATGGAGCCAGGGAGTGGGGGCAAGGACACTGATGTCCCATTGCATCAAAACCGATGATGACACAGCTAATTTTCATGTAACTCATAGTTCTTTATCTCATTTAAAAGTGTTTTCATATTTTTTGACGTGTATCTATAATATAACAGATTTTAAATTAAATCTTTAAGTCATTATAAAGAAAAGCTTTAAAACATATGTAATTATTGGCTGGACATCTCTTTGAATGATCTTAACTGTGTAATATGATCACAGACGATGGTGAAATCTCTCCGGATCAATTTGACTGGTACTTCTATCAAGGCAAGGTGTGTGGCTTCCAGGTGGATTTGAACTGTAGCTCCATCTGTAATGGAAAGATTCTGCTGGGTTCCTACATGAAGAAACCTCTGTGGGTGGATCACAGCGCCACCACGGTCAGTTAAATCATTCTCTCACGTAAAATCAGGTCCCCTTAGTCTCCCCCTCCCTGAGTTTGAATACACAAAAGATTTAAAAATAGTTTCTGATGTTCATGTCATTTTAATTTTGTGTTTTTAAAGGTTTTTAACATATTAACAAGCTCTGTTGCTGTAATCATCGATGGCAGGAAGTCACTCTTCCACCCAGGACAAGCCTTCATGGTGCAGAGTGGTAAGAAAATAATATCATCACATACATTAGTGCTTAATTTAACGAATGTTGGGAAACTTGGGAAATGGAAAAAACCTTGCCCATTTCAGAGTAATTTTATAGACTTAATATGGAAATCTAATAATGTCTTATTGTAAATGTAAATGTTTTGTCTGTTGTGTTCACACAGGACACGCTTACAGCATAAACAACATCACCGCTCAGCCTGCAGTTCTCTACTTCACCAGGATATTAGCTGACAGCTCAGAATGAAGTCACATGTTCCTTTCAAATGACCAGATGCCTTAGGACGTTCAAACCAGACTGGAGCTGTGGGACTTTACTTTGTATTTAAACGTACTCACATTTTGTATTGAAATTGAAGATGTAAATAGAAGAAAAAAGGCTGTAATTTTTTTTTATGTTCTTAAAGTTAGCTGTGCTCCAAGCATTTGATAAAAGACATTGAAAATGATTTGTAAATAAAATCTTAGTGCTTTTTGTTACCTTGAGTTTTATTTGGCCATTTCCTATAATTATGCATGTCGTGTTTTCAGCCTCTAGGGGTCAGTGTACAGCTGCAGTGTCAGATTTCAGATATGGTTTCAGTCAGTTTGGGTTTAATACAAACTTTGTGTTAATGACTAAACAATCAGAACATGTGTGTGATTTAAAACATGATGTTTATGACAGAATATGCATCATCTACTCTCAACTTTTTCCGTGCATTACAGAGATCTCCACTATTGCTGTACTTAACACCATATATTTAATTGATCAAAAGTGAATGTGTATTATTGAGTCATTAAATACTGCATTAACATATAACCACACTTACATTAAGTTGGTGGCAAGGAGACACGAGAAAATAGTACGACTTTGAATGTAAAAAAAAAGAGATTACATGTAAACCCCGTGAGTCCGTTTGTGTCGTTCAGTCGACAAAACTCTTAATTGAACTCGTGACGAGCAACAGTTCTGTCTGACGAACCAGAAACGGTGACGTTCCCACGGCGACTCAAACATCCTCCGGTGGCCACTGAGTCGTCATGAAACATTCACTGACCCACTTCATGAAGACTGAATTATGTTTCTGTAAGTGACCATGGTGTATTTTTTTCCCCTGACCACACCGCTGAATACTTCATAACACACTGACACCAACATGAAACCAGAACCCTGATGCTGCAACAATAATCATGTAGTATATGATGTGTGACTGAGATTATTTACTGTCTGAATGAAGGTCCTTCTAAAATGATCAGTCTCTTTCTGGAGGCTGTAAAATATCCATCTCTCCCTGATGGAGACACCAGAATGAAGCTAATCAACGTCCATGACTTGAATACCAAACAAAGGGATACACTCAGTCTCCTCCTCCTCCTCCTCTTCCTCCTCCTCCTTCTCCGCAGAGCTCTAAAGAGCCTGTCACTTTGATAATTCATCACTTCTGAACGTCTGGTCTTCGCTGTGCTCCAGCGGTCCGACTCGCCTCAGGGCAGGATCTCCTTCAGAGAGCAGGATGCTGCAGCGAGCCCCACGAGCGTGCACTGCCTCGGCCTCCCACCTCTTAAATTATCTAGCTCGTCTATGAGCAGATAAGTTGCTTGTGACACTTTGGTGCAGTCAAACAAATGCTTTTCATCAGATACACTCTGTTTGTGTGTTCGTCTTCAGAATAACTAGTGTTAGAAAGCACAGCACAATACACGGAGGTAGATTCAATGTGCTGTACAGGGGCTGTAAAAAAATTCGATTATAATAAAATCAATTTATAAATCCGAAAGCACAGTTTCAAAACATTTTCAAGCCAAATGAAAGAGGTGAAATAAATAAAATCATTGTATTATGATGATACAACCAAATTTATAATACCTGGTGCATGAGGAGCACATTCTTTAGAATAAGATATAACATTTTATACCATGGTAAAATTACAAAGAATATCAAATTGCATAAGATGATGGATTTAGAAGAATTATGGGAAATCTGAGAAAATGGCTAAAGCGTTAAAAAAATTGATTAAACATTCCTGGATCCGCTCCTTCGTCCAGATGCTCACCAAAACCGGATGGATTCTTTGGTAGAAATCTATTCAGTAGTTTTTGCATAATCCTGCTCACAAACACACAAACCGACGCTTATGTCTCCTCAATGCTAACATCCGCGGTGATATCAACGAAGAGATGGTGTCAGGGTTAATCTGGCCACATGTGACTCCTTCACCTCTCTGCAGCAGGAAGCAGGAAGACATAAAGACGTAGTAAACAGTAGAGCAGCTGTGTGAGGCCCTACGTACACACAGCAGAGCTTTGAGATAAACACTAACTCCATCGTAAAACATCAGCACCAAACATAAAGCTCACGTGAATTGAGGGAGATGAAGAGTTACGGGATCACCGAGGTTATTCCAGGTCATCTTGAGGGAGAGTGTGTCGGTGATCAGATGCGAAGGGAGAGAAATGGCCGATGTGTCCGTCTTTGAAGTGAAAGTGCAGAATCCCATCTTTGTACAAGTTTGTCTAAGTGGTGAGACGACCACTGAATAATGTACGACTGAGCAGAACCTACACTCAGCTCCCACCACTTAGTTCGTCTGACAACTGTAATAAACTCCAGACCCTGTACACCTCGCTCGTCTTCTCCTGAGGATCAGCTCTAATGAAGTTTCCTCCGAGCTGCCGCAAAGAAATGACTGGTTTTAGTTTTTAATGTGCAGAGATTTCACCGGAGAAACAAAAGTTATTCCTCAGTGAGATCAAACTGAGGTGTGCTACTTTTAGCCTGCTCCCCACACGACCCCTTGTACTTCTGGGACAATTAACGTGAACGCCTTCTGTAGTTGCGAAAGTAACATTTTGATACACAATTTTATGTCATCATCACTTTTATGCCAATTAGTATCTTTTTGCAATCAGCTCGGAATAGAAGCTTTTAAAAAAACATACTTTTGAGCCAAAACTACAGTGGCCCTGAAGGGCAAATCCCAATTTCAAATGGTAAAACATAACAACAAATAAAAATTGTTAAACCTCTGATGAACAATGGCGGTACCTTCTGTCAATAAGGAGAGTCGCTGATTGGACAAACACACACATCCGTCTTTTTAACACGGAGGAAATATGCCATAAGCGTTCGGTGGCGGAAAAACAACAAGGAAACCAGAGGGGATTAAAAATAGGCAGCAGGTTCTGCCCTTTCCTGTTAGAAGTTAATGTTGTTGTGTTTTTATGAGTTGTTCCCATTTGGACCTCAGGGCCACCGTACAATTCGACAATCAGTTTTTTATATTGCTCATACAACTTTTCCTTTTTGCTAGTTGTAGTGCAAATATTGGAAAGTTGTGACAAGTTGTTGTTTGAACTCTCCTGACACATTTTTGTTTATCAGCGTCCACGTTTTTTCCATATTCCAGCAAAACATGGTCCGAACAACAACTTCACAGCTTAGGAAATGGAACTCCCTGAGGCAGTTGTTGCTGTGAGTTCTCGGTTCATACAATTTCTGTTGTTACGATGAGCGAACAGCTTTTACTGTGAGGAGATGAGACGGCTGCAGACACTTCAGAGGAGCTGGAACCTGCCTTTTATTTAAAAAAAAAAACTGCTTTGTCAATGTAGAAAAAGTTCATTTGAGCCACTTTAGCTCAGCAAATGTTTATATTTCTGAATAACAAATCCAGCTCGGTGCTTTATAATCCTGAATTAAAGCAGCAGGAAGAAACAATATTAGGGAGAAACAGCCGGTGAGCACACTCAATACTCAGAGAATATTAACTACACATTTATACGTCCCTGAGCTTCGCATGCCATGAATTAATTTGTTCATTCAAAGGCTCTACAGGTTCTGTGTGATAAGTGCATTGAGGACGACTTCCTTCCTTTGTTCCATTTCCACTCTGGATGTTTGTTCTTAAGCTGAAGAGTGACAAGTAAACTCTGAGATGTGAATCATCCTCCAGTAATCCAGGAATTATTTCCCCTTCTATGTGAATAGTACAAAATATTTATTGTTTTACATTTAATTTACAAATTTCACACAAAAGTGCAGTTGATTCAGGAGGAGAATTAAAGTCAGGATGTGCATCATGTCGACAAACAAAAAGAGCTCAGGCCGAACTGATCTTTAGATGAATCTCTGCTCTGTTGCTGAGGATTTCACTGATGAATTATCCACAACTTCCCCCGGAGACTTCCCTCCTGTAAACATGTGAAAGTCATTCGAATAAAGATGATACGCAAAACCGCAATGTGGAAATACACGGAAGAATCGCGAACACATCATTTATAACCACGGAAAAACACCACATTCCACATGATAGTAATTGACAGAGTGTGTCCGTGTTGCGTTGTTGTTTACGTGCTTCATGGCCTGAACTTTGTGTTTGTTTATGATGGTTTAAGGGAACTGGACATTTTTCAGCGTCTGTGCATGAGGTGTCTGGGGTTACATGTTGCATCTGTTCAGAAGCACTTTGAACTGACTTGATACGATATCACTCTTATATCTCATTCTTATTCTATTCTATGTAATTATTTTACCCATATTGTATTGTTGTACTTTCTTCCTGTATTTTTGTATTTTGAGTGATGACATTCAAATTGTAATCACTTTTATCATTTTGACTTATAAAGCAATTGTAACTTGTTGCTATATAAATCTATCTAAAAGTGCCATATAAGTAAGGTTGATTATAATTATGAAAATGTATATAAATGTAAAAGTTGTCATATCTTTCACCATATCTCTGTAAAGATCACTATGATACACTAATGTCTCTCTGCACCACTTCAATATAAATCCAGTTTCACCTACGTGAATTCCATCTTTCTCTCTCCTCAGCCTCCGACCCTGAAGTCGATCCCGTCACGTCCACCCACCACCTCCTCGTCGCCTGATCCTCTGTTCCACCACGCCATCACACAGAGGATGAGCTCTCAGAGGAGAAGCTGGGATTTATGTTGCACCTGAGTTTCTCTGGAGACTCGAGCTAAGTGAATGAGAGCAGGAACCTTGGAGCTCATGCTCAGGGCTGCAGTTGCTGTTGATGAGGCCTCTGGTAGATTCCTCTGAGGCTCTGATATCAGATTCCTTCAGCACCGAACACGATCCTTTGTCAACATGACGGGTTTGTTAAGAATTATTGTTTGAAAGGAAAATCAATGAACAGGCATTACATATTTGATTCTCCTTGTTGTAGAGGGCGGACTCTGGGGAAACGCATTTTTCATTCGTCACGCCAACTTTTCTCTACTGAGCTGAAATATGGTGAAGTAGCTCCAACTAAATTGAAGAAGTAGAAGATTCCAAATTGCTTTATATTTGGGTCGGCAACAGATAAGTCCGATAATTTTTAATAACCTTCTTTGTGGAGGTGCGGCCAATTTGGAACATGACGAGTGGGGCAAATGAAGCGATTGAGTTCAGCAGGGCGGCAACTGTTGGGAAGTTAAGAGCATAAACATTTATTTACAAAACGTATGAGATAATTATGACAATGCACAGAGAGCCAGTAATTGTGTCGTTGTTGCAGGATTATGACAACAACAACGACCACAACAACAACAACAAAATCCCACAATCAACTATAAATGTTTATTTTTACACTGTTAGGTGAAGAAAACAAGTTGAATAACCATTTTAAAAATGTAGAAATAAACTTGTTTGCCTCAGGTTGTCAGTGCTGACCTCTCTCCTCTGGTCTCTCCACCGCAAGCGCAATGCATTATGGTATATATAGCTTGATTAGTCTTTTTTACACTGCTTTTCACGATGCATTGAGGGAAATAATGAGTCCACTATATAGGGAATGAAAAATGTCACTAATCTGACAGCTCTACAAAATGGTGAGCTCTCTATATGGTGGCCTATATAGTGATTAGAGGAGGAACAGAGGCGCAGTGGGGGGTTATAACAAGACCACTTTTCAGCATCGCACTACAGATTTTCTCTTGTTGCTGATCTGCATCAACTAAATCTCAATGTGAGTAAATGAAAACGTTGCATGTTCACGTCGGTTTCACTCGAGCGTGAGCGCCCTTCCCCTATGATCCCTGTCGATATATAAGATGTGTCACACAGCTTGATACCTTGTTTTCCCCTGCTGTCTCAGATAATTGAAAATGAATTGCAGATTTTCAAAAGCTCACCACCTGCAGTGACTGATTTATATTCTTCTGCGTTCCCACTGTCCATATAACCTTCCTGTTTGACGGAGCTTATAGTTAGAGCTGGTTCGGTGGGTGTCAGATGCTGCTGTGGGCCTGGGTTGTCAGAGGGTTCATGACACATGGAGCTTCTCTTTCCTCTTCTCCCTTTTTATCACATTAATGTCTCATCACTACATGTCACTGACTTGACTACTTCACTTCCCCTCAGTCCTTGTTGTAGATCGTTGATCCGTGCTGCGGCCACATCGTGGATAGTGTTAGTGGTGGTGGATCGTAATGGTGGTGGTGGATCGTCATCATAGTGGTGGATCGTGATGGCGGTGGTGGATCGTCATCATAGTGGTGGATCGTGATGGCGGTGGTGGATCGTCATCATAGTGGTGGATCGTGATGGCGGTGGTGGATCGTCATCATAGTGGTGGATCGTGATGGCGGTGGTGGATCGTCATCATAGTGGTGGATCGTGATGGCGGTGGTGGATCGTCATCATAGTGGTGGATCGTGATGGCGGTGGTGGATCGTCATCATAGTGGTGGATCGTGATGGCGGTGGTGGATCGTCATCATAGTGGTGGATCGTGATGGTGGTGGTGGATCGTCATCATAGTGGTGGATCGTGATGGTGGTGGTGGATCGTCATCATAGTGGTGGATCGTGATGTTGGTAGCTGATCATGGACTAGGATTACGACCCCCCCCCCACTCACATATTCTACCCCTACCCTGCTCCCTTCATCTCTATCAGACATTTTCAAATGTTTAAATAATTTAAATATTTACACACTTTTCCAATATGTTACAAACTGTTTCTTCTAATCAATGCTGTAAATAATGTCATTTAGCATTTTAGTTGAAACTGGAGTGAAGCTTTGGTCACAGAGACATGAAGAAGAATCAGATCAACTGGTGTTTTCCGCTGCAGTGGATCTCAGCTGTGCGCTGCTGAGAATTCATGGGATTTCAGTCCCACTTAAAAAACCCACCTGATGAGGTGTAAGAGTAGAGAGGCTGACGGCCCCGGTGGCATGTAGCCGTGACATCTCAGGTTCAGCTCAGCCTCAGAGCCGTGCCCCGCGTGTCTTCACCTGCTCATTTACAACACTGCTGCTGCTGCTCTCTGCTCCCGAGTGACGCAGACATACTGCCCAAAAAGATTTCTCCATTTTCTCTGTTGACTTTTGAATTGGAACAGAGGAAGAGACGGAAATAAACTGAAGATATGTGTCTTTGACGTCGATTGCGATCAGTTATCACCTTCGCCCACAAAACTTGGTGACAGGATGCGATATAGGTCAGGAAGTCAACACATAAATATGTTTATGTTATATGTTATAGCGATTAGATTGCATTGCACAAATACCAGTTATATAGATCTTTGGGATTATTTCAATATAGAAAGGCATCAGGGTTTTATTGCAGGTGCAGCTTTCATAAATAAAAACCTTCAAACCGCTCAAACTAAACGGGAAAAATGTGTGAGTATGATTTTAGCCTCACAGACATATCAGTTGCAGTAACATTTCTGTGAGGTTCCCTCTGTAGAGTGACAATGTTACTGCATAGTGATTTAGTGAATAATCATGGGAGTAGTGTGCATGATCTCCCATGTGCAGCGGGGCTCCTCCTCCTCCTCCTGCACCCCAACTATTAAACCTCCACTGCTACAGACCTGGATACATAGCGTCTGTAAATCCACCGCGCGGGGGAGGAATAGATATGAGCCGGTTCAGCGAGTGACTTCCTCCGATACATTAAATCATAGATTGGGGAATACAGTCTTTTAAAACCTATGTTCAATATGGGCATACCATACGTTTTTATTGAGAAATCTTAACCACGGCACCTGAAGGTCTAAAGCTGTTCTGGGACTGAGCCCAAAGAAATCGAAGGCCTTTGTGTTTCACGAGACAGAAAACTTCCTGCCACATTTCCATCGCCAGTTCTTTTTCAATCTCCGCCTCGTCCAAGGTCGGACACGAGTAAGTTTGATTCACTTTCAAGGCAAGTTCAGATTAAACCGAAACTCAAACTTCCGAAGACGAACACACACCACTCAGTTTACCAGTTTGAAAATTATTCTAAATTTTTCTCATCGTCAACAAACCTGATGAAAAGACCACGTTCGACAACAGTAAAGCGGGAGCACTTTTATACCTGAATGGACAAAAGACTTCATAGTTTGTGTGTCATTCACGAACACACTGATAACAATGCAGCCTGTGTGACCAGCAGGAGGGACATGGCGTTGGGTCTTGCTCACGGACACTTCAACACATCGCCAAAAAGAGATGGGAATTGAACCACCAAAACTGTGTGGACAGAGCGCTCTGCCTCCCGAGCCACAGCTGCCTCGACCAACGAAATTACTTTAATGACAAATCTGATATAGCCTGGTTCTCTTCGCCACAGTCCTACGTTGTTGTCCGAAACCTATTTAAGGGGAAGAACAGAAGAGCAGAACAATAACATGAGCCATTTATTTCTGAAAAAAAATCACTTATAGTGGACATTATGTGAACTGTCGCCGTTGCCCCATGGGATTACATCATAGCGGCTTACCCTCTGTAGCGGTTAGCCATCAAATCACGTTTATGCAAATTGAGATCCTGTCTGATGTCAAAATGAGCCTGTGATTTAGGAAAATACCAGGCTGGGATTGGTTTGGGTATAAATCTGAGGCCCAAGCCTCACTCCAGTTCTGATACTGTAGAACTCCTGCCTCCTGTCATTTTTCAAATTTAGATTTATAGATTTTTAGATGAATGTCTCGGGGCCACACACAGAGCAGGAAAGTTGGAGAGAGTCTTGAAAGATGCACTGACACATTATTGATTTTTTTTCTCCTTGTTGACAGCGAGAAAAGAAAATGTATGCTCTAACCTTCCGTCAGATTTGTCACACGTCTTTTGAAGTATTTCTTCTGCGCTTCATCACCTGTGTTCCCGGTGAGATTGATCACAGTGGGTAACCGAGGCAGCACTGTCATGATCGGGTTTATTTCTGGTCACAATCAACGTTGGGCAGCTTGCGCCCCACGGAGGCCCGTTGCGTCATCAGTCTTGTAAGAGGCTGTTAAAGCAGGACTGCCCTCCCTCTGTCCCATTCGTAAAGCCACCAATTAGTGTAAAAGCCCAGTGAAGCTTCTCTCTTTCACCTTGTGAATGTGACATTTCACCGCAGATATAATGGTGTTGAAAAGCAGCCAGCGGCTGCTGAAATCCATCAGAGGCCAGATGGACCAAATGAATCCTCAGCAGATAATGACTCAGCCCTCTCAGGTACTCTCTGACTATGAATTCGAAAGCTCATGATAACAAACCCTAAAATGTTTAAAGGTTTGGGCAGTAAAAGAAGGACACACTCCCTCCTCTGACATTAATGAAGGAGACTTAAAGTTTGAAAGAAACAGAGATAAATTTAAAAGGAGAAACAACTTTGGATTTGCACAGTTTGTTCTCCATC
Source organism: Pleuronectes platessa (assembly GCF_947347685.1). Taxonomy (NCBI): domain Eukaryota; kingdom Metazoa; phylum Chordata; class Actinopteri; order Pleuronectiformes; family Pleuronectidae; genus Pleuronectes; species Pleuronectes platessa. The sequence goes on along the minus strand of NC_070645.1, from coordinate 7,754,184 downwards.
ATCAATCTACAGTGTGTTTGTGCATTGTGTTGTGTTAAAATTGACTCTTCAGCCTCGCTTGTCTTTGTGTTTTCCCCAAAGGTTCTTTTTGACACCCACCAATGAGGACGTCAACGTGTTGCCTTCAGCTCTGTGGTACAGTTTTTACCTCCGGGGAAAAGGTGAGATTTTCCACTTCAGAGTCACAGTTTTCACTCACAAACGCCCAACGTCTTCTGGCTGTGTCGCACTAAGCTGTGTTGATTCCACCGTCACAATGAGATATTGATTTCTTTTTTGGTGCTCCCTGATTCACTGACAACAATGCCCGACCGAAACCTTTTGTTATTTTACACTGCTGAGATAATTTCTGATTTTAAACTCGATCTGTGGTTGTGATGGAAACATTTTGATTTGATCTTGTCCATGTTAGTTAAGGGAATAAGAAATATGAGCATCAAACCAGAAAAATGTGTTAGAGTACTGAAATGAAATAAATCTGACATTTTGAGAATTATAACAAGAATTCCATTGTAAATTTGAAATATTACAAGAATAGAGTTGCAATATTTAACAAATAAAGTTTTAATTTTAAGCAATGTGTATTTTAGATGGGGAATATGAGAAGCTTAGGTTGGCTGTAAGGATATCAGTGTTTACATCTCCGTAATATATTAAGGGGTTTGTAGTTTCTCAAAATTATGTTTTTCTCTGAAAAGAAATTGCGACTTTATCCCCCCTAATATTATGACCTCACAACTATCTTTTAATTGCGAAATTATTCTTTCAATATTAGGACTTTATTCTCGTAACATTATGACTTTACTCTCAACCATGGCTTTATTTTATCATTACCCTTGACTCAAGACCTGGACTTTAATAGCCCTGAAGAGTATTTTGTCTATTGTTGCTATTTTAAGCATTTCAAAGCACCAAAATATGGATTTTTTCTTTAAATTGGCTTCTATAGCTTTTGTTCTGGCCTGCTGTGCGGCTTGTTGTGGACAATTCCAGATAATTTGGCAGCAAATTGGATTCTATCTGCTGTATGAACTGACCGGAACAAGACTGATCAACAGCAGCAGGATTATTTCTATAATTGTTTGTCAGTATTCCTCTCACACCATCATATCTTGTAGGTCTAACAACCACCTTAAAGGCATTTATGTGCTTCCACTGCTTCTCAGGGTTATTCAAGCGTCTTCAGGGAAAATGACTGAACCATATGTGCAGCTCCTTCTATGAGCGCTGTGTGTGACGCATGTGCTGTTTGTAAACAGTAAATGAACCTCTTAGCAGTAATTGTATGGGAGGTGTCTCCAATGTGGGGGAGAAGCATAGGTTACTCATTGCGAGTGTGCACCAAGAAGCACAGCTCAAGGTAAATGCACCAAACTGTGTAATTGTTGTATTACAGGAAATCAATGCTGTGGCTGAAGCTGCCAAGTGATGTTTGGCACCTAAGTCAATTGACGATGAAATAACAACGTGAGGGAGCATTATTATTTTTTGTTTTTTCTTCCTGGTCTTGAGGCCATCACCACAAGGATCTGAACCAAATAAGATAGGTCAGAGTGTTCCATGTGCCCCATTTAGGTTTTTTTACGCTCTCTGACGTTTTGGTCCCAAGAGGACAGTGCACAAACTCCTGTGGGGACATCCTTACTAAGAATCTGTATGGACTGTCCACAACATGTTTATGTCTCGTCCTTGGTCGGATGCTTTTTAAGAGGCTGCAAAGGTGTCTTAACCCAAAAACACAACTTTCTCTGTCTGGTAGGAGGTATAACATGACATTTTCTAACGTGCATCTTTGGAACACAAACCCTCAACTGCAGTATGAACAGAAGCGAACCCGTCTGATGTCAAGTGGAAGCCAGGAACTAGTTGTTGGTTGTGCCTGTTTGCAGCAGAGCAACATTCATTTTGTTCTCAACAGAATCCTGCGGGAAATATATATTGATTACTCGACTCTCTTAATTGGCTGGTTGCTAAAATAAAATGGTTAACTTCTTCATCCATTCAGTGGAAACCGTAGAGACTGGTGATTTTCTGCTGGAGTGATGCCTTTCCCATTCAATATGGCTTAAATATTTTTCATCCATTGTCGATATAACTAGTGATTAGTGCAGCTTCAAGCTAAATAAATCAACTGATGATGGTAAACATTGGAAAAGATAAAAAAGCAATTTTACACAAACTCTGAAAATGAAAATAAGACACTTTATTTGTTTTGCCTTTTAACAATGTCATCGTACTTCTGCCTTTGCTTTCAATAGGAAAGTGTTGATAATAGGAAGTCACTTATCACTTGTGTTGTAATTTGTAAACCTTTGAACACGAGAGATTGTGCCTTTTTTTTTCGGGTGAGAAAGTCGTTCGCGTCAATCTCTTCTCAACATTTCCCTCTATTTTACACTTTGAGATAGTTTTCCCTCTGGGTTAGTGAAGTTAAGTGGGTTAAAAAAATAATAACAATACTGATGGCGAACGTGATCACCATTTACATCTTGTTCACAGAAGAGTCTACTACAGCATGCATATACAGCATATACAGACGACCTGTATATGCAGTAAGAGCCCATCTTGTCCTGTGACCACATTTGAAATGACAGGTCACTGAAGCAAACGTGCAGCCCTGAGGTTCAGCTGTGGGGGTTTTAAACTGATGATGATGATGATGATGATGATGATGATGATGATGATGATGAAGAACAGCAGGTTAAATCAGCAGCAAACTGAAAACGTGTGTTCCTGCACTTGATTTCAGGTTCTGTTTAGTATCTCCGCGTTCTTTGTGAACACACAACTTTGGTCGTGAAAAGAAGCGGGTTGGAAATTGTCAGTGTGGAAATTCAAAGTCTTCAATGTGCTGAGTGAAGGCGTGCTGCACTTTTATTTGAGCTTTGCTGATAATTGGCAATTTCACACAGAGCCGGAATCAAAGGCTGCGGAGGTTGATACACTGTCCGTCTCTGTGAGCTCCAACAGGGACTGTGATGTGACAGTGAGAGGTGAACGAAGGACGCGGGAGACGACGCGATATTGTAAATATTCACGTCCGCAAAATGAATTTTCAGCAGATTTTATTTACATGGAACCATAAATCGGCGTTTATTTTCTCCAGGGAGTCGCTGTGATGGTGGAGTGACATCTCTGACGTGGTTTATTAAATTCCGATGCTGTGAAGAAGAGATTCAGAGCAGACGGACACTTCCTGGATCGCAGAGAGGTTTGAAACGTTGACAGTCTGTTGAAAGAAGACGAACAACAGAGGCTTTTTTAATAAAATGTGAATGTGACGATAATGAATAAAGAGGGTGCACAGTGTTTGTCTGAAAGGCCCAGAAGGATGTTGAAATATTTAAGCAGGGCGCTGGGTTTTTCCACGTCCATTCTCCGCCATCAAAAGAATATTGATCTATGATGTCATCAGGCTAATCTGATTGGTGTGAAGAAGAAGAAAGGGCGACGACAACAGGTAGACCACTGGGGCTGCAAAGCGTCGCACAATGTCGTGTTCTTGTTAAAAGGCTGGTTTCGAAGCTGCGTCTTTGAAAATGCTAATATAACTGGTTGTTTTCTTTAAATGTATATGTTTTTCATGTCTTTAGCAGCTCTGAACTGCTGCAAAAAGCAGATACTTGTCAAAACCTGTCAGGAACACAAGAGAATTGATTTTCTCAGCTGGAGTGAAGAAGATGAGGTGAGTCTCGCCGCTTTCAGGCAGCGCAGGTCTAATCCTGACAAGAGTTTATTTGGTGGATGAGTTGAACCCTTTAATTAAGTGACCATGCTGCTAAGGCCTCAGCCGCTCACCAGCCTCACAGACTAGAAAGTCAATACACCGGACTAACATGAACATGGTTGAAATATTGAAACTCATTTGAAATTTAGATGCTTGTTGTAATTTGTCAACTTTTGCCTGATTATACTCAGTTTTCAGGCAGAATTGCCAAATGTTCTCTGATGCAGCTTCTCAAACATGAAATTTGCTGTTTTCTATGATAGAACTTTCATGCTCAGACAAAACATGACATCATGACATTATCTTGAACCCATGGGGGCATTTTAAGATTACTCTACATATTTATAATAAACTTTCCCTAATTTATATAAATATTTTAATAGGATGCTTCTTTTTTCCATAGCTCCCAAACTAATGCTGAATCAAAGACAAGTAGGACATCCCTCTTTTGAATGGATTTAAATGTAGACTTATTTTATATGAATATTTCAATGTAAAAATCTACATTTTTTTAATATGCTCTATACATTAGAGTCAGTGTATTTGTTTGTTGCCAAAATATATAAATGAATATAAAATGTACATAGTGAAACAGTATAATAGACTGAAAATGTTAACTCTAAAGTGTAAACAGAAAGCTGTCAGGTAGAGATCATAAACATCTCATCCTCTTTGGAGAAAAATAAGCAGCATGAAATTGTTCTGAATGTGTAAGAATATAACGTAAGATACTTCATGTGTTCAGCCAATCAGGACAAAGTTATGTTGTCACAGGGCTGGTGCCATAGACTGTGGTTCCCAGGTGCTGCAGCTGAAGAACAACTGCACGGTCTGATTGCAGCTGACAATATTTTGAGGTCATGTGACATGGTGATGTTTTGCAGCTCTGGTAAAAGTCAAACAACATTTCTAACCACCATTGTGTTAAGTCCAGCATGCATCACGTTAATTCAGTGCGGTCCAGAGTCGCATGAAGTCTTAAGAACCCATGGCTTCCCAAGGTAGCTACCCTTTCAGATGAGGTCAATCTGGTCAGCTCCGAGGAATTGAACCAGTTGATTGCTAAAGAGGTTGCAGAGAGTGTCAACTCTGTCCTTTCCATGAGCGTGGACAGTGTCAAGGAAACTATTCCTCGTGTCACACCTCCAAAAAGACACCAAGGTATCTTTTTGTCTACCTTGTCTGTTGACTAATGTTCTTAGTCAACAGACCGGCAAAATGATCAAAGGACTCTTGAGGAATCTGAAACGAATGTGTACACCTTGTAAGAGCAGTAAGAAGGTCTACCAACAACTGGTCAATGAAGAAGACAGTCAGTCATCATCCTCATCCTGGAAGACAATCTCAGAAGACAGAGAAAGTCTTCTGTCTGCAACATCCATAAGTGTCCAGGAGATCATTAAGGATGAGGTCTCTCAATTCACCGAATCTTCTTCTGATGAAATTTCAGACTCTGATTATGAGCAGTTGGAATCTGGCTCTACTCTGGAGATTAAGAATGTTGCAGATGACGTTGCTGAGGTGATTGTGGATGAAATTATGTTGCAAAACCAAGTTGATCTAGAAGCAGCCCAAAGCTCACGCTCTGAAGAAAATGTGGGGAAGGATTAAGACATGCGCTGCAAAGCAGTTTGCCCAAGCGTCCATTTGTCATATTGTGGAGAGACTGAATATCAAGTACTTTAACAGTCCTGACAACCCAGCCTTTGACAAGGTTTTAAGTAGGCAGTCAATGCAGGTTGTCATGAGTGATATTGACGCCCTGCTTCCAACAGCAGTTGGTGAGATACAGCAGGGGCAGAATGTGTCTCAATGGATGGATGATATTTTCAGTGGTAATACCCTTGAGTTAACCAATGAGCTGAAAAATATCCTCAACAATCACATTGATAGGATGAGACCTAAGATCACCTCACAACCAAAAGCCTCACAATCAGAGCGCACAAGCATAACGGTTTGTCCGCCACCTGCTATCATATCAGCTGATATCCTTGCCATTGTGTGGTGTTTCCTTGGAGTAATGAGGTGGTGGCTTCACACACAGTCAGAAACTCTCACTTCCAGGGTGATAACACAAACGAAAAAGCTGTGTCAGAGGGGCCGATCGGTGGGGCCAGTCTGCCTTCAGCAGCTCGTCAAGAGTCTGGTTCAGAAAGCGAGGTGACCACTCCTGAATTCAAGGAAGAATACAGAGAAGAGCAAGAACCAACAGTGGACGGAAGGAAATTGCCCATCAGGATAATTGTTCTGAAGCTGGTTACAAGGATCTTTGCTAAAGCAAAGGCATTCGTAGATCTCAGATCACCAAACCGCATCATCGAGCGTCTGTTCGAAAACATATGGGTCGAAATCATGGATGAAGATTTTGAGATCACCTCAAAAACGATGAAACGCCTTGACAAAACCATTTACCAAAAAATCTGCAGAAAGTGGCACGGTGCTGTATGTCTGCTTTTGGAATTGGAAATGGAAGACTCAGCGCTTGACAAATATATTGTCTCTGTCTTCAAAGATCTGCTTGTGACGCCACCATAAACATCCATCGTCATCAGTCGGTTCTTCTCCTGACTGTGCAAAGCCTTTCAATCAAGAATATTGTTACCAGATTATCAGAATGAAGTTGTGTAACTTGGATAAGTTTTAGTCTTTAGTCCCCATAGATTCCCATCTCCATTAAAATTGTGTTTGCCTGAAAATGAATGTGTCTTTTTGATTCCCCAATGGCATCTCCTTGCAGAGTCCTCGCAGAGTGATCACAGTACAGATCCTCCGGCTGCAGCAATAAAATCTGTACCCTAATGAAAAATTATGAGAGGACTATTAAAGGGGTGAAGAAGAAATGTAAAGTAAAACCCTCCAGTTTTTCTTACTCTGAACCAGCGTGGTTTTGACATGTTATAATGATGATGCAGTTTGCACATGTCCTGGTGTTTACTGCGGCCATCACAATTACAGTTTAACAAATTTAAAGATGAACGACATGACCTGGCTGCAGTCCATCATAAATCCTGCATCGTTCTTGTTAGTGGTTGGGACATGGACCAAACTTAACAGAAAATGTTGACTAAAGTTTCACAATGATTCTGAAAGTTTCTGTCATTTTATGTACTTATATAAATGAGCTGACACATCTGGATTGACAGCTTGTGATTTATCGACGGTACTGTTTGATTTAGGTTTTCGCTGGACCCGAAAGCAGACACAGAGAGGGATTGGTTGTGAATGAAGAGTCTTTAAATGAAGAGCTGGGGAAGGCAGATAACAGGCTGGTGGCTGGCAGAGAATGAGCAGACGATCCTGTGAGCCTGAAAAAAAGGCAGGCGGGTGGGCTCTGGCGATCCTGATGAGAAAAACACCATTAGAAGTTTCACAAGAAGCATGCAAAATAAGATTCCACCTGAAGAAGTCAGCATGGCTGAGAGTGTGTACCACTGAGTTAACTGAACAATCTGGCGATGAGTGGGGAGAAGACCTGGATTCTTGAGACTGCGCCAAAGAACAACGCACATTACCGTCACAGGTACCTCGCTACTCCACAAACTGTGGCTCTAAACAACTTCACCAGAACAAGATGGCATCGTTAAACTCTATGATACTTTGGTTTAACTTCTGGATAGTTAGCGGGAGAAGTGGAGACCTGTTGTCCAGAAGTGTAGACCTCTTGTAACATTGGCACAAAAGCTTTAGTTATGCAGATGTTGAGATACTTCACTGGCTATAGGTGAAGACCTAAGCTATTGGTGACATGGTTTGTATGTAAAGCCACAGGATAACCAAAGTCATTAGATTCATCCTCTGGGCACCATGAATGACTGTTCAACATTTCACGGCAACCACTCAAACCTTTTGTAAGATCTTGACGTACATATGCCAAATACAATGATCAGCCTGGAGCCAGTTTAATCAACCTGCGGGTGGTCATAGCTTATGGTCAGGATGCCTCCTGTTTCCTGAGCACAACCAGCTGCATGGAGGAAGACTTGAGACGAGGGATTAGGTGTTCTGTCTGGAAACGCAGTGGCATCCCCCCTCAGAGACAAGAAGACAGGGCTTTACCTGCTGTCGACTTGACCTTGGACCAGATAATCATCTGCAATGGGTTTACAGACAGAACGTTCGACAAACTGATATAGTGGAGCTGCTAAAATTAACATCTCATCGTTTACAACCCTGACCCATCGGGTCAGGGTTGAAAATGAAACCTACATTTTTTGCTCGGTGCTTCATTCATAATTGATAAAACAAACACGTTCGCGCTTAGGGACAAAGATTCAAGAGCATCACTAACCATTTCTTTGAGTGGCAGTAAGACATCAAGTGGCATATTTTCGAAAATTGACATTTCAGAACCTCAGGTCGTTCAATTACATTTGAAGGCCATAACCATTTTACACCCGAGAAACATAATGATTACTCTAGGCCGAAAGGTGGGGTCTCGGTGTGAAATGGCATTCTGCCGAGCTGATGTCCCCTGGTGGGAGGTGTGAGTGAGGTGCTCTCTGTCACAGACGGACAAATGTATTTCTCTGCAGCAGCAGCTCAGTGACACTGATCCACACAAAGAACCCAGAGGCTCTGGTGGATTCTTGGTGGAGCATGACGCAGAGACTCTGACTTTGGTTCGGTCACATCACTCCCTCTGTGTAGAGATGTTTTTCAGTCCCTGTCATCAGCGCGTTCAAAAACACATTACACTGATTGCAGCCCCATCTCATGTCTTCCTATTGGGCCATTTACCACTGATGTCAGCCATTCCTCAGGTCCCATTATCTCCAGTTCAGCGTCAGGGGTCTGTTTACTACAATGATGCCATGATTGCCAAGTCTTCATAGAGAGTTGGTTTAACAGGTGAAAAGAGGCTCCACTGTTTGTCCTTGAAGAGATGCTGCAGATTCAGATGGCTAAAAAGACTCCACTGATCTGTTTTGTCACAGATGAGTCACCTTGTCACAAAAGGTTTTTTCGAATTTAGATCAGCTACGTCAAATGTCAGCGTGGTTACAGTGTAAAACACAAACCTGCAACTCCTCCTCACTTTAGACAGAGATGCATCTCAATGTTTAGTTGAATCTAGACTGTTCGGCGCTCTCTCATCCCTCTGAGCAATGTTCTCAGCTGCAGCATGAAATTAACGTCGAGATCAGCTCTAAAAACACACTGTACACAACCTGCTACAAACGGCACACAGATATAGTTAGAGCTGCTACTGTTGGAGCGTTTAGAATATTCGTTCAGATATTTCCCTCAGGAACTGGTAGAGACCAAAAACTGAGCTAAAAGAGAGTTAATACGATTCACATTGGCTAAGCAGACATAGACAAAACTCTGATGTTGCTGCATAACGATGAATGTATAAATCTGCAACTGTTTATGTACTGTTTTGCCAACCTGCAATAAAAGCAGCCCTATCATTGGGTGAATTTTAAAGGCTTGCATTCAAAATCTGAACATAAATAAGTATGTCAGTATCATCAGCAGTATTTACTTAAATATAAAGTAAAAGCACCAATTATGAACATTTATTAAGGCAAACTGGAATTCCACTCTTATTCATAACACTACAATACACAATATTTCTTTATACTCTCATATTTTGTATAAGTCTTATTTTGGTCCTATGTGACAAAAAGCAAATAACAAAGTAAGCTTTATTTAACTATTGTAACTTGATTACAATACTGATTGTATAGTGTTATCACAATATTGTCTAGCTGCAAATTTGTGTTCGAATAAAGTGAAGCCTATTGTGTATAAACAGTATTCTCCATTAAATTTACAGTACGATACTGCAAATCCATTTTCACCTGATCAGAAGAGCATTTTTTTTTTCTTTTAAACCTTAGCTGCCAGACCAACGAGGAGAAGTTTCATCTCACTTGTGAATGTAATGGAGTAGAAAATTAACTCTGCAGCTTAGAAAGATTTTGAGCATATTCAAACCACTGCACCTCAGAGTTACACTTAAGCGCAGTGATCAAGCAAATTGCCCCTGTCTTTGTGTTTAGGTGGCTGAGGCCGAGCACAAAGTCAGAGAGAAGTGCGTGTGGAGCCAGACATGCATAAGCACAGCATCTATAGAGTATAAAAGATGACATCTGAGTGGCTTCTCCGCAGCTGGAACGTCTGTGTCAAGACACAGTAACTCCACAAGATGCAGCTTGTACATCATGTCTCCCATCTCGCCTGCTGCTTGTAGAAATGTTTACCACATCACCGCTAACAGCACGGCTGCCGGGCAAGAGCGCATCCCAACCTTTTAAGACACGGGGAGCCTTTAAGCTGAGAGAGCTTATCCTAAGCTGCCAGACCACACTGGAAGTAGAGGTTTGGCACTCATTACATAAACAGATGCCTCTGACACACAGAAAGCCTCCGATAGTAAATACTTCCAACCAATCAGCTGCTCCACTTATCCTCAGGTCCAACAGCCTCTAACCATGTGTATGGAAATATCTCTTGTAGGACAAACATAAACTGAGATATTAAATCCACAGGGCAGCAGGGAGAATGCAGTTTATGTCATGTGTTTGTCTTCCCGAAATTGAGTGTCACCTGAGGGGGAAGCCGTGGCCACTGGATCAAAATTAAACCAAACACAAGAACTGCCTCCCCTGCAAACGGTACAATAAACAGCTTTAACTGCGTGAGACCGCAGGAGGACGTTCATGGGGTTTGATCGGTGATTGCAGCAGCTCAGATAAAACTCGTAGGATTCAACAATTGGCCCAAAACTATATTTTTCTCTAAACTTTGGATTCACAAGAAGAAAAAATACCACAAGTTGCCACATGGTTCTTTCTTCACTGCCTTTTTCTTTCGTTTAGTACGTTTTTAGGTTTCCAGCCTGAAAAAAAAGAGCTTGAGGTCCGAATTGGACAGAGAAGATGGAGAAATGATCGACAGCAAAAGTGATCTCTGGGTGGCGGGGCATCAGAAAATATGCATCTTAAAGGGAAATCCAAAGTTCTTCTGTTCGCCTCAAACTGTATTGATACGAGTTTCGACTTAAGCTGTGCTGCTGCTGCTGCTGTCGCTGCCCTCCGCCATGTTTCTGAACAACTTGTGAAGAATTTCCGGCGGCAGGCATCCTGTTCTTTCCTTCCTGTGGTAAAATTCATTCCAATATTTTGTCTCTAATTCAATTTAAAATTCAAGATTGACTATTATGTAATTGATCTGAATAGGACCATTATTTCCTTTTGTGCGCGGATCACAAAGAGAGATCTCTAATGTAAAATATTTTTGTGGAGACCCAAAGAACGCAGGTGTAGAAACTCGCATCCAATTTCCTGTTGCTCAGTTCACTTTGACCAGGCTCAGCTGGCTAACGTCCTGCCTGCATACAGCATGTGTGTGAAAACAATGACATGCACTCCACTAATGCTCTCACCTTCACCTTGGGTGAAGGCTTTTAAAAAAAAAAAACGTGGCAGGAAAGACGTGTTGCTTGGTGCTCCGATGAATGACAGCCACAGTGATGGCAGGATTACTGGAAAATGATTGTGTGGTGATAACAAGCCGGGGTTATAATGATGGCAGTTGTATTGAAAAAACATTTTCATTCTGTTAATTGTCCTGTGTCATTGTTTAACACACAAACAAATGAGATGTGGATCTACTTTGAGAGCAAAACCCCAAACACATGTATTCATGTTTATATTACGTTTAGTTTATAATATCATGCTGATACACCTACAAGTCACCTTCATGCATTAGCATGGTCGACAAGTTGGGAGAGTAGGAAGGAAATATAATAATATCTGAATGTCACTGATGATTATCAGAACTGAAAGAGATGGAAACATGATAATAATGCCGGATTTACATAAATCCCCCAGATTCCAACTTTATACACAACTATCTTGTATTGAACCTTCATGAAAAATGGAACGACATTATAAATGGTTAAATGTCATCAACTGAAAGGGCTCATTATGAAGAACAGTTAGGGTTTAAAGCACTAAAAGGTTCTTTCAGCTCAAAGAAATATTTTCCTTGACGAAATCAAAAGTGACTCTTATGGGATCATGCTAAAGGCTGAACTGCTGTCGAGCAGTATTTACGAACCTCTTAAGTGTCCTGAGTTGAGCGGAGGTGAGCAAAGGCATCTGATTTCACTTACACTCCGACCACGTTCATCTGTATACGTGATCAGAATGTATATTTGTGTTATGTCCTTTTTGGGAGCACTTAAGGATTGAGCAGCGTTTACACAACAGAAGATATGTGAGATCACCTCGGAAAGTGTTCTGATTGGTCAGATCACCTAAGGTAACAAAGCTAATCAGAAAATAAGTCGACAGTTGGAGTCATCGCCTGTATTTAAAGAATGACGACATGACTTCTCCAGAGTGTGTACATTTTATGTTAGCCTGCTAGCCATTGTTAGCAAAAACAGTTCATAATAACGCATTACTCAGCATTTCACACATACTTACACCATGGTAAAACGTCCACAGACAGTAATTGGACAGTACTACTGTTGATACACCGAGGGGGGCATCTGGGATTTCGAAGTCGGGGGATGATGAGGTTCCTCCGATCTTCTGAGTCGAAATTCCAGCTTGAGGAAGTTCTCGCTGCATCTTCCGACTCTGGGGACAGAAAGTCCAAGCTCCGAGGTTTAATAGAATGCAGCAGAGGTGCTGGACATGGATGTCAAAGTACACTTCAAATAAAATGTTCTCAAACATTGATAGAAATAGATGAATCCGTTAACAGATACGGTTCGATTGTTCAAAAGAAACAGAGATGGTTTAAGTGCATGTCTAAATTAGGTTTGTAATCCTCTCCTTGCTCAGAGACCAGAGGAACAGTTTATCTTGTTAATGGTCCACTTTCATGTGTTATCAGTTATTGCCTCAGATCATTCAGTAGCAGACGACTCCTGACCTCACTTAGATAGAAATACTTTGTGGGGGTCTTCTTGTTTTCCAATGTCTGCTTGTCTAATGCATCACCGTCCAGAATGTGAAGGTCAAATCAGTTTCTTATGCATCTTAACTATTGATCTTCTTTCTTCTATTGATTTCTTAAATTGTCACTGTCAAAATGCTGCTCTTTGTTGTTCATCTAGAGGCACAAAGGTAGATCTGGTCATGCTATCAAAGAGACAACATTTGAATTTCGAAAGTGGACGTTGTGCTCTTTGTCCATTAATCAGCTTTTATTGCTTTAATTATCACATGACACTCGAGTATGCTTTGACCGTAACGATCTTTTCATAGTATAACCTATATGCGGCTGTCACAGGCTGTTGCACATATATGGTAATAGAAAGTATTATGGAAAACTGGAAGACAGCACAATAACATTCATGCTCAAATTAAACTTGACCATGAAGTGTGACGGTTGCAGCAGTAACACGTGATGACACAAAGAAAAGTTATATGGCTGAAATGAATCAAGTCTGTGGCCATTGTTTGGTTTGGTGATTTTGTTGTGTTACGCCGCTTTGTGCAAAGCGTATTTTTCATCAGTATTAATGGGTTGGCCGGTGCAGAGAGACGCCTCGGAGGGTGAACCAGGGCCTGTCACAGAGACTGAGGATGAGGCTGCGCTGTGAGGTCCAGTCAGCTGTGACAGCACGAGCATGTGGGACTGAGGCGGAGGAGGACGGAGGAGGGCGGACGTCGGATGCTGCTGCCAGGATGGAGGATGGGTGGAGTTTGTGCGCCCTGTGGTGATGGCGCTGAGGACCGAGAGGTTTGTGGAGGCACCACAGGCGGCGAGATCGATCGTTTTGTTTCCCCTCCCTTTTACCCTTTTACCCAGAAGCCACATTGTTGTCCACCGCCACCACCATTGTCTACTTTTCTAAAAGCCTGTTTTCTGGATTCCTCATCTTGAACTCACAATTTCAACACAATTCCACTGAGCTATTTAGGTTATAAAGTCTAACGTGTCTAATGGATTCTTCTTTTATTCTATTATTTACTCATAACGAACAAATTATAATGGTTTAATAAAATTAAAAAACTCCATGCAGCCTACAATAGACGTCCTTCCTCCTCCGTGCCTTTCTTTACTTTCTGTAAGACCATGGCTGATATGTTTCCTATGGGAGTAACATGCCTTTGAGGCTGTAATTATTTTCCAGGTACGTGACCCCATGTTGCACTAAATTATCGTAAGTGATAATGAAAGCTCAGGGTGGCACTGACACTAATTAACCTGGTGGAACCTTTATTATTATTTCATTTGACAGAAATCAGCATTTGGTTAAAGGCACCTTGTAGATATTCTGGCCCCTTGAACCACTACTGAGCCAAGTCTTTCATGTTTTTATGTGTTGGTCCATGATGTGATTGTATTGTGCACGCACATGACAGCTTGGTACCTCTGGGATGCTTTGCAGTGTTGTTCTTTTGGGGTTGGAGAAGTGGATCCAGGGGATGAGGTGTTTCCATGTGGGTTTGTTGATTTGGCGTTTAAGTCTACTCCGATAACAGATTATTTTCAGTTTGCGTTGTAAGGTTGTGAGAATAAATACCTTTTGTCAAGCTAGATAAACTGGATGAATGGATAGATTTATTCCTGTATCATTTATTATTATATATTTAAGGAATTAGTAAAGGTATGACAATAGAAAAAGTATGATTAAATGAAACTAGCTGGCAGAAGTGCAGAGATCAGAATAATGAATGAGGAATTACCTCTATCATTATTGGCTCAAATCAGGTTTAATCCGTTCAGTCTCTTCATATCTGATGTCACTGACATCACAAAAGAGGAGTCACCGCTTACAAGGCAATTAATCAGAGGTCTTCTTCTTTAATTGCACCATCTTAGACCACATCATTATCATCATCATCATCAACAGCAGCAGCAGCAGCAGCAGCAGCAGCAGCCTGACGGTCTGGACTGAGGCACTGGAGTTGTGAATGGACGGGGGGGCGGGTTCAGTGGAACACTCGCAGCTCTCCTCCTGCTGCCTCTGGAGGAGCACACAGAGAAAAGAGCAGTCAGACATGGAGCAGCAGGAGCTCTGAACAAACACACACACACACAGATCCTCGCTTTCTTCACATACACATTTACTCACTTAACAGAATTAACAGGGGAGCGCATGCGGCATCGAGGAGTCTTGAATAAGAAAGCAAAAACAGGATGGAGGCTTCACAGCTGCTTTTCCTGCTTCTCTTGTACGGATATCTGCCAAAAGTAAGTCATTAAAAAATCTCATATAATCAGTGTTATCACGTAATATTGTTTTTATCTCATAAAAAGGTTTTTATTTATGTAGTTAATGGACAGTATATGAAGTGTATGAAAGTGAGTAAAAATATTTTTTTTTATAGTTTCATGGTTCTATTTAAACAGGATTAAAAAAAAAAGTGATATACTGTATCGTCTGATTTTAGCGAACATCTCAGACGATGTATATGTAAAAACAATGTATTTCCCACAGTAATTTTTCAATTTTCTGGACATTTAACCCATTTTACTGGTCTTTGATTTTACTTTGTTCAAATATGTTCATAGTAAGTCTCACTGTGAGAGAAACATATTTCATCTTTCTGTCTGTACATGAGTCAGTAACTGTGAAGGTGAAGTGTCGTCTATAACACAACCGTTCTGCATTTTAATAAACACCATCTCAAGGCACTTTAGACAGAAGGCCAAGACCTTCAAAATGTAAAGAGAAACCAAACAGCTCCCACAATGAGCTGCACTTACCTAAGCATAGTCACGAATATGAAAGTGGGCAAACTCAGTTTCCTATCTAAGGGGGATGTAGGCTTGACTTATGCAACTTTTACATCCAAAGTCTCATGTAAACAATTCCATTATATTTACAGTTTAATCTTACTTGATATAGGACAGATTACAATAAGATGAACTTGTGTCTTCTTTAAATTAAGATGCATGCACAACTGTGAGTTGCTGTATTGATTCTGCAGGGACTCTCCGTGTTCCCGATCAGTTTTATGTGTGTGGTAAATGACCAGTTTCATATTTACGACTTTGCAGTTAATAGTTGTTTCTCCCTCTGGGTCGAGATAATTGGATAGAAACCCTCTGAGCGCTGCCTTGTGGTGATATGTCACCTGCTCTGCAGCAGGGGATGCTGGTGCTGTGTGAAGTGTCCGCTGAGGGTGATCGGTCTTCCCTGCGTCTTGGCTTTCAGTGACACGTACAGCTCTTAAGATATATCCCAGGAATTAATTGAACAACCGACGTGAACATGCACCAAAACCAAGCACCTGGTGGTGGGATATCCTGATTCACGCCTTTTTCGTCAGGCTCAATAACAATGTTCTCAACACTTACTCCCTTATTTTCCACAGATGTTTTTATCAGTGTTAGGGGATTTCTGAAATGTTTTCCTCTCACCTCACACGATGCCTTTAAACAAGCATATTATCTCTGTCAGGTAGCCTATCTGCAATTTCACCAACAAGGAAAGGCAGCTTTATGTTACAACTTCAGAAATATGTGAGGAAATCAAATAAAAGTCTGAATCAAAGCAGTTTAAGGTTCCTGGATTATGATAATGCATTTTGGTGGGTTTTAGTCGTGACGCTCTTTCCAGGCAGAAACGACAGTGATCATGTCTCTTCCTCCTCACCTCTGACAGACCACCCCCCCCCCCCCCCCCCCCCCCCGAGGCTGCGAAAGATACAATCCAGATACGTCACTTGTTGACATATTTTAGTGGCTCTTATAGGCACCAGTGTGGAACACGTTTAATGGTTTGTCATTGTGCCCCCGCTGTGCAGCAATTGTGTCCTTTCCCCAGTCCTCGCAGGCTGTAATAACACACCCTGACATGTTTCATCAATATATCTAGTGAGGAAATGTAGTATTGAGGGGGGGAGGCAGTAAAATCCCATTTGTGGTAAAAGACAAGAAGAGTCTGAATGTGGCTGCACGTAGACGTTATTAGTTTAAAACCACGCAGTGTGTGTGTGTGTGGGGGGGGGGGGGGCGATAATGACTTCTCCTCCTGGTCTCCTTCAAAACATGAAGCTGCCTGAGAGAGACGTCGGGAGATTCGGAAGACGCTTATTTCCAGAGCAATTTACACGTCAGCTCAATATTACGCACTGATGTGTTTCGCTGTGTCTCATTTCAGATACTTTAAGTACATTCAAGTAGTTCACTATTACTTGTCCCGTGTTTGACAGGATCGTGGAAGATGGTAGTTGAAAAGGACGGTCTGCACCATAGACTGTGAGTAAAGACGGGCGAGATGTTTCCCAAAAGTGAAGCCAAAGCGATTTGATCACCACCTGGTGGCTGGCTGCAGTATAAGTCATGGTCCCTGCCTCCTCCATGTTAGCAGATGGGTGATGGACAGAACTAAAAAGCAGTAAAGAAGATTTGATCTGTCAATTTAGGTATAGTTCAAATCTGATATTTGCTCAATTTCAAAACTGTCCCTGATAAGTTTGGGTTTTTAATTAGTTAATTGATGCTATGATAATGAAGTGAAATGTCACGATTGACAGCTGAGATTCAGACTCCAGACACCTCTTTATAAGGAGCGTTCCACAAAAAGTGAATGTAGCTAAACAGAAACTTGTTGACTTTGGAGGAATCTGAATGTGTCAGGTAGTAACTACTGACATAGGTGGTTTTACATGTTACAAATGAATATATGTTACTCATATTACTCCTGTATAATTGGCATTGTAATAACATACTCACATTGCACTGCATGTTGCCATAATAGTCAGCCTGAACATGCTTATGAACTCAAACTATAAAGTGTCATTATTGAAGATTCTGAAATAAGACATGTTTCAGCTGGATCCTCAAACACTTCCTGTGTTTTGTCCTGTGTGGAAAAAATCTTTACATGTTGTCTACTCATGAGTGTTGAAAATCAAGGTGACGGCTGCAGATGTATACAAACCGTGGAGCTGCTGCTCTCCACTAAAGCTTTTAGGGTCGGGGGATAAACACGTCACTCTGCATTGAGCCGCCACACACAGACTCAAGTTTCCCACTTCATTTTCCTGTCGGCTCGCCTCATTTTTTAATTTGAGCGTTATCTCATAACTAAATGACAACAATCGACTAAAATAGCCTGGTGGCGTTCAGGAAGAGATCAATGCTGAGGTATTTGTGTGATGTTCTGCACATGGACACAGTTTGTGTTTCCGTGAGCCCCTGAGGCCTTGTAGAAGTCCAATTATCATCTGCTTAGTTTGGGATTGGCTGTTTGATTTGTTGATGCATCAATCTCCACAACTCAACTGGCTGTAGATACTATTGGTGCGTTTTCAGCATTGTTTACTTGTGAGCACTTAATATTTGTGGTCAGTATTTTAAACTCCACCGTAAATCACTGTCAGGACATTTTTACCTTTGTCTCTTGTATTATTTAGATTAGGAAATCTACCCCAAACTCAGCCGGTGCCATAAATCACACACTCTGAACTCTAGGATTGGTTTGTTATCATGGTGTCCTCTCTGTGTATTCTGGCTCTGCTCGCAATATACAGGGTTATGTGTGAGCTAATTAAAGACCTCAATGCAACAAAGAGAGCCTGATCCTCTAAAGTCCCTGCGCACATTCCTTCATCATGTCTGTTTTCCAGCCTGATGGGAGACATGGTTTCAGTTTTCTGTTGTTTATGCAGCTTCAATGGTTTCGGGCTAACTTTATTCTTTATTGACATTGATTATATTTCTCAAAAAACTGAAAACAAGGCAGTGAACTACTTGCATATCAATTTCAACTGAAAATATGGGATGTTAGTGAGAGTTTTCAGATGGCAGTTAGGGGTAAGATGATTTTATTCAAAGTTTCAGCAGAAGTACGTGATTTTGAAGCGAGACTATGTAGCTGGGGAAACAGCGGCCTCTATGGCAACAAGTGGTACAGAACGCTGGTTCATTTCTTTGGGTCCGAGTATAATGATATAATTTAACGCATAACGTAACATAATTTAAATGCATTTATCTTAGTTGATCTAAACAAATACACATTGATTGAACAATACAATCATAGCTTCACTTGACACTATGATCACAACACTGATATTAAACCTAACGTTCACTGTGATATAAGATATTAACTTTCACTCCGAGGAGCCTGTGGTTTCAAATCCTCTCCCAAACGCTCTACTATTACGTTTGCTGGACACTAAATTTCTTGGTAATCAGAAATAAGGTTACCAAAGGGTCTGGCCAACATGAGATTTCCTCCTCCGTCCATGTTCCTGTGCTCAGATATTGTCAGCAGATTAATCCCCTGCCTCCTGGCTGCTGCTGCTGCTGCTATTACTGCAGGATATGTTGGATTTTCTGTGGTAATCGGCTGCAGGCAAAGACTCCTGTGAGCAAACCTGTGGGGGTTATGACGGTGTTAGGAGAACCTCACGGGGGGGAGAGATCGAGTGAGGAGATAAATAAAGCTCAGGGTGTGCAGATAGAGATAGTTTGTACTTTTTTATATCTCGTGTTTCCATGTTTACCTCCAGGTCACCAAAGTCTGTAGCAGAACATGATGCATGTTACTGAGTTCTTCTGATCATGCTGTGATGAAAACCCTGCAGCAGTCTTTCCCCCTCCAGACGTGTTTTAGAGGGATATAACAGTAATTTTTTCCCTATTATCACAGAAGTTACACAATAATATCTCCGCCTGAGAAGTTGTGCAACGTGACCTGCTCTTATTTTGTGCTCAATTATTTTCTGCACAATCAGACTTCACTAAGCACAGCATGTCCATCAGCTGTCGGGTATTTACTTCTTCTTTAAACGTTTATTTCCGCCTCATTACGTCGAGTCATTACACTAACGTGCGCGTTTCTGTCGCTCTGTGAGCTGTTGTGTCGTGTGTGTGTGTGTGAGTCGAGTTTAGTGTATTGTCTGCTCTCTGCTGGTTTAATAAAGTCGTATATTGGGAGCTCAACCTCCGACTGAACAGGGCGTTTGAGGGTGATGGATGAGGATGATTTCATGTCTGACAGCTCCATGGGGGTTGGGGCTCATGAGAAGAGAAAGTAAGGACATCCCTCCAAGAACCAATTAGAGAACATGAGTTGTACAGTTGTAAATACATCCAGCGCTTTGTGCATCACTCTTTGCTGCACCCTGACCTTTCCTGCCTCCAGTGTCCTATGTACCATCGTATGAGGGTGAAGCCCCTTTTCTCCTGGAGTCTATGATTACGCTCGGCTTCGTGCCGACTTCTCCTCCCTCTCTTTCTCTCTTCATCTCCACTGACCTTCTCAAGCTCCTCGCTCATTTTACATATTTCCATTGACCCACCGGCTCTCCAACCAGCGGCTATCGCTCCGCATTTTTCAGCCTGTGTTGACACAGATGAACATTTGCGGTAGATTACTCAGTGGCTGCCTTCTCCACTTCCTAATCCATTTGCATGATAGCATCTGTTTGCCCAGCGAGAAGGAGCTCTGTTTGAAATTCAGAAAGTGAGGACATTTCTGTGTGTTTACTGTGTTATAAGCCTGAGGTTCATCCTAAGAACAAAGCTCGGAAAGCTTCAGTTGCAGGAATGTCTTTTATTATCAGCAAATGTTTCCTTCCACGTAACCACTCTACCAGTCTTGACCTTTTAATAACTGTGATGCGATGGAGGCATATGTTCGATACCGGATGCCTGAATGTGCTTTTCACCTCTTCCACAGGTGTTATCGGTGCAGATGTGTGACGTGGTGAATGAGATCGAGCAGGAGAAGGAGCGCTGCGAGAACAGCACCTCTGGGAACATCACTTCAGGTCATTTTCTGAAATACATTTTCCCCCATCTGGCTGTTTGGAGGGTGCAGGCGGCTATTCCGAGGAAATGGGAAACAGTATGAGTAAATAAATAGTGAGGTATAAGGTAGCGCAGCGTGGGAGTTTTCAGATAAAGCTCCATTAAGGGCAGAAATACCTTTTTTCAGACACAGCTGATTGAATTAGCCTGAGTGTAACCTCTGCCAACTCTCACAGTCACTCAAAGGTTCAAGGAAATTCACATTTAGTTGCTCATTTAGTTCAAAATCCTTAAGGAAGCATATGAGGCTTTGGAAGTTTCTCTTTCCTCTAGTGTGTTATTCAAGTTTATAGGCTTATGGCGGAAGAGGAGTCACATGAGGTAAGGTGAAAGGCATAAAAGTACTTAAAAAACCTCAGTGGGCAGTGTCTGCAATTTGCATCAAAATTCATACTCCTTCTCTTATTCATAAGATCTGAACAAGCTGATACAAATATTTGTAGTGTGACGTTCTCATGATTATTATCATTATTTCTGATACCAATCCAGAACCTGTCTTAGAATCATCATGTTTCTCAGTTTTCTTCAGTATCAGAGTGCTTCCACTAGAGTGTGGATACCCAACCTGAGCCTGTTGGCTCGGGTTCGGACAGAAAACATTGAAACGATGTGTATTTCATTTTGTTATGATGCACACCGCTGAAATGAGCTGAGATCATAAATACAAGTGTGAATGATTTTCTCCCCCACAGCCGTTAAAAGTCATGAGAGTAAACTGGATGGGATAGAATATTACATATATACATATTAAATTGAATAAAACTAAAGATCAGTCCTTCATATGACCCCATGAACAGGGTTAGAAACCCATCTGTTTTAAATATAACGGTTCTGTCTCCATTTACTGTCATTTTAATAAAAAATCACGCTGCGCCGTGTATCCGCTGAATAAACATGAACTGCCCGCGTGGAAACAGCTTTGCCCCTTATCTCTGCGGCGACCCTCATTTCTCCACTTCCCTATCTGCTTCCTCCACAGGAAGGTGCTGAGGAGGAGAGGTCACGTCCCTAATAAATGAATTAGATGAATGTGCCTATACGTTCACATGGTTTTACAGCATATGAAATATAGGCATTGACAGAACAGATGCAAAAATTACTTGACAGTTCCTGTACCCATCAACGCATGTTACATTAATGTTATACACATAATTACCTTTTGAGATTAATGTACAGAGTTATAAATATTGTGTGCTTTCATGTTTTTGTAGCTCAGAAATTTGTCTGTCGCAGAAATTATGCTTGTGTTTTGTTGATTTCCCCTCTGTCCTACCTACGCCTTCAAATTTAAAGGTTATGAATTCAATTTCCAATATAGAGAGGCGTTAAAAAGAAAAATTCCAGTTGAGTTGCAGCCAAATAAACAATCTATTCATGTGCTCCTAATCTGTGGCATGTGTCTGTTTATGCCCCAGCATGCAGTGTGTCAGAGGAAACTAAACATCCAGGGACTGTGGTGGTGCTGCTTTCACCATTTTAATCCTAATTGAAATTCAATGGAAGCAAAAAATAAAAATTAAACCAAAATAACAATAAGAGTAATTACTGATGGAAGTGTTTCCTGAGCTGTTGGAAAGAAAAACGAAATAATATTTCAGAGCCACAAAGACGCTGTGGAGTTCCTTTTCCTTCCCTTTCCATCGCTGGGAACAGTTTCCAGAGAGGTGACAAATATCTAATTATTTATTGATTGATAAAACTCAATAAATTGGATTCTCCCGTATCTCTCCAGCCAGACGTCACAGATACGAGCGTGTAAAATGTCTCCACTGTGGATTCACAGCCTGCTGTCGACTGTTTATGAAATAAATCTCACTTGATTGACTTATAACCGAGAGTTAAACACTTACATATTGAGTTGTGCCTGTCAGTCCCTGCTGCATCACCGCTGTCGATTGTGTCACGGATGTCACGTCAAGCACATGATGAAAAGTCACCACAGTGTGTGTACGTGTGCATTTGTGTGTGTCAGTGTGGGACAGTCTGAGTGATCCAATGTTAATCTCTCCCGACAGGTTGCCAAGGAGCGTGGGACATCATCGCCTGCTGGCCGACAGCCAGGGTGGGAGAGGTGGTCACGATAAACTGCCCCACGTACTTCAGCTACTTCAGTGACCAGCACAAAGGTAAAATCCTCCTACTTCTGTTACTGCTGATACAAAATCTATCCATCCATTTTCCACCTGGAGCCAATAGCAGCTGACAATAGGTGTGAGGTGGGGTTCACCTTGGACAGGACGCCAGTGTATCCCAGGGCCAAAATATATATATATATATATATATATATATATATATATATATATATATAAAGATAGAGAGAAAAACAACCATTCACGCACACAACTAGAATGTGGGATCATACCTGCAGCAGCTGTCCCCTTTAATTCTATCAAGCTGCACCAAGTTGCACTTTTAGAATACAGTTCTTAGAGTTCTTATGGCTTTGGACTTTGGGAGGAAGCAGGAATACCTGGAGAACACCCACACAGGCACATTAGAACATGCAAAGTCCACATGGACAGACCGAGGTCGTCCCACAGGTTTGAATCCAGACCAGAACCTGCTTGCTGTGAGGCGATGGTGCTATCCGCTGCCACACCAAAAGTTACTTTCACTTTTACTTGAGTCATTTTTTGTGTCTTATACTTTTACTTAAGTGAAATGCTTGAGTACTTCCTCCACCTCTGCAAAACACATTATATTCAAAATACTTTTTGATTATTTTTCCCTAACCGACAGTTATATGTTCACAGAACTGATGCACATTAAAAACAATGAAAATCTGTCTTTAAAACAAATGCATTGTCCTTTATGGGTCTGAAAATGTATTCACGCTGTAGTAATGTGATAATGTGGAGCAGTTTTAGGTTATTTTCCAGTGATTACTATTTATCTAGCTGGGAGTGTTTTGACATCTATTCAAAGTATCATTCGTTGGGAAAATCAAAGGAAGGACCATTTCCGGATTAATTAGTGAGATTTGCATACAGTCGAGCCTTTAGGAAGATGAATTGTGTTGCTTGCATGCAAATGGTCATTTAGATTCATCAAGGCGGTTTCAGCTTCAGCTCCTGAGGCCACGAGGAAGTTATGAGGAACCCTGCAGAGGGCTGAAGGCAGACGACAGACAGGACAGTGGACGTTGACTCATGAGCCTCATAGCGAGCCTCATTACAGCGATGATGTTTGCATCCATAATTTTTTTTGGACCATTTCTCTAATGTTCCCGTAGAGTGAGAAGAGTAGACCTCTCTCCCACTCTCTCTCCACCACAGCTTCTCTCAGACAAAGCTCTGGTCTATCCTGTGTTGACGCTGTGGACTAATGCATTAAAAAGTGTTTCAGATAGAGGGGGGGAGGGGGGGGGGGTTGTTCTCCAGGTGCCTCAAACCCGGGATCCGAGTTGATCCGGGTTACTGTAAACAGTGTGTAGTGTTTACACAAGCTGAAGGGGAGAGCAGATTTAAAGTGAGCAAGTAAAAAACAGTCAGGGTCTGAGAAAACAAGGAGGAATCCAGATCCTCCTGAAACCTTTGCTTTGGAACCGGCACACACTCAAAGAGGAGGGACGATTCACCAAGATGAGATAAGAAAGAGAAACGGGCCTCATGGCACAGACAGGTGGAATGTAAGAAACTCTTTAGATTGCTATTAATAATTTTTTTGGTGGTTTTACATCTATTTAGTATATTTATTTATTTGTTGTGCTAATTTCGATGTTATTTCTTGTTTCTGTTGAGGTCGTTTTGCGGTGTTTTGAACCCAGTGATAGTTTCATCTCTATTTTTGTCCATTTGAAGCCATTTTGGGTCTTTGTGCTCATTTTATGTACTTTTTGGGGCCGTTTTTTTTTTTTTTTGCATCACTTTATCAATCAATCAATCAAATTGTATTTGTATAGCCCATATTCACAAATTACAATTCATCTCGTAGGGCTTTAACAGGGTGTGACATCCTCTGTCCTTAACCCTCAGCAAGAGTAAGGAAAAACTACTAAAAACCCTTTTAACAGGGTAAAAATACGTAGAAACCTCAGAGAGAGCCACATGTGAGGGATCCCTCTCCCAGGACGGACAGAAGTGCAATAGATGCCACGTGTAAGTCTCTAGCAGCATTTGATGAGGGTAAACATCCCGAAGGACAACCCCAACATGATATGCCAAGCAATCCCACTGCAATCACAGTCCATGGTCAGCAACCATCCAGACCACGATCCACCATCTAGACCAGACGCCACTCCAGTCCTCAGTCACCGTCCACCGCCGCCCACCAGGACCCATCACGAGCCACCACCGCGGTCCTGGTCCACCGCCCGTGCCCAATGCCAACGCGACACAGGGTCCGCCACCAGCACCACGATCAGCCCACATGACTCAAAATCCGCCACACTGGATCCAACACCGCGACCCCCGGTGCACGATCCACAAACCGCAAAGTTGTTTTTGTTAAGTTTTTGTCTTTTAAATGTTTTTTTGGTGTCTCCAGTCAGTTTCAGCCCCTTATAGGTTGTTTGTGGTCTTTTTGTAGTCATTTGTTTGACTTTTATTGCAGCTTCATGCCGGGGCTCCATCCTTCCTCCATCCTTTACACTCGTGAACAACATTTTATACTTTGAAAATTTCAAAAACTAGAGCACATTTTTGCGTTTTTGCAATCTTTCTTTCCTACGTGATGTCCTTGGATATCGGTGCTTTGTTGTGGATGAATTTCTACCATTCACTTCCCTTCCCTTAAAAGCCTGGTGTCCTTGTCTATCGCTATCACCACATCAACTCCTCTGCTGCCCGGAGACCTTCAACATATCTGTCAACACCTGAACCATCAAAACATCGGCTGCCTGACTCAACAATCACAAACTTATTTAAAAAACTTTGGCTCCTCTTAAATTACATGAACCTTTTCACAAGGTTTCTTCAATTAGATGTGAGTGAGATACTGAGTTATTAAATGAAACACACATCAATACGGGGGAACATGGTGGCTCAGATCAGCATGTACACCAGTTTGGATATTTTCTGACCCGAGCTTCTCCTTCAGATCTTCTCCTTCACTCTCAGTCATTTTCCAATCTGTGCTGATGGAAATCCATTTCCTCTTTTCAGCAGCTCGGGACTTTCACCTGCAGCTCTTTCACCTGCTCCTCTTGTGTGTCTGTGTGACCCAGCCGTGCAGTCGCTGTTCACTCTGACCTCCTGACTGAGATATGTGCTAATAGACCACTATTGAGAGCACCACTAGACACAGGGATTTTACTGACTGGTAACCAGTACCACACTAACAGGTGATACCTCACTGTAAAATCCATCTTGTGCAGGTCATATAAGCACAAGCTCTGCAATGAGATGGATAAGAGTCTAACTCTGGTGTTAGTCTGGCAGCTGAAATCAGTTTGATTGTTTTTTCTCTGATAAAAGTTTCTATTTTTACAAAGACCAAAGCTCCAGTTTGGTCTCTTGTCATGATTCTGCCCCTGAACAGACTCTGAAACTCTAAAATATATCTTTGTAAATCTTATTGTTGGACTGTTTCCTGACTTTAACCCTGTTATTTAGCGTATTACCCAGTTTTAGGGGGAAGCGTAGCGTGCATTGCTTTAGAGTTGTTGTTATCTTCAGAAGACACAGGGCTACCTCTTTCCACCTGTTTCCAGTCCGACACTAAGCTAAGCTAACAGACTACATCTCTAACAGCCAGAAGGAGGGATATTGATTTTCTCATCTAATTCTTGGCAAGAAAATTGCTGCAGAGGATGACGAGGTGTAAATTTAGATGAGCTAACGTCTATAGTTGCAGTTCTGCCCTGATTTAACGTATAAGCTTGATGTTGTTACACAGTGTCTAAAGTTTTAAGTCGTGTTCGTATATATTTTTTGTCGTTTTACTTCCAAAAATCCTCGACTAAATGTGGGTGATCTCTTTTACCTTTGCACAAATGTAAATGAAGCCAAACCATCACCTCTTACAAATCTGATATCCAACGTGTGAGTTTGGATGTTCTTAAAACTCCACCTGTATTGATGGAGCGACGACAGAAGTTTAACACTGTTGGTTGTGGGGGTCTTGAATTTTTAATTTTTACTGTCAAAGATTGTGTTCTTTGTAAATTGATCAGTAATAGTGATTTACATTAGATGTACAGTATGATGGGGAATATCAGAGAAACATTATTATCAGTCTGTAGAAATAAATGTATATTATAAACATTGTTGTGTGATAACAACCTCAGTGTTAACTTCCATTTCACATGATGCACAGCTGAGCCACAAGTTACCTAAGCGAGGAGTTGACCTGTTATTTATTCAGTGAACACACAAACAAGATCGAGACATTCTAACATACTGGGACTTATCCTTTATAATAATATAATTTACTCTGATTCATCTTCCAGGTAATGGTCGATTCATCTTGTTAGAAATCATAACAAAAAAGACTTTGACACCTGGATTTATATTTTTAGTATCAAAGAAAGACAGAGATAAATGTTGGTGCATCAACTGATACAAACAGGAACTGATAGTAAACTGACCTAGATACATTTTAGAGATGCCATATTTTCACAATTAAAATTTCTATAACGTGGCTCAAATTTTTGCCCACAGCTGACTAACCAACTTGTGCTTCCTGTGATCTTAATGTGTGATGCAAGAAATCAACCAAAGAAAGTAATTTGATTTTATTCTACAAAATATTTTCATTAATTTCTATCTTAAACTCAGGATTGCCTTGACATGTCTTTCACTCAAAGAGGTTTTAAATTGAGTTGTAAACAAACTAATCCGCCTGATTTCTTTAACTTCACACTCCTTTTATCGTGAACCTGACCTTGTCACCACATCGAAAGTTTGGGATTTGAATATCTTAGTGTAATAAGTTGAAGGGTCTGACTGGGGAGATGGTAGAAAGATTTTAAAAGCTGTTAACTTCATTGTTGAACCCATGCAGGTGAAGCCACACTTCAGTAGTACGACATGAACTTTACTTTGAATCCTTGAGACTTTTTGTCTGACTGATGTTGAGTGGGCGTCTGCAAATTGAATGAATACCAAATATTCATGACCTTTTTCCTCGTATTGAACTATTGTTTTGCTTGCCCCCACATATTCACAGAAAAAAATCGTTGTACCTTTAATGGGAAGCATCAGTAACTTGTGATATTTTTCATGTTGATTTATATCATCCTCTTTTTTCTCTTCAGGCACCAAAATATCCTTTTCACATTAATTCTATCTCAGTGTGTCACAGCAGCCTGGTTGTATTACACAGAGATGTAAACAGTTTCCTGAATGCTTCAGTCCTCTGGGTTCAGGGATAGAAACAAACATTATTACAACCGCTGCTGCTCAGGAGACCTGTTCCACACCACTGAGTTAACACCACACACACTCACATGCACTGGAACTAAAGCTGAACATGCACTGAAGTCCACATTTTCCAGAGGGGCTGTTTGTGAGGAGGTAAATGTCTGAGTCAATTGTTCCGGACATTTTCTGGATCATTACCCCCTGGTACGATGTCCGAGTGATCCCATGTGAGAATTCAGCAGGAAAATGTCCAGAGAATCTACAGTTAATGTTGTTTCTAACCCGCGACACAAAACCAATCTGAGAAAAAATTAAGAGCACAAGTCTCAGGACAAAAAAAAGGAGCCATAAACATGGAAAATGCTGATGAAGATGTGAACTTTGAAAGACAAGATTGGAGAGCTTTTGGCGATAAGAGCCTCCGCTGGTGCCGAAGTGCTATATACAAATCTTGATTTCCACAGTGGAATTCGTATCTCCTCATCCTGAATGTTCCAGACATGTTCTCTCATCTCCTGCCTCCGTCTTCACATTTGAAAGGCAAAGTTGGTAAAATGTCTGGACCCAATGTCCCAGACGGAGCTCACATCTGAAAACTGCTTCACAGTTTTGCTGCAGAAACTATTCAGATCCCTTCACTTTCAGGACACTTCTTTGTGTTGTACATTTCACAATAATTAACGAGCTTATTGAAATACATTTAACAATAATTTTACTAGAGACATTAACCTGTAGTAAAGGAAATCGGTTGGACAAAGTTTGCAAAGCCAAACTAAAATCCTGAAGTCTCCGTAGAGCTCATTGTGGAGCTGCATGAGTCAGAGAAAGGTTAAAGCTAATTCTATCGCAGATCCAGAGTTCATGTCTGAAAACAGAATCAGAGAGAAAAGTCACATCGGGTCCGATTAACACCTGACATTTGCTTTGACCAGTTTAACAGTTCGGACTTTTTCTGTCCCTCTAGTCATCGAACCGTTCACAATCAAAGTAATGTAGCATTTTAAAGTGATTTTCTGAAGATGAGACTGATGGATGTCCTCGAACTCGGCGTTCTACTGATCATAAAGAGCGAATACCAATTACTGAAGCTTGAATGGAACTTGAGAAACAATGTAGTACACGTACATTTTCGCACCTTTTCACACCGTATGAACAATCAGCACAAAGTTTCTATGCTCAGTGACCCTCACAGAAATGAGTCACTGTGAGAGATGAAGTTGAATATGTGCTCATCTGCATGATTATACGCTGTGTAGCAATCGAAACACACAACATTACATTCAAGTGGGAGGTAGAAGGAACAAAAGAGTCAATATTCCTCTGACATTTCTTCAATTGTACTTTATTTTCTTTTTCTTTTTCGTGAACACAGGACTAAACGGCTCTAATCTTCTCTGGACCAGACGAAGACTGTCTGAAAAGTGAAACAACTTCAGACAGCCAGCTGTCCACAAGAACTCGTTTTAGTTTCCCAATCATCAAGAAGTCATGTCAGATCAATTGATGAGGCAGTGATTTTCTCTTGCGCTGCTCACTTTGATGGATTTGTTGATGTGACTCCTCTTTGGTTTCTGTTGAAATGCTGCTTTAAGATCAGATGCAATCAGCTGTACTGCAATCAGCAGTACAGAAGGAGGATGTTGTCGTCTATTTGCCTCCTCTTAGTCTGTGGCAGCAGCCTCAGGCTCTAAATAAAATCATTCAACTGAGGAGACTATATGACTTCGAGCATTGGCACGGCCGGAGAATCGGACACTGTGCAGGCGATTATAAAACATTGAAAGGAGCATGGGACGTTTACTGACAAGCCTGACCACGACGTTTAAGACATTAACAGCTTGAGGTGAACTCCTCTGGAGACTTTGCCTGGTTCGGCTCATTCTGTCTTTCTTTTTTATTATTATTCCGTCTGTCCGTCCATCCATCATCCCTCCTGACTCACTTTAAGTTTTCACCATCTTGACATTTCCAGGCGAAGAGGACACTCGCACAGTCTGACTGCTCCGACCTGAGGGAGCACCACGAAATTACATCTATCTATTTATCTATCTATCTATCTATCTATCTATCTATCTATCTATCTATCTATCTATCTATCTATCTATCTATCTATCTATCTATCTACCTACCTACCTACCTACCTACCTACCTACCTACCTACCTACCTACCTATCTATCTATCTATCTATCTATCTACCTACCTACCTACCTACCTACCTACCTACCTACCTACCTACCTATCTATCTATCTATCTATCTATCTATCTATCTATCTATCTACCTACCTACCTACCTACCTACCTATCTATCTATCTATCTATCTATCTATCTATCTATCTATCTATCTACCTACCTACCTACCTACCTACCTACCTACCTACCTATCTATCTATCTATCTATCTATCTATCTATCTACCTACCTACCTACCTACCTACCTACCTATCTATCTATCTATCTATCTATCTGTTTATCAACAGAAAACCAGCAATATTTACAACATTCAAAAGACAGTTTCAAAATATGGAGACACTAGAGGAGGTTATTACATCAGGGACCATGGCAGAAAAAAAGCGACAACAGATCCATCATGGATGATAAATGAGGCCCTTAATCAACAATATTGTGACAATGGAGAGTACCTGCCCCAATCATTAGATCTTGTGGACATGCAGAACCGACACACCGAACGAACGCAGGATACACGAGGCAGCCCTGCTTTCCTTCCTTAGTCTTGTTTATCTTTTTTTTTCAAAATCTAAATATCATCTCGCTACTTTCAGTTTTGTGGGCTTTAATTCTGATTCCAGAGTCTGCACCAATCAGATGACACATGCTGTGCTGCTGAGGAACAGGTCGAAGTATCCAAACACTTATTAAGTTTTCCACCCAACACCAACACAAAAATCAATATCCAACGAGCTGATGCCATCCCAGTGCAACACCACGTTCGAAAACTCCATATCTCTTACAGTGAGAAACCAAATCTGAAAATATTGCTTTCATCAATCACGCAACACTGTATAGGGATACGTCAAATCATTCACCTCCCCCTGATCGTGGAGGCAATTCTGGGCAACCTATATTTCCTAGCTCTGCTGTTATGATGCAGTCAATACGGATAAAAAAGAAAGAAATTAAAGTGTTCTGTAATGACACAGATGCATAACAGGAATGACTCGAGGTTTTAAGTTTAAGTTAAAACGACGGCTGAGGATGCCCCCTGTGTAAAAAGACGTGCTGCCTCAGGTGACCATGACTCCGCTCGATGGGGTCATTCCTCTATTTCTCTGCTAATGGCTCGACGCTGTGGCTAATGACAGAGCTCCACTTACTCTTCTGTCGCACACAAGAGGATGTGGCGACAGCTGCTGCCATCTGCACCTGCATCATCGTTCGACCGTGGCTGTCTGGCAGCTCCTTTATCCATATTGTGAGTTCCTAGAGTATAGAAAAATAGGAACTAAACAAAAAGTTAAGAATAAAACCAGAAAGATAGATAAATTGTAAAATGGTAATAATCATATCATTCATTATTTCAAAAAAATGTAATGTTATGTTTGAAATGCGGTTGTGAAATTGTACTTAATATGTTTGACTCATTCGGTCTTAGCCATGCAAGCAGAGTTGTTCTGGTGATGTCATCTCACCACTATTGGAAGGCGTGTGATAAAGACAGCTTAATGTCCCTGTATCGAGACTCCCCAGACCATGGAGGAATGGGTCCATGGTCTGGAGAGTCTCGATACAGGGACATTAAGCATTCGTGTTGATTCCCCACTGTGGTAGGTTGTCCCTGGTTTTGTTTACTTTTGTAAAACTTTTCTAACCCAGTCCTCCTTCTGCTGAAGGTTGTTCCATTGGGTTCAATCAACTTCTAAAGCCTGAAAACCTCTTGAAAGAGCAATTACATGATTAGGTTCACATTACTAGGTTTTGACATAAATCAATGAAAATCTGTAGTTTCTCCCATATAGTCAAATATATTGAGTGAATGGACAAATAAACGTTACGTCAGACTGGATAAAGGAAGAAGCTCTTCTCCTGCTATTGCTTCAATTCTGATTGGATAGATGTTTACATGTCAGAAGTGAAACCTTGGAAGAAATCGAAAAATAAATAAAAGCTGCGATACTGCTTAGTGAAATTCTGTTGTTGATGTGAAAGCTTGCATTGACTGGATAAAGATTTAAGAAATAACAATACCTTGTGAATTAATCATTTCTAGTGTGCAAAAGCCTTCATATACTATATATATATTTAATCTCTTCAAGTATTCTGATGAGAAAAATGTTTCTGTCTGTGCAGCAGCCTTGAGTTCAGGCGCAGCTACTTTAATTTCAGGTGCTTTGCTTTCCCCTCTCTTCTTTCCCCTCCATCCGTCTGCTATATTTAACAATTGAGCAATAAATCTGTTGAAAAGATCCGTGGTGAATCATCCAGAGTCAACGGGTCTGAAAGATGACTTTACTCCTACTTTAGTCGATGTTTCATTCAGGAACCTCAGGCGAATTCAGCCCACGCGCTCCCATTGCAGCATTTCCAAAAACCTCTGAAAAGTTGTTTGGTGACAGCAGAGAGGATGTTGATTTAATGAGGTGTGTGTGTGTGTGTGTGTGTGTGTGTGTGTGTGTGTGTGTGTGCGGCGTAACAGACGCACAGACCCATGAAAGAGTTTTTCGATTAATAGAGGGATGGATTTAACAGATAAGGAACAATTCACTAACATCCTTCGAGCATCATTCTCAAATGCAGCCGCATCCCTGATGGAAAATGGGACATTTCAATCACATGACCTTTCTCTGACTGAGCAGCATTCATACAGTTCCTCCCCTGCTTCATTTGCTTCCCCCCCACAGCTCATTACCTGCATACAGCATTCGGCCGTAATGGGTTGGCTTTGCAGGCACTGAAGCAACTTGGCTGTCGGTCACATTGATCACAAATGAACCTCTGATGCCCCGTAAATGAATAACCCATAAATAAATATCATGAATAAACCAAATTTCTGACATTTTCTGTTGCTGCCTTTACAGAGCATTTCAGCTGCAATTAAATACAAAACGTATGACTAGTCACAAAAAAAGAATCATATATTTAGATCACTATGTTCGATAAGGATCCGTTGTTTTAGCATTTCAGTCAGGCAACTCATGTTCAAATGTTTATTGCAGGTTAGGGTTTGGCGTCTAGTCTGAGTCCATCCCCCGATAGAATTCCATAGATATGAAGGGAGTGATGAGCAAATACTTGTAACCCCCCGTCGAAGCCTACAGGTGAATGCTGGGGGCGGTTGAGGGGCCAAGGCAACATGGGAGCAAAACTGCCGCAGCAACCAGGGGCAAGCAAAGGGAGGGAAGGGAGGTTGTTTCTGCTTAAATAGATAAGGCGGGTGTGTATTATAGATGATGGTGGAGAGTGAGGTATGTCACGTGATTGGAGCAGCGCAGCTCGAGCTTCTGCTAAAAGCAAAAAAACGATTTCCATCAATAGAATTTTGGTGAGAATACAAATTCATTTATACAAATACATATTAGCTGCATCTGAATCCTCATCTAAAATTCCACCCCCCCGATCCAGATCTTCCCTGACCTGTACCACATATGAAACAAACAAAAGCAGAAGAAAACATAACCTCCTTGGCAGAGGTAAAAATAACTGAGGTATCAGGCCCGACCCTTGTTCCTCGGATGTTTCTACTGTGAGAACTAGACAGTTATGTGTCGGGATGTTTGGCCTTAGCAGAGGTATGTGCTCGCAATGCCATTCTGGTCTAAGAATGTTAATGCATCCTGAACATTACATGCGTATTTCCTGTATTTGCAGTCAGATGAGCCATGTGAGAGACCGAGCAGGAAGACCAGAGAGCCACAGAGTTTCTTTGAACGAAAAGTTGTTTTTTAATTCAGTTTCCATTAACAAAAAGTAAAAAGAAAATCTCACAACCGGTAAAAAGGCAAATGATCCTCGAGCAGCAGCTGGCGACCAGTTGACAGCATCTCAACAGAAACACCCCCCCCCCCACTTGACTGCGCGATGGGAACATATATGGTGGCTGGTCAAGCCACTCAAAACAAAGAGGGGGATACACATAGACATGATAACGTTGAAAACAAACTACTGCCACAACATCACATCCCCGTATTAGACCATATAATATTAACTAAGGAAAATGAATTAAATATAAATATCAAGCATAATTAAAGATTTAACAATTACAAATATAGATAAGGCAACAATGTCCTTCCCCATGATGGCAATAGACATGGTGCAGTCCAATTAGGACTCACAGCCATTTAAGGTGGTCTGCTGCAGCTGGGCCTCCTTTTGCTGAATGGCCAGATGACTCCAGAAACAACCCCCCAGGAACTGGTAACTCAAAGAAAACGTAATTAATTATCACAGAAAGAAAATATTTAACAAATAAAAGTGTTGTATTAAATCAAAATGTGTCCAGTTATTTGTGGGTGCGTGTGCAAAAACAAACAACTAAGCAAATTAGAAATCAAGAAGTTACCACCATCTTTCGGAATGTTAGTGTGTGGTTGCTGGTGCGGCCATCACAAGCCACAAGATATAAGAATGTCAATTTCTATAACAGCCGAATGCTTTTCTGCATGCACAGATATGTACAGGTCAATAGCCAGTGTGCGATTTCAGCAACAGGAACGATTAACAGTACGTCTCACAGAACAGAAAGTGCTGCATCGATTTTAAACTCATACTGGGGAGCAGCTGAAAGAGAAATCCACTGCCTGGGCGGCCTAGGTGACCTCTGAATGTGTTCTCCATCTCCAGGTAACCTCTCGAAAACCTGCACGGCACATGGCTGGACCGAGATGAGGCCTGTAGATATCGCCGTAAACTGTGGATACAATCTGAACAGCACCAGCGACGATGTGAGTAAACTGCTTTGGTCGATAAGAGCCTGTAAAGGAATGAGCTCAGCGGCACTGTGGGAAACCGTCTGGAAAGCCTGCTGGGTAGAAGGGATTAGGTGGGAGAATGACTTGTATTTATTCTGTGGGTGAGTGTTGCTTGGCCCATCAGTGAAGTGGCTGAACTGATGAACTGTTGGTGTCACCACTCCAGTGATTACCTTGTTCATTCAGCCCTCTTTCTGGTATTTTGTAACGTCTCAAATGTCTGGGTTTAGGCTATTGCAATTTAACTTACTGTACACTATAGTAGAGATCATAGTCATTGACATCTTCAGAAAGGTTGCCTTTAAGGCCAAAATGCATCAAATGACGTTCTTGTATTTTTTGTTTAGAGAGAACCTCTGTCTGTGCTGTCTCCAGTGCAGCAGGGTGAAGTGTGGATGTGCAGGAAAGGGCTGTAAAAGCCGTCTCGTGGGTTCTCTGCTCCCTGAGCCTCAGAGGCCGCCTCATTACCAAGAAGTCTGGAAGGACCTTTCTCTAAAAGCAAACCCATGTCCGTCCATCTGCTTTCTTTATATCTACATGTCGTTTTCTTCGAGCACAAAACCTACTTTGCAACGGCAGTGACCACGTGACACTGCCCTGGAAGAATCTATTATATTGAATGACAACCATTACCTTGGAGAATGTCAGTGGTTCAGTTCAACAGTTCAACAGTGTGTGAAAACCAAAAAAGCTCTTAAGCATCTGTCTGTTTTCTTCACCATGACTTGTATTGATTGATATTGTTTGATTTTCTGTTGATGGAGTTTTTCTTTTTTCTATGCAGGGCAAGTTTTTCTTGCAGGTGAAGATTGGCTACACCATCGGTCACAGTGTTTCCCTCGTCTCTCTCACCACGGCTATTGTGATCCTCTGCATCTTCAGGTACATAAAGTACAAAATCAACAGATGCTTAGTTCATCAGGAAACAGTAACTTTAACTTGGAGTCATGGGAGTGAAATAAAATAAGGAAATCAGGAAAATATGAATATCAATCAATGTGGAAAAATTAGGAAAGATAAGTAAAAGGTCAAACAAGCAATAAAGGAAAGCAAAAAGCAATGATAAAAGACGAAATATCTTGCATTACATGTTTTAGACATTCAGAAAATAGCACATTTATATACAACAGGTGCATTCATTTAACGAATAAATGAGAAAGTATTGAAATTCTCCACTTATTTTCAAATTTTTTCCAGATTTATCTTTTTGTATGTCCCTCCAATGACTCCGAACTTCTCAACTTATGAGTTGCTTTGAAATCCTCTTGGTCTTTTGCCCTTACACAAGAATTTGCAATCCTTTGTACTTTAATAATTTCCTAGGCCTCACATGGTCAGTTTCAGAAAAGGATAAAAGGATCGGATGAAACAGAATTCCCAGCTGCGGGGCCACAAAGCCACGAAGCCACAGTGAGGTTATCCCTGCTGTGATGCAATGTCGGCGCCGTTTCACTGGCGAGCATCAGAACTGGGATTGGATAATTTCAGATCAATGCAGCCTCACGTCTGACCAGATATAAAAGGCTTAGCTTCAAGAATGAAAGACGAGAAGAAAGATACAAACACGTTCTAAATAAAACAAATTGTCACTCAGGCTTGAGGTTCACATCAGCAGCAGTTTGGAGGTTTAACATCTGAAGTGCACAAACCGATCTGTTCCCTGTTTGACTGAGTGTTTGCTCGATAACAATTACTCTTCCCTATCGTGAGACTGACGGAGATCACAGCCTGAGACTTTAACATGTAGAGGAACATGAATAGATAATATATACAGTGTGACTCACACAGTAGGCTACAGGAGAGTGCTTCTTCTTCTGAAGGTCATTCCTCCACTTCATTAACATGAGATCTGAGCACGACCTCCAGAAATGTTACAAGGAAACGTCAAAGAAATACGTCTGAAAGAAAACGCTCATTTAATCCTCTGCTCTTCGTTTTGTTCACCAAACACCAAATTTGTCTTTTCTGTTGCTTTGAAATAATTCCTCTTGTCACATCACCCACCATCGCTCACTTTCTCTCTTGCCTTGTGGACGAGACTTCTCAGGAGCACCATGATGATATTTGAGTTGGACTCATTACAGAGGTCAGAGGTCAAGGTCACATTGACCTCACATGAGTCTGAACTAATACATTATTCGATACTGCACTGGTTGGCGGAGGTGTACAGCTGCAGGCCTGTAATTCTAGCTTCTCTTTAACTGCAGGACATTTATTTTTGCATTATTCATTTGTCTTCTATATTCTGCCTCTGCCACTACACTGTGTGCTAATGCATTAGTGACTGATGAGGGCTATTTTTCAGGTTGTGTACACAGGAGAGTTATAATCTGTGCTCTCATGAATCAGTGCCATGATTCATAAAAAGGGTGTTAACATATTTCAGTTTCCTTTTTCCTCTGTATGAATCCGACAGCTTAAATTTTGATCTATATAAAGATTTATGAAAATAATTCCACACACTCTAAAGATTGTGACTGCCTCTTGATCCAGATTTAACCTCAAAGTGACAAAAAATTTACTGAGGAGCTTTATTATGCGATAATTCAGTCTTGAGATTTCACTTTATTAATGCCAAGGACATTGTGTAAGAAGTGAGAAGACCGTGTGTGTGTGTGTGTGTGTGTGTGTGTGTGTGTGTGTGTGTGTGTGTGTGTGTGTGTGTGTGTGTGTGTGTGTGTGTGTGTGTGTGTGTGTGTGTGTGTGTGGTCTTTTTGCAATGATCCCTAATCTTGCATCTCTTGCTGTCTGTTCTAGGAAGCTCCATTGCACGAGGAACTACATCCACATGCATCTGTTTGTGTCATTCATCCTGAAAGCCATCGCCGTGTTCATCAAAGATGTGGTGCTCTACGAGGTCGGGGAGGTGGACAACTGCTCGTCAGGCTCGGTGAGTTGATGGCACAAAATGCTGCTGTCTGTGACGGGAGGAACGACTCGGGGAATCCTTAGTGTCCCTGAACCTTAAAGGAGTCAGGGGCCGCTTTCTGCAGAGGATGTGGTGGGGACGAAGGCAGGATTGAATTGAGAAGGATTTAGGATGTAAGATTTCCTTATTGCTTCACCAGCTTGTCTATTGCATCGCCAGGTTCCCCGAGTTGCTTTGCTTACTGCAGCTCTGACAACAGCTAGGTCCTATAGCTTTGACGCCATCGTGCAACGAGTCCTGGGATAGGCTGGTCCCGTTGGAGCCTTTGTTGATCGAGAATGGAAGGCCACATTAAAATGAGCTTTCCAAATAGGACAGCCTAGTTCCATCGGTCTTACAGTGCAGCCTCAGGAGGACTCGGCCCCTGAATTGAGCCACGGCTCGTGTGTGATGCAGAGCTGGTCGGCTGTGTGTCCTCATTGTGCAACATAATGAGGGATCTCCCAAGCTGGAAAAGATGCATTTCTGTAGTGCTGACGTTAGAGACAAGACAAGATGGGAATTCACGTGGTTTTATGAAACGACCACTTCCATTTTCACACAGACAAATTTAAGTCAAAGAATAGATCAGAATAACAAGATAAAGCTTTACTGCAAACATGAGCTTTAGGCTGACGTACAAGACCATATGAGATTTCTTGGTCTGATACATAAAGTGCAGCTTGGTATTCTGTCGTACAGGGATATGGGCTGTGTGATATTGATTCACCCTTATTACTGTTACACAATTTATTCTGTTGTATTGTGTTATTCATGTCGAGAGAATTACGTGAGTGAGTTACAAAACAATTTTAAGAACATTTTCTTTATTGAGTCTTTGCCAGAACAAGTAAAAAAGCAAATCTCACAGATCTTCTGCAGTTCTGAATCGATACACAGATTCAGAAATGTGTGTTGTTAATCAGACTGATTGTGTCTGTGGTGTTGTGATGACGAGTCTCACCAGTGCAGAGAGCAGAGTTAACGTTGGTTGCAGCTCCCACCCATTGAATTTAAGTATCTTATGTAATCACATCTGTGTAATGAAATCTGACTTTATACTCTGTATTCTAAACTTGCATCTTATAAACCACATGGGGTATGAAGTTAATGTTTATTTTGTATCTTTATTTTAACACACACATACAGTGTATATTATCCCTTAAATTTGACTATAAAAGGAGTTAGTTTGAGAATTTGCATTTACTATAAATGATTGGCCAAGAAAGCAATCAACGACTTTAGAAACTGGCAAATGAACGTGGATTATGTATTTTCCCAAATTTCCTATCTTTTCTTCACACTGAGTGGAGACACAACACTCGGATGGACAGGCTAATTTTCAAAATCCCCTTTTCGGGTGCGATGTTATGACACACGTCAAACTTCACAGTAGATATTAACGGCCATCGTGGAGGCAAATAAACAGAGAACAGGGAACTCATCTAAGATTCTCCAAATTCCAAAACAAACAGGATCACACACTTAAGATCTTAAATTCTAGTTATGTGGAGCTTACAGGCCATTTATTGCTCATTTGTTCTGGGACATATATCAAACCACAATGTTTGGATGTCTCCCCGCCAGCTCTCTGTGCCCCCAGCAGCACCAGCAGCAGCAGCAGCCCACCACAGACCAGTGGGCCCCTGAGGCCACAGATAAGCCTGTAAACACTGTAAACACAAGGTTTATATTACACAACGGGGCCACTGACAAGAGGAGTGTGTTTAATAGTGAACTCTCCGAGAGGCTTCAGAGTAGCAATGGAACGATTAGGTTGAGGGGAGACAGGTGCTGTCATGGGTCGACTGAAAGAGACATTATGGAACCGGGCAGAACTTAAGTTAGTGTCTCTTTTAATGTGTGTGTGTGTGTTGGCTTAATTACCATTCTTGTACAGTGTTATGTTGTGACCCATTAGATTAATTCATGATATAACCGCTGTGGGCAGGCTTGACTCAATGCATTTTTTAAGGCACATGTGTGTTTCTGTGTGGGCCTGTTTATTCAAATACATATTTTCCTCTGCCTGTTCCCACCAGCAACGAAATCTTTTTGCACTGATTAGCAGAATTTATTTTTCTTCCCACCACACGCCAAGTGGGAATCATTTCATATAGGCAGCCAGATCCTCCCTGGTGAAGATGTGCATCCACACAAAACCACACTGGGACAACGCCTTTCTTGGTTTGCGTCAATAATTCAACAGCGTAACCACACTTCCATGAGAGACTGAGTTGTGTTAAGGTGTTTGTCAAAGTATACAACTTTTCCTGAAAAGTAGTTATGTAGATCATCAGCAGCAGCAGAGACATTTGGATCTTTAACATAAGTAAATAACAAAAAAACAAATATTGTGAACTCCTGAACTCCCCATGATACCATTTGGACTTTATTTTATCAGTGAGGGCTCAATAGTCATAGACTGGAATCTCCCAGGGCTCATTGGTTTGCAAATCGATGGCCTCCTACTTTCCTTCAGGCTCATGAAATCCCCATATCCCCCTTTTATATTATATCAGTGGCACTTATATGTGAAAAAATTCATACTGGCATTTCTTCATATAGACAATACGTTTCCCTTATAACGAACACAAATTAAATTGAAGGGGAAATCATTTCATATCTTCAACTAGGCAAAATAAACTTCAAGGCTTCATGATAAAAGGGAGTTTTCAAGAGCAGCACACTATTCTGGTATTCATTGTCATGCAAACAGCATTTCAGCCTGTTATTTATCCTGAGCAAAAACATATGAGACTGAGTGGATTTGGGGTTTATTTGAGTTGAGAAGGAGAAATTCTTAATCTTCTTTGGACTGCAGTAAAGAGGATGGATTTAACTTAAGGGTTCAGTTAAATCCATCCAAAACTATCATCTCTTAAAAAAACCATCACACGTGTGCTGTTTCAAAACCATCAGTGCAAAAATAAATAAAGTAAACGCAGGACTCTAGTATTTCTTTATCAGTTTAATGTGATGAGATAATCCAACATTATCATCAGTGCTGGTGAACTATGAATGAGAAGCTGTTCGACCACTTCCTCAGTCTTCAGTGATGATCGATGATGAAGAGTCCCTCTGCTCTGCCGCGGCACCGACATCACGCTCGAGTTCATATTTCATCTGACACTTTCACACTCGTTCATCATTCTTAGCGTGTGAACTAGAAAGAAGAGGTCTGGCATTTTCAGCACTATACCATCACTCGTCCGTCCTTGTTGGTCAAGGGTGAGCTGAAAAAAAATGTATGCCGTGGTTCCAGCAGTAGACTAATATCACATCTTTGTTGACTACTGTCTATATTCTTTTTTTTCTTTTTTTTTTGGTCACAACATCCGTTCATCCATCCATCCCACCAACACTCATGTCATTTCCCCCTTTCCTCCCTTTTCATCCTCACTTTGGTTTCTTCAATAGATCTCGGCAGATTCACTCTCATGGGCCATTTCTACTCTGGGTACAATGAAATAATTTGTCTTATCTTGTGTGTATCAGCCTGTGTGGCCTGTGCATTGAAAGTGTGTAGCAGTATGTGTTAAGCTGAAAGGGTTGTGAAAGAGCTACACACATCAAACCGACCCACCCACACCATTAGGAAAATGAAACTCTGACACACGTCCTTGTTTAACAATGGCAGCCTCCCCACTCTGCAGGATCGACAGGAGCAGGATGAATTTTGAATGAGTTCACTGTCATGGTGGAAGAGTTGCGTTGATGTGATATCGGCCAACCAGAATAGAACGTAGTCGTGCATGCTTTTTGCAGAATTTTCCCTCCTGTCCTATACTTCTGTCGAAGCCTTTTTTGCAGTTACACTTCGCCATGTCCGGTTGATGAAGACATGCAGTTTACGAACCCAGTCCACATATAGCATCTCTGGAAGGCCTGTAGAGGAAAATACAATAACTGAGCACTTTATTAGGAGCAGCACACTTTTGCTGGATAGGGCCTCAGTCGTTTTGCTCTCAAATCCTCCCCAGTTCTTCGTGGCATGGATTCTACAGGATGTTGGAAAACGTTTCTTGGACATTCTGATCCCCGTGATTGTAACTTTATCCCATCCCTGAGATGTCCTATTGAATTCCATTCAACATGTGCATTCTTCCTTTTGCCAATATTTCCCCCACTAAAGGGAACCGAATAACCCTGTAATTTCTTCATTGCAATCTTGGTCTTGCTCAGCGTGTTTCCCCTTTGATTCCTCGAGTGATTTCTTGTGCTTTTGTCTGCTGTCTCCACTTCCAGGTCGGCTGCAAGGCAGTGATTGTGTTCTTCCAGTACTGTATAATGGCCAGCTTCTTCTGGCTGCTGGTGGAAGGTCTTTATCTTCACGCATTGTTGGCGGTCTCTTTCTTCTCCGAGAGGAAGTACTTCTGGGCTTACATTCTGATCGGCTGGGGTGAGAATGTCTTTCTTTCATGTCTTTCTACGTTCCTGCTCACCCAGGGTGAGACCCCACCGGCGCTCAGCTGAACACAGGCTCCAGGTTGTGACCCTAGCTGCTGGAATGCAATAATAACATTGTTGTGTACTTTTATGTTGTTTTTTTTATATCCCTAGGAGGTCCGACAATTTTCATCACAGCTTGGAGCATTGCTAAAGCCTACTACAACGATGTGGGGTAGGAAAAACATCAGAGCGTTACCAGCAGGAAATCTAGTATTTGGTTATTTTATTTGCAACATCCTGTACCTGAGTATTGTTTTATATCTGACCAGGTGCTGGGATATAATCGAGAACACCGACGTCTTCTGGTGGATCATTAAAACGCCTATTTTGGCATCAATCCTGGTAAGTTAACAAGCCCCCAGCACTTTGAGTTCAATCACTCAGATTCTTGTACAACGGCATGTTACACTGTGTGAAGTCAAACTGATGAGAGAGAAAACATCTTTGTCTTTCACCATCAATCCTCCGCAGAGTTAACAGTCACTGTAATTTATGTGAATGCTTTCGAGCGCCACATCTCTTTGGGTAGTGCGACAGTGTGTCAGCGCAACTGAGAGGTCGGCGTGACCTTGAAGTTCTCGTTTCACATTGAAAAGTTGGCAGGTTGTCAGCGCTGTAAACGTTTTTATTGACTGACAGGTCTTCTTTTTTTATTAATTTAATCTTCACTGTTATCTTCTATCATTCTGAACACAGTAATATACAAGCTTAGCACAGTGGAATAAAAAATCACATGGAAATAGACACGTAAATACAAATGCAGGAATGCGCTGCAAATGCGAATGTGTCATCAAATTCACTCTGAAACTCATTTTATAGCTTCCTTATTTAATCCATTTAACATTTAAAGTGTATAGTTTGCACCCTTTGTCCTGAAGAAGATTAAATATACTTACTGGGGAGCTTTAAACATGTTGAGTGGATCTGGGAGCAGTCAGATATTCTCACAGGTTACAGGCTGTGTATCTAACACACGTACTTGAGAGCAAAAAGATCAATTCCTATATTTCACTATCTCTCCTGGTCGGGGAGGGAACCCCGAATATAAAGAAACAACTAGCTGCGCCGCTTTATGAACAGCAAAAGCAACGTGGGCAAAAAAAAGCACTTTCACACTTCACTTTCACAGAGGTGTGAAGAGGAAGGTAAAGATGGGTTCAACAAGCATGAATTGAGAGGCGACAGTGGAGCATGTGAAGTGGTGGGAGGAAGAATTACTTACAGAGCAGTGAACACAGCACAGCCCCGGATTCTTTCTGTATTTGACAGATGTGAGATTTTGTTCTTATTTTGCAGAAGTTTCTTAATAGAACCTGTTAATTTGACACGAGAGAGACGACAGGACGGGCTGGTGTTTGTGTTCCTGGTAGTGAGGCCTGTAATGGCTCTTGAAAAAAATTAACTAGAGCATTGATGGTTTAATTCGGGCCGGG
The DNA here is from genome assembly GCF_947347685.1 of Pleuronectes platessa. NCBI lineage: Eukaryota > Metazoa > Chordata > Actinopteri > Pleuronectiformes > Pleuronectidae > Pleuronectes > Pleuronectes platessa. Next base: position 7,710,701 of record NC_070645.1, on the reverse strand, counting down.
TTCCCACTCGTTTTATTTATTTAGTTTTCTCGCGTTTCAAAGCTTGAAAACTTGTCAAAGTGGATTTCACAAAAAATATTGACAGAATAAAGTCGTATATTAAACTTTATTAAGTTTGCTGTTGCCTGGATACAGAGAAATAGAACTGGCATGACTATCTTTCTGGTTCAGACGTCCGACTGTGCTCTGACTAAAAGACCCGGGAGAATAATTTGATCGTTGCTTCCTTTTTCCTCTCTAGGAACCTGCTAAATTGACAGAAATACGTATATTAGTTCCTTCCTTGAAAATGATAAGAAACCATAGATAAATAAATAGAACGCATTCCCATTTCGTCATGCTTAATCAATTATGAAATGTTATGGTGAACTTGAAAGGTGCTGGTGGGTGGATTATGTTATCTACAGACAGAGCTGTTTCCCTGTTTCCAGTCGTTGTGCTGAGCCTTGCTGACGAATGCCTCCTGGACTGTAGCATATTTGTAATACAGATATTATTGTGCTATTGATCTTCTCATGTGAAACCTGGCAAGAAAACAAATGTGGGATTCCCAAAAATGTCAAACTCTCAAATTGATGAAATGATATTTAGTGTTTGCACAACTAGATTTGAAGGGGAAAAAAACAATGTGTGGTGTGGTAAACACAAAGCAAACGCCCTTTTCTCATCTGTTATTGATGCCCTGCTTTTTCTGTTCTTTTTTTTCTCTCTGTGTGTTTCTGGACAGCAGTTGTTGACAAAGCAGATTCAGTTGTGTTGTTTCACATTAGGATCAGGCTCAGCGGCAGCCTGGCTGTCAGATCGCTCTGTCTCTGTCTCTCTGCGCTGCCGCTGAGCAATGTCTGTGCTTGTGAGTGATGTTTGTGATATAGCATCATTATACGTGTGAGGCGTTTCCAGTTCAGAGAGTCCGATCCAAATGAACTTAATTTAAGAAATGCTCGTTAGCCCTGCAGTGCACGAGCCACATTCCAAATCAAAGCCAGATGAAATGCGACATCCGTCTTTGTCATGAGACGCATTTCTCAAACATTCCTAAGAATCTGTTAAATGAAACACTGAAGAGTTGTTTTAACTTTCTTTAGAGCAAGTTTTTCTGAAGGAATTCCATAGAGGGCGTATTAAATATTTATGTTTTAAATATTAACATTGTGACACTTGGATATTCTTCCCCAGATGAACTTCTGTCTGTTCATCTGCATCATTCGAATACTTCGCCAGAAAATCAACTGCCCAGATATTGGAAGAAATGAGTCCAACCAGTACTCGTGAGTGGAACTTCATGTCTTTGTTAATATTGTGAATCTGGATCATTCATCAGCTGAGATTACATGAAATGTTATCGGTCACCTTGAGGACACTGGGAATCTTCCAAAAGTTAACTGCATTCAACAAAGATGATATAAGCAAGGAAGGCTGAGATTAAAATGCACATAATTCCCCTGTAGATACAACTGGTGCTTTATTTTCTTTGTGACTCCCTTCATTATTATTTATACACTCAGAGTAAAAGACCATTCATTTCTGTTTTCACTGAAGAAAAGCTCAGTGTAGTCTCCCCCTTACAGCTGCTTTATGCAGAGATATAACGCTCCATGTGTTGAAATGATTTTTCCCTGAGAGGGAGAAGCATCTCATGAGTCGGCCATAATACATCTATTTTTCCACCTACATTTTTAATGGTGCTTTCTGCTTTATCTGTGCTCCTCTGAGTTCAAATGTAAAAATGTAAAGTGCTCCGGCGTTGCATTTCATTATTGGCAGATACAGAGTCGGATCTAAAATTGGTTTCACGGGAGAGAGGGAGACATGTAAATCTGTTCTTTTTTTTCTGTGTGTTCATTTCAGGAGACTGGCAAAGTCGACGCTGCTCTTGATTCCGCTGTTCGGGATCAATTTTATTGTGTTTGCATTCATCCCAGAGCAAGTGAAGACTGAGCTCCGGCTCGTTTTTGACTTGATTCTCGGCTCATTTCAGGTAAGAGTCCGAATAACTATAATTCTATAAGTTTAACGACCTCTGTGAGAAAGTTTCCCGCCAGTTAAACCATCCTGAGAAGAAACGTTTCCCATTCAAAGCTCCAGTAAAACTAATGAAATGACCTGTGAGTGTTTCTGCTGAAGAAACCCTCTCAGAGGGACGTGTGGAAGGTCTCCAGGCACTTTGCCGGCCCATTCAGTGGCAGTGTTAGTGTGTTTAGCCATAACATAAGGATGAGGAATGAGGGAGAATGCGGTCTGACGCTCCAGCTGCGTTCCAGACCGCCTGGAAACCGAGGAAACCATTCCAGCACATTCCTCCCATCATTCCTCTCATCCCTCCTTCGCAGTATTACTATAAACCAGCTATTCGTATATGGTATGCGATGTTTTTGTCGGTGTTATCCATGTATATGTTTCATGGATGTTCCTCTCAAAATAGGACAATAGTTGTATAGACAAGATGAGGAGATTTGACTGAAAGTTTCAAACTGTTATTGCGCTCTTATCGGTTTTCCTCTCCCCGCAGGGCTTTGTGGTTGCCGTCCTCTACTGCTTTCTGAACGGAGAGGTGCGTACACCCACCCCCCCTCACACTGATCTATGAAGACACTGATGTAATCTTAAGAGTCCCACGCAGAGGTAGCTCACGGTGGTGTATCCAGTTCATCTGAAGTTTCAGTGTTGCTCCCTCAGTGCACCATAACAAACACAGCCTTTAGAGGTTGGCGAAGCAAGGAGCGTGAGTCACGAGCGCCGGTGGAATCCGGGCGTCCCTCATGTCTTGGATCGCCTCCTGGTTTATTCTTGATGCTTCTCCCAGCCTTAATGGCGGCAGGATCTCTTCAGTTGTGTCTGCGGAGGCTCTCTAAGGGCAGATTAGTTATGTTCCCGCTGCAGGGCCAGAGTGAATCACACTGAGTGGCTGGATGGCAAAGGCTTGACACTATGCTGTCTGAATTTTAATCCAGTGCAATATTCAGGTGTCCACTGTTAAGCACTCGGCCTTGTGTGAATTTACCAAATCAAAAGGACAAAAACATATTTAGCTGGAAGGTAAAATTGACATATATATAAACTAAATGTTACTAACAAATGGATCAGTCACTGGAAATCTTTATCTTTCATTTTTTATTATTATTAATAACATTATTTGTTGGTATCAATACAATTATAAATAGACTTCAATAAGGGAATGTTTGTCGAGCTTGACTCATACCAGGAACTCAGAGTGTTAATACATATTCCTCTTCTGCTTCTGTTTATAGAGTCTTAAGAATGGTCTGTAGAGTTAGAATTATGATATATACAGTATAGGAAATGGCTACACACAGGTTATCACCCATCACATCCACTTACATACAATAAAAAAGGTTACCAGGGCAGCACTTGTGACTGCGTGTCCCAAATAAGCTTTATCAGGCTAGTGATGAGTTCAAAGGGAGGGTCCATTAAGCCCTACTCAGCAGGGACACATCAATCAACAAACGGAGACACTGCGTTCTGATAGAATCAATGAAAGGACACCAGCTGATTTACTGCCTGAGCCACATGTGGAGGCTCGAGTCTCCAACGAATAAAGACAGGAAACCATGTAATTGATCCACCTCTCCAAACGAGGAGAGGAGGCAGATGTCCATTCTGACAAAATGATCCAAACCAAGTCAGCAAGTTCACAGATTGTGTCACAATAAGTAATAATATGAAATTAATATGAACATTTGTTTTTAGACCTTTCTCCTTTAGAAGTAAAATACAAAATCAGAATCGCGCCATTTTACTTCCTGCTCTGTTCTTTGAAAATGCACAAGAATGTATATTTTTTTTTAATATTTTTGGGGAATTGTCCGGTCAGTTTAAACACATAGGTCAACCATAATAAAGTATTTTTGCTGTTGGACTCAAAGAGAAAATAAACTGCATCACTCCTCGGTTCCTCGTGTGGGTGCCGGAGCTGTTTTTTTAAAAGTCTTTTAATCTCTTATTCTTCCATTTTCTCTGCGGATGTTTCTTGTCTTTCCTTCGTCTCTTCGGCTGTGGTTTATTTTGGTGGCCATGCCAAGCACCCAGTTTTTCTTCTGTTTAATGTAAAATGCATCACTTTCCTTTTCATGGGAGACATACACAAGCTAACAGGTTCTCAACACAACACGTCTCAAAGCCTTTGAGTACTACTTCTATTGTCTCATGAATGTTAGGGGACGAAAGTTGCAAATAATTCACGAGCTGTTGCAAAAACTTCCACAATTAACTATAATACAAGGCATCGTGTGGATATGTTTTTGTTTTAATTACGCTCTGAATATAAGTTGGTGGAGAGAATTTAAGTATGGGAAACAAAAGAGTAACAATTAAACATTTTAGATGAAGGTTACCTTAAGGATATAAAGTGCCTGGACCAAAGCCTCTGTGTGAAGTGTCTGTAAACATTTCATGCTGGAAAACAACAATTACAAATAGCCAACAAAAGAGCCAAAGGGAGAACAGACGAGAACGAGAAACAAAACAACTTCAAAACGATGCAAAACAACCACGGACAGACAAACGGCAAACCCAAAAAGAGAAAAAAGACACAAAATGATACGTCAAACACCCCAAAGACATTCAAAAACTATTTAAAAGAGACAAAATCACCAGAAAGAGGCAAAAGAGGAACAGAGAGATGCAGAAACCGACCCCAAATCACCAGAACGAGAAACAAATCAGTGAAAAGAAGCGAAACAACCACGGAGAGACAAAAATAAACAAAATGTCTCAAACCGCCACAAAGCCATGCAAAACAATTACAGAGAGACACCGAGTCCTAATCCCTTTCAACAATCGGAACAGTTTATCGGTTCTTGATTGTGGTGAATTTCTTTCTTGTTGCTACACTATAACGTGTTACCCTGACTTCTCGTTGTGCTATAATCCCTCACAGGTTCAAGCCGAGATCAAGAGAAAGTGGCGGCGGTGGCACCTGCAGAGATACATAAGCTCCGACACCAAATACCAACACCCGTCTATCGGCAGCAGCAACAACTTCAGCACCCAGATCACCATGCTGACCCGGTGCAGCCCCAAGACACGGCGCGGGTCGTCCTCCTGCCACGACGACCTGTCGAGCATGTGACTCCCGCCGGCGGCGAACCGGAAACACATCACATTCTCATGCCATTCAGAACACACACTGTTCATGTGAGCTCCTGCACAGAAAGAGTCACACACTTCCTCATTAACACACGCACTGACGGGGGTTGTGGGTGTAACAGGGACAGAGGACAGGGATTTAAAAGAGAGTAGTTTGTAGTAATCAGCCTTTGAGCAGCTCTCGATCTCCACGCTTCTTTAAAACAAGCTTTGCGCGCCTGACTGAGGATCTCCTCATGAGTCAGTGCACGTGTGCAGATGAATTGTGGGTCATGTCATTATGGATCATTGGGTCAATTGATATTAAGTTCCCCCCCGTGTGCTCAGACACCGGGCCAAGCCAAGTGTTTTTCATGTTAATGGAGTTAGGTGAAGGATCCAAATGTGAAGTGCACCAGCAAACACACAATCTGATGCAATTATACGCTGATTAATAATCACTTAGGGGAGATTGCTCCGGCTCCAAATGAACAAGGCTGGTGCAAAAAAAGACACAAACTGTTAGAAGCTGATGCTGTGACTATTTCATTTTTTTTACGGCAAGTGCAGCAATATTTCAGACGAAGAAAAGCTCCAGTGATGCATTGTGGTTTTTGTGGCGAGGGAAAAAAGTTTGCAAGCATATCTTAAGTCGACCAAAAAGAATAACACAGCGTGCGACTTTTGGTTTTCCTCACCGTGTAGGCAGACGGAAAAAGAAAGACTGGATGAAACCCAGGAAACTTTATTTCCATGCCCGCTAAATGGATGAGGCTTCACGCCGATCCACTATGATGGTTCGGGAGTACAGATGCCCTTCTCTGCACTCTCACTCTCAAAAAGAGACTGATTGCCCCTTCTCCTCCCTATTATCACTCCATCCCTCTTGTTCTGCGTGATTCTGGGCCCGTGAGAGGCTTCAAGTGTTTGACTCTTCGAGCTGATCACTGACAAGGGCCTGGTTCTGTGTTTTCAAGAGACACTTTCACTTCGCAGCAGCTCTGCAGAGGAAATGCCTTTTGAGCAGTGGAGTCCTCGAATGTTTACATTTACATGGGAGGAGTCTTTTGACATTGTACAGTAAGTATACAGTGTGAAGTGTAATGAATTACTGTGGATTGTGGCGCCTTACTGATTGTAATGCGGCTACAATACCAGTAGTAAGTCACCGTAACTGTTTGTTCATGTAATTGCAACATGTGAGATTTAACGCCTTTCCCTGGGAACATAAAATCGTCTTGTACACAAGCTTGTTTATGTAGCGGCCTGTTTTTTAATTGTCGGGCATAAAAGTGAAAGCCCAGCGTCACATATTACTGCACAGATTCATAATACAGAACACTAACACATGCAGGCGGAGGAGAAGCTTTCCTGGTGATGCTTTGGAAGGAACCAACTTGAGATCCTCAATCCTCTGCTGGTGACGAGTGTGATTCTGATTCCAACAGGTCAGCGGACACAAGCTGACAGGGATGACTGGCCCTGTCACCTCGATGTGCTCCTTTCAGCTCACAGGGTCGGACCTGAAAAGTCACTTCCATGTTTACGCACGAGGGAACATCAAGAAGGTCAAGTTATATCCGGGAAAAAAAGCAAAAAAAAAACAGCATCTCAACCTATTTTTTCCTCGGACAGAACGCAAAGCAACATTTCGCACAATTTAAGAACTTGGCGGCTGGATGGACGATATCTATTTTGCTCAAGTCGGCCGTAAAGCTGTTAGAAGCAAACAAGTCAACCATGTCTGTGTTTAGGTTATCCTCATGACCCCCTCTGTAATCACCAATCTCCTCGGGTTATTAACCTCCATCTTTACGCTCTATTTGTAAAGCTGTTAAAAAAAAATCCTTGGGTTTGGTATAAATTTGTCTCTTCGCCTTGAAACATTTTTGAAATAATCTTGAAATGCTCTTACCATTGACTTTGCATGCAAACGGGCGGCCTCTAAAATTCACTTCACGCTCATTCTAAACTGATATTGAGTACTTGAAAACTGTGTATTTACTATTTCCCTCATTGTTTGGGGCCTGTCTTCTGTTGTCCAGCTCAATGTGACTGTGAGAATATACCAGATTTTAGTGCTTTGCATAAACTGGCGTAGTCGTTGTGTACCAGTGAGATAACTTTGAAAAGGGATATTGAACCAACAAGATGTGCACTTACAGTAACTGTTGACATGTGTATAATGTAGATTTGTGTATTTGCAAACTGGATATTCTGTTGTGCATATTTAAGAGCTGAGGTTTGGTCGTTCGATGTTTGTTTTTTACGCTGGTGCGATGTGTTGTGAAGCTGCAAATGTACTGTGAGTATTAAATAGCTTCAGTTCTCAATTGTGTCCACGTAAAGCCACACGTTTTTATGTTTATATATATATATATATATAACTTGTTGTGCAGTATATGTAAAGGGTGTTATAATTACAGGACATTTCACTTTCCATAACAATGTGACCTTATTTCACTCAAACTGTACGACATAAATTATTTAGAAGTATACATAAAGGTGGAAGTTTTAATTTTAAAGGTGAAATGACTTCATCATTATTCTGTAGAAAATCCTTCATGACTGAATCATATGGGGGTCTAATTAAAGCTTATTTTCACAAATGCTCTTTTCTACTTGACAAGATCATGACCCCAAGCTGATTCATTCCCTACTTTACTCCCAGAGATGCTCAATTAAAGCTGCACCGTCAAGTGGTCCCTGCTTATATGCCAGTTATTTCAATGAAAATACGTTTGATGCATTCAGATCATTTTCATTTCACAGTCGCAGCCTCCTCAACTATAATTATATTCATGTTAAGCTGGGAAACAGACAATGATTTGCTTAAATATATTTAGCCTCATTATGAAAGCAGAGGGCTTGATGTTCCAGCTGATATGAATGTGCAGAGGGGGATTATGAGAAAGTGGCACATTAGGTTCCTTTGGAGACAGTGGACTTGTAACAGCTCAAAGGGTTTGAGCTGCTCTCTCCGGTGCACAGATAAGAATTACCTCAGTAACTGACTGTGCTTGTTCACTTCATTGAGTGCTGCCGCAGGTCACTGTGCCCTGAAGACACAATGGCAAAAGACAATTTCTGAAGACAAACACAAAAAAAACACACACTTTCAGAGGTTTGGATTTACAACCCTGCAAAACCAGTACATTTAAATAAGGGCAGACAGGAACTAATGAGAGTACTTAACAAAATACCTTATTCACATGCTTTTGTTTGTTACTACATCATATTATTTTACACCACTGCGTTCATCATATCAGTTCTTCCCAGCACCAGTTGCACCTCACATACAGTGTTTGTCAGGTGTGGCCGACCTGCTGAGTTTGCTTTGGCGTGATGAAACTGCAGCAGCTTGAGCGAAGCCGCTTGTTGTGGACCTCTGGCTGTGCTCATCACCATGAAGAGGACGGAATTCAGCCGAGGCAAGACGCCATGTGCCGTTAAAGGATTAAGAAGCACACCGCTCAATGGCTGCGCGGTCAGATCAGCTGCTCTTTAGTCTAATGTTTGATTAGCTCGATCCATGGACTGGAAAAGGTCATCATATAAGACGATTAACTGCTGTAGTTATGGTAAATAAAGGGATTTCTAGGCTTCTGCAGGAATTTGTTTGCACATAGGATAAAATAAAATAACGCTGAGGCCCATTTATTGTAATATGGAAATCAAATGCAAACATACTTTTTATTTTTGGTCTGAGAACTTAAGAATACCTGTTTTGAGTGTTTCAGTAGCTGTGAGAATTCATGAAACAGGCCGCGGGATACCGACGGGAGAAAAGTTATTTTCAGATTCTTGGTGACACTTAAAATGTGAGACAGGTGTCCTGCCTGTGAGGATCTTTCATTATTCATGGCATCAGTTAAATATTCATTTCTCAAATAAGGGAAAGTTTGGGGACGGCCGGTGATTGAGAAAACAAGTGCGCTCCGGCTGAGATCACCTCGGCTGTCCTCAGCTCCGAGGTGAGCGCTCCAGCTTTAAAAAAGAGGTTTTCTTCCAAATCGGCTCTGACCTGTGGCAGCAAGTCAGTCATGCTAATGAACATCAGAGCTTCACCATCCTTTGAAAGGCCGAGCTGCAGGAGCGGTGCATTTTACTGATTTCATGGGCTCTTTGGTGGGGGAGTTAGCGCTTGAATGGATGATGACAAACGCTTGACTTTCTCCTCCGGACAACAACTCACAGGGAGGAGCTCTGATCTATTCAGTTGTATGTAACAGAAAACTTACCAAAAAAAACTTTCACTTTTAGTTTTATGAACATTTCACTCATTTGCTAGCTAACCAAAGTCTGGTAGCAAAGACTGAACACGTTTATATCCTTATGAGTGAGAATGACAGCCTGTAGAACAAAATGTATTTTCCACAGATAACCTAAAAAAGAAAAAAACACAACAATGTTAATTAGATGCTGGTCACATCACATGATGATCAGTGTTCCTGAAACTGCAGATCCTGCTGTGTGATTGTTCTCTCAACACCGTTTGATTAACAATTTAATGAAGGGCAGCCAATTAAGCTTTGATTTAATAATTCCCTCCAATAATTGATAAGGAAAACGCTTGTGTCAGATAATCCTGTGTTTTTCAAACAAAGGAGAAATTTGCCAGGTACAAACGACCTGCTGGGTTTGCTTTGGTGCAGAGGAACTGCAGCAATTTGAGTTAATCCGTGCGTTGATCCTCAAGGTTTATGGGTCTGCCTCTGATACAGAGGACCTCTGACTGTGCTCAGCACCATGAAGATGACAGATCTCCAGGGCCGGGTCTAGGCAGGGGCAAGAGGGGGCCTGGCCCCCTCAAATAAATGTTGTGCCCCCTCAAACTAAATAGGGTTAGGGTTAGGGTTAGGCACAATGCCCCCTCAAGATTTGTGGCTGCCCCCTCATACATGCCTGTCTAGACCCGGCCCTGCAGATCTCAGTGCACACACTCACACATACACGCACGCACACACACACACACACACACACACACACATACACACACACCCACACCCACACTCATGACTAATGCACACCACAGTTTATTAGAAAGCCATTCTTCTAACATATTTACTTGCTTTGAGGAAAGGGACCTGTCGCTGCCCACACACACACTACGGAAGAAAGTGATGGCGCTTCACACTTTGATTCATGATTAACCAGGGTGTAAACAACCTTGGGGAAATGGGTCCACAGATTTTCACAATGACAGGATGCTTGGTCTTACTTTGGACATAAATACATAATTTAGTTTTGGGAAAATATGACTCATGTGGTGTTTGAAGCGTGCCACCTCGTCTGGCTGAAGCCACGGCATTGTACTTATGTGTCTGGGTTGGTGCGGCCGAGAGAGTTCTCACATGAGTTTGGGAAACGGGTGTTTATTACACAGGAGCAATAAGCTAAGTGAGCATTTTCGAGCCCTGACATTTACATTGAAACCTCTCAAACCCTGTCAAAGCATAGGTCAAACTATAGGTCATGCTGTGGTTAAATCATGTTGCATGTCAAGGATGCTTTGGACTCAGAATCTGTTGGGACCTTGTTTTGTCTGTATTTAACCTTTGACTTCTTCATTTACTGTTTTATTTCGATGTCACTTTCCTTTTCTTTGTCTCGATTCAGGCGCTGCATTGTTTGGAGGACACGGTCCATGCAGCATACGAAGGACAAATCTAAATTGTCTCATATTTGGTGGTTTTCTGTCAATGTCCCGTTTCTCACACCTGTCCTCTCGTGTCCCTGTCCCCCTTTGTGGATTTAGTCTCAGTCTGTCTGCTCAGCTCTGGTTCTGTTCAGGTGGGTTTCTGCTGCCTCGTGATGTTTTTGTGTTTTTCGACCTTGGCTCCAGTTTCAAGTTACCCTGTGCTGCTGGACTCTGGATCCGGCCTGGATGTTGTGTTAAATTATTGGAAACGTCTTTGTGTCGGCACATGGATCCTAAAAATAACCCATTACGTAACATTTACCAATTTTAACATAAAAACAAAATTCTCTGCTTTATTCAAACAATTGATATCTCAGCATGGGCAGAAAACATTTTGTTTGTTATAAATAAGTACACAGCATCATCCCGCACTCAAATTAAAGTGATAACATAACTGCAGCTGCGCTCTGTAACGTGCCATAAATCTACAATACCAATATTATGGTAGAATATTTATACGTGGCTTATTTAAATTATGTAGTTGATGCAACTGATTCTATTGAACTTCTTTTAAAAGCCGGATTGAATCTTCAAATTATGATGCTGAACAGACTTATGGAAATGGGCTGGACGTTCCTTTTCTCCTGATTAGCTCTGTAATGTCTGTGCTTGGCTTTGTGGGGAGCTCTTAAAGGAGCAGTTAGTGTCGGACAGATAACAGAGGCAATTCAGCATATCTCTTTGTCCTCTGAATTTCTTAAGAGAGGTCATGGATGAAAAATAAATCAATTTTAATTGTGCGTTTTATGGCTTTATTACGAACAGACCTGTTTGTATACAGACTGGTGAAACAGCAGTAGCTCAACCGTGTCCTCTTTATGTGGATGGAATGACCTTCGAAGAACAACAGCCTATAGAAATCTGAAAAATGTTCGTATCAAATCATATAATCCTCATAAAGTGATGAATTTAAGCAGTGATGTTATCCTGGGATTGCAGATCCTGTCGTGTGATTGTTTCCTTAACACCATTCGACAGATCATTTAATGGAGGGAAGCTGATTAAATGCATTGTGATTCAATTTCCCCTCTACTACAGTGAAAGCCCTCTCGTGCTTTTGAAAGCTCTGGAACATCAATGAAAGGGATTTTGTGATGGCATTGTTTGTCAACTATTCTTTCCACGGTCAAGAAGGAAGTTTGAAACCCAACATTTGAGCCAATATGGAGGAGAAGTTACTGTGGCATGAGAATTCAGGGCCAGATAGTCCCTGTGAATTCAAATCACTAAATTGCACACACTCCGCTAAGTATGCTTGAATGACAAACTTTCTGCAAAGCAAGTTTAACGGAGAAACAAGGGGGTTGGTGGAGAGCTAAGCACAGACATAATTATAACAGTAATTATGGACCCAAGTTTCAAATAATAGTATAATGTAGACGTCCCCAATTTTATTCAAGATAGCAACACATTTTGTTTTTGGCACCTTTTAAATATAACATATCAGCTTCACTTGTGTCTTTGTCTGTCTCTGCCAAAATCTTCACAATGTATCACAATTATTCAAAACTTTAATTCAACAGGATTTAAACCTGAGTCGCGTCAGGTAGATTTTGAATCGACAGTGAATTTGAAGACAACAACTCCCATGATATCACGCTGCTTCATTCATATTTTGTTGTTGTTGTTGTTGTTTTGAATGAGAGGCCAAAGTTACATATTGTTTGTTCAAGTATTGCTCAATAGGCTAATGCCTGCTAACATAGTCCAACTGTTAAAAGTGATCAAATGTAAATGTTTTTGTTTAAATGTTGTTATGTCCCTAAATGGTAAAAACTACGCAAATGAATGTTAAAGTACACAAGAACTGTTGTGGTGCAGTAGAAAACAGCTTGGAAGAGAGTAAATATTGGGTTTTGCATTCAGCTGGTGGACACAAACACAAGTGATTTTATTCTCTGTAACTGATGAGTTTGTATAAATGTTAAACTGTCTCCACACAAAGTGGCAATAGGAACATAGTGTTGTGTTTACAGAGGTAGTTTCCACGTTTCTGTCAAAGTGACCCAAATGCCGCTGTTTGAAAACACATCATCAGTCCACTGACCTTTAACTCACATGTCTGTGCCGGCTGCAACTACAGCAGAGAGAAAAACTGTCTAGTTAATTAGTTTCCACTTTTGATATAGGAGACCTCCGCACAGCTACAGTCATGCCGGCCTGAAAGAGTGTTGCGTTTGAAATAAACGGAACAGGCAGTGAATCTAAGACAGAGATTGGCTGCCAGAGTGACTCGCCTTGATTCAATCTACCACCGCTCGGAAGAATTTAAGTCCTGGAGAGGACTCCGGAAAAAACTTTCTGCTATCTCGGAAATTATCAGAGAAAAGGTTTGACCTAGGGACTAACGATGTTTAGATTGGTTATTACTGCAGCCACTGTCAGGTTAGCCGTGGAACAGCAGTTTCAACCTTGTCAGTCCTGGGTTCCAATCACAGACTTTATATTAAGGTGGACGACATGACAGCTTTGGAACTTTCAAGGAGTTTGTTGTCAAAATGCGTCCATACTGCTCCTGTGGTGTCATCCAAGTGTCTGTTGTATGCTTCTTCTGTCACACACTGCTGGATGGGACAGTTTGGGGTTCAAACCAACATCCTTCTGGTGAGTGGACGACCCACTCCTCCACCTGAGCCACAACCAACACCCCCTTTAGTTACTATGACTTTATATTTCAAGCTATTATACGTATGAATATATCAGGTATCTTATATAGGATAAGAATGATCTGCCAAAATTGAACAGATAGTTGCTTAGGAGGAGCAGCAGACGGGTGTTAGCGAGATGTGACGCCCTTTAATTGGAAGAACAAACCTAAAGTCTGTATATTAATGATCCGAGTTACTTCTCAGTCTGCCCACGTACACAAGACGCTCCCTGAGAATACTGATTCACTGCGGCCGCTTGTTAGAGCATCATCACACCGACGCCTCTGCTGTTGACCTGCAGCTCAATGTTCTTTACTCTGCAGTAGTAAATATAAAAGAAGCACAGGTCAGCTGCTGTCAAATGTTTGATTGATGCAAATTTATGCCCGTCAGCGACTGTCAGTGTCACCAAAAGGCCCGGGGACAGGAAATATGTAAGAGTGTGTGTGTGTGTGCACCAACCATCACATTTGACGGATATTAGGAGACTTTAGATGATATAACTTCCACAGTACAACGGAGATGGAAATGGTCGCAAACGCTGGATTAAATCATCCATGAAAGGTGTTTTCCGCGTATTCTATTATTACCCGGGACTGACAAAGGCAAACGTCCGTGAAAAACAACAGTGCCGCTGTTCTGTGAACACGCAGGAGCAGAGGCGGCCGCCAGACAGCGAGAGAAATGGGAGCCATAAACATTTGGGCAGGACCACCCATGCTGTAAAGCCTGTTTGTTGAGGGAGAGGGGGCAGCTTCTCAGCCGCAGCAGCTCCCACCAATTAGGATAAGACAAGGTTAATCCCTGTAAATGAGAAAGTGAGGCCGACCCAGTCATTAGAATGGTGGTTGTTGTAGAAGGACTGATGGCACTGTGGATTTATAATGTCACTGGGAGCCCGGGGGGGGACGTTTCATTTGTTATGGGTTGCAACCTCAAATATCCCTCTTTAATATACATGAAAGTGCTGACAAACACTTTGCGATGCTAATAACCAAACTGTGTCAATGTCTGTTAACGATTCAAAGCGGTGAAGGGACAGCGAGTCGGACATTCATGGGATGTCGTTTCCAGATATTCGACAGAAGCTTTTTTTGTCGACTTCACAGCGACTGACAGCGGTTTAGGTCAAAGCTCATGAATCCCAGTGCACGTCAATGGATTAAAACTGGATTATCTTTTATCGAGACCCTTGCAGTGAGGCCTGGTTGAGGCCTGGAACAAATGTTGTGGCTAAGACACCAACAAAGGTCCTGGATAAACATCCCACATTCTAGTTTGCATTCTCTACCTTTGATTTATTATTACAGAAAAAGGTTTGAATTAAATCCCTGGGAAGATGGAAATACTCATGAATTTACTACCTGCCCCTTTGTGATGTAACTGACCGTCATGGCATGTCACTATTGAAAAGCTTCCTCCTTTATCAGCTCTGCCAAGGAGGTTATTCATCGCTGTTTGTCTGTTTGTTGGTGAGCACAGTACAGATTTCATTAAAACTTGGTGGAAGGGTCGGGGATGGGCCAATAAGTTTGAGCTCCGAGCGCCCTCCTGGTTGTGGCTGTAAATTGCATTAATTTAATTTGATCTCCTTTTGAAATACAGGGCATGAAAAAGGGCTAGCACACTTTTGAAATAAATTGTACTCAATCTCACAAGGCTTCTCTATCCAACCTGACTGTTTGTTCTATGAAGGTTTGTCTTAACATATCACCAGTGTTTTTGAATAAATGTATTACTATAAATCTATAATACTTACTGTTTGAAACTTTAATGTGACTCAAATTTGTAAATTAAAAAAACTACTTATCAGGATGTTTTCTGTGAGGCTACACAGCATTGAGGTTTCATTTGCTAGGGATGAGTCATTAACTTATAAATGTTATTAACTCTAAAATCCCATTACACTAACAGGACAAGTATTAAAATCTGTTGTCAGCAAAATAAATGAGATTAATCAAGTTGACAAGTAGAGAAAGAGCGCCATCTGCTGTAACTAAAAAGAAATACAGCAGTGAATTTGTTAGTTATTTCTTCCATTCTCTTGGTAATGCCGATTCAAGCATTACAATCAAATCCAATCAATTAAATTAATAAAATCAACAATTTTAAATAAATTAAATTAAGATTTGGCCAAATTATCAAGGCATTAGAGTTTTTATTAAGTTGATTTTGTTGTTTTTACACAAATAAAAGAGCAACACATGGAAAAAAAGACACTGTTTATTAATGAAATGTCAGTTTTACCATTGCAGGAAAAAAACAAAGCCCCGTAAACACCAGTGTATTTGGCAGATACAATGAATGACAATATCCCCGTAACTTCTCATCATTATAAACAGGCTGTAGACACAAACACAGCTGCATCAACCTCGTGTGAGTCTCATTGAATATAAAATCACGTTGCAGGTTTTTGTATTGAACAAGACAAAATGTCCTCGAGACTCACACATCGTCCTTCAGCTTTCACCTCTGAACGTCAATGATTATCAAATTTACAAACTGTTTTCTTTCAAGACTTTTGATGATAATAAATAAAAGATGGCTGCCACATGTTTCACCTGAACAATACATTTATACTGTATGTTTAAATACCTACATATTAAACATTGGTATCCTTAATGCTCTTTTTGAGTATTAAAATATCCTCCACATTATTTGGTTCTTCGTGGATCTTAAAAACACTTAATTCTTACATTACATTCGGTCACCAGTGGAATTAAAATGGTGTAAATATGCACTAATCTAAGTGGAAATGGTGAGTTCGTATCAAAAGTATTACGTCACAGAAAAAACCATGCAGCATCATACGTACTTTGACTTGTTTACTGTGTTTAAAACATTTTAAAATCAGCAATCACAAAGTTTATGTCCACCCAGTCAAAGAAAACCATAGTTCTGGACTAAACTACAAGCTTGCTTTTCTGAACAACTTGTACTTAATGGTAAAGGACGTTTGGCTTGTGGGACGAGACAAAGGCCTGGTATTAACATCCGCTAAAGAAGATCCCATCACAAGGGCACTAAGTCCATCTGTTCACAACTGGCATTTTAAAAAGGGACTTCCCTTCTCTAAATGCTCTTAAAATGTTTGTTGTCCGTCTCACTTTCCTGATTAAATGAGAGAACAATTCAATAAAAAGGCAAAGCTTCTAAAGTTCTACAGCAGCCACAAAACTATCACTATCAACTAACACTTGAATTCCCTTTGCCTAACTGCCACCAGTGCAGCATTTCAGCAATTAAAAACTGAATAACTAAGATAAATACACAAAATTACCCTCAAGGAGACTTGCACTTATTAAGCAGCGCTACAATGATGTATGTAAAAGTGGAATCATAAGATTTCTATGTTTATAACAATTAAGGAGCTAACACAAAAAAACTCAATCAAATAAACTGGAATCAGGTATTAAATATCATTAAGCTAAACCCAATATGGAATATATTCAATAATGACAAAAAAAAGGAACCGAATAGTGCAGACATATATTTTTTTTCCGACATTTTCAAATAATTACCCTTCTAATCAGTGCTTTCTATATTTTTACCCGCAGTTTACATTTTAACAATGTAGGGATCAGTAGAATAAGATGAAAGTAAAACACTTATATTTGCTTTGACTGTACAAAAATGTTTAAATTGGAGATTGTGATAAAATCACACAAAAGCTGTGTTGAATGTAGATTGTGAGTAAAAGATATGTCTCAGTACTGATGTCTTTTCTGTGAAGTCTTTATGAATGGAGCCCTTAAATTTGAGCTTGCTGAGCACTTGACGGTGAATCTCTTTATCAGATGATGAAATTAAATAAATGGAATCAATTAAATTCGCATCATCACACATTATAAGGCAGAAACAACCTAGTGTTTAACAATTACATCTTGAATTTTGGCCATTTTTGTGGCCGATTGAGCAAATAATTAAAAACAAATAAAGCAGCTGCGTTAACTTTACATGGATTTCTCTCATTTTTAAACAAACTAGTTTAATAGTTTAAATATCTCCTGCCACCAAAACCCAATGGAGTATTTAATTATCTTTCCAATTGCCCATTATTCAAGTACAACTAAATCAAATGACTGTTACAATCAAGAACCACCACCGAGCATTGTAAACTGATTATTGCAAAGATAATCAATGACCTGCGGTTGCAGAAATAATACTGAGTGCTTAATTTAAAATCCCAAGTATAACCAGCTTCAACAACACTGTAGATTCTATGAGAAAAACTTTGGTCAACGTCTAAAAAAAAGCTAACACCTGCCTCCCCTTTACAAACACTTAGAACAGGACGGGTGTGACAGAGATTGATCAACATTTTCATCTCCTTCTTCCTTCATTTTACAGATTTAGTTTAAGGTTAAACAGATATTTGTAAGAATCCAGAAAAACAAAACTGCAAACAGTGTATGTTTGGTACAGTCTAGGAAAACAGTTCACACAAAGTGCAAGTACACAAGTCATTGTCTATGATGACACAGAGTTTGTGAATGTTTTTGTTAAAGGGCAGGGCATCACCATAACTCGTCTGGATCAACACATTGTCTTCCATGTTATTCTCACCTGTGCTGGGTGCGGTGCAACACTGTTAAGTATGCTGAGCTCCTCACACCCCACAGTCATTGGTTCTGTCCTGGACTTTGCGGCGGAGGGTGAGGACGGTGGAGAGCGAGGCCACTGAAATGTGAAAGATCATCTGCCATATGTTCCTCAGGCCGAACAGGTACAAGTTGCATAGGACGACCACGCTCAACAGAGTGAAGGAAATCAGTTTCTTCAGAGATGAATGGAACAGGTAGAGGTGGCACTGTGGACACGGGCAGTTCGATCACAAGGATTGCAAGGACACAGTGTAATCTTGGGTAGGAAAAAGTATAAAGTAAAATGGGATGATTTACCTGAGACACACAGCAGACAAACGCCAGAAGAAATGCCACAACATTCCATATACCTTCGTAGTCGTCCTGGGTGAAGGGAAAACACTGTGCTGATTTGTCATGAAGGTAAAAATCTACTTAACCTCATATGTATGATAAATGTTATAATAATAAACTAATTCACATCATCTGTGTCATAATACGTCCCAATCTGTGCAGTTTTGTGCCAATCATCTCTTTAATTTATTCTATGCGAGCACCATTTCCTTTCTACAGCAAAATGCTAACCCGGCAACCAACATCTATGATTTACCACAGCTTATGCATGGATAAAATCGTACAAATAAGATATAATCAACATGCTGCAAATTCATTCAGCAGTACTCTATCTTGAGTATTACCTGGAACGTGTTCTCTATGAGGTGCACACCACGAATTACATTCAACGACGCACACACAATGTTCAGGACCAGAGAAAGGATTCCTGGCGCCGTCACTGGTTGAAGTCTCACATTCGGACCTGTTTCGTAAAAGGAAGTGAATAGTGTCAAATAAGAAAACATGAATATGTTTTTATTAATAAAACCATGTTACAGTGCTGTTGTAGACTGTGAGACTTTTACCGTATTGCTAATTTTACAAGTCTTACCAGATCCAGGACCTTGCTCCATATGCCCATTTGCGATGCCGTTGGTGAGCTCCACCTCATCCAAGTTAATTACTTGTAGTGGATGGATCCTCAGATCCTCCTGGACTTCTGCCAGCGTCACCTCGAGGGCCGGACCACCACTCTGGTTGTACTGCTGCTTCAGCTTCTGAATGGTGCCGTCTATGGATTGGCAGCAGGGAAAACATATGTGTTAACCAACTTGTTTTATTCGAATGCAAAGAAGACAACACGTCATAATTAAATTCAAATCCAAATCCCGTGCAAGCAACAGTACATCTAAGAAACTGTGTCTCTTCCTACTCACCAAATTCCAAAAATGGATATGGCCTGGCTGCCAAGGTAACAACGGTGCTACTGAAACATGCTGTGAACTCCCAACGCAGATCTTCCAGGAAGCAGAAGGCCTTAGCAACAGGGAGGCTGCAGTGGCACACAGTCATGTAGGATACACCCTCTGAAGAGATGAAGCTGAACAGTGGAGAGGGGAAAAGGTGTTTAGTAAACAAGCAGCCTGACTCAGCGTGGCATGGATGCCCCTGTGATCAAATGGACATTCTGCCCGTCTTCGGGTTCAAGATGGACAGTATATATCAGTGTCTTTGATTTCTCGGTCCTTACAATATGTTGAGCTCCTGGCCCTTGACGGAGCCTCTGTCAGGGAAGCGTCCCAGCACTTTGCTGATGGTCCTGAGCTGCTGCTTCCGCTCCTGGAGCTCTTGGTTGTGTTCAAAGTCTGTGGAGGCTGACAGGGGGAGTCCATCCCTGACCCGAACCACGAAGGCGAACAGGATCAGAGACATGATCTTTTGGGTCCATGAAGAACACACTGCCTGCATGGGATGAAGATCAGAACATAAGGATTACTATTTTAGGGTTGTAACTACATTCTTTCCAGAAATGAACAATAATTTCTTGAATATTTGATTCATGTTTGTCCATAAATGACTATAATATAGTGACACATGCCAATAACTAATCCCTAAAGCCAAACAGAGATCTTTAAACGTTTTGTTTTATCTTAACAGCTGTCTGTGAACCAAAGAGTTCAAATTGTCTCCCAAAAGACGGAGAAGAGCAAATAAAGCTCTTTGTTTCTCATAAATAACTTTTGATTGATTAAATAATGAATTTTTCAAGTTGCATAAACACAGAGCCTGGGTAAATATTTTTACAATTATTTGAAAGCACTATACGTATACAATAGTATTATTATTAATACTACTACATTGTTACATACATATAATTACTTTAGCTTGCCAATTTATTA
The DNA here is from genome assembly GCF_947347685.1 of Pleuronectes platessa. Taxonomy (NCBI): domain Eukaryota; kingdom Metazoa; phylum Chordata; class Actinopteri; order Pleuronectiformes; family Pleuronectidae; genus Pleuronectes; species Pleuronectes platessa. Next base: position 7,690,447 of record NC_070645.1, on the reverse strand, counting down.
GGTACACGTTATCAGAACTATTACAGTGTAATAGAGCAGCCCTGAAACACAACCTGCCTTCATAGAGGATACAACTGAAAACTCAAGTTGTTCAAGACGAGTTCTGTTTGAACTTCACTGAGTCTTGTTGTGTTGTTTCACTACATTTCGTTATTCTGTGACAGATTATTCCTTTTCTATTAGATCTAGATATCAGACTAAATACCACAAACACATACGTACTAACTACTAATTACAAATTCAGCAGAAACCATAATTACAGCATTAAATTTGCCTCGGAGGTGAATCAACATCTTCCCTCATGGAGAGAAGTATTGGTAACACAGCTGTTTGGACCAAACTACTTTTAACATGACAAAGTGTATAATTCTAACTGCGCAGGTTTAAAAACAACGTTTCCTGAGGTTTAAATCCCACTCCGATATGTGTAATATGAAAGCGAGAGTTAAATAATATCATAAAAAGTCATTCTGTGTTACACCTTACCTCATTAGCATGGCTTTCATGCTGCACCTTGTTCCTTAGCTACCGTAGCTTAGCTGACTAGCATCATATCAAACAAATACTCCGGCAGCAGGAAGTTAGCCACGACTCCAAACTCTATACTTTATATTAACTGCGATTAATACCGAGCAACGAATAACCGGTTGTTGAATTTACGTAACGGATTCCGGTAAAAACAAATAGCAAACGAGCTAACGTGCTATTTGCTTCCTGGTCACACCAAACGACAACAAATCCTCTACGGGAGCTCAGGAGGGACAAAAGCTAACACACTGGGCTACAGCCAGTCGCAATAAAGTTAGCTCATGCTACTTCCCGGACCGTCAGTGACTAGCTAACTGTCCGGCTAGCTACTGCACACAGGTTTGTTCTGTCATTTACAACTGCATAGTACATGTCGTGGGATTAGTATTGTAAATTTAATTAGCCTCGGCTGCTAAGAGAAAACGAAGCCAGCTAATTAATAGCTAGCTGTTAGCTGTTAGCTCAACCATTTTGGAAGCGCAGTTATCTGTAGCTGTTGTTAGCTTCGTAGCTAGGTGGTGTTTTGCCCTCAGCATGACCTGATATCATCATTAATAACATGTCTTATCTTGATCAAAACAAAACCAAGCCCCGAGTGAAACGTGTCTCACTGACTGTTAGCCACTTCAGCCGATAATATGCAAAACATTCATGTGCAGGTCGTGCGATTTAACAATGTTTATGGCTCTTAAGGTTTATATTTTGATGGCTTTAAAAGAATCAATCCGTTTTTTTTTAAGCTAGTGTTTCTTTTATGGCCTGTCAGACATTTGGTTTAGATTATTTTGTCCTGTCCTTTCTGTGTGAAGTTCACAGTAAAGTTTAACAAGCTGAAAATGCCAATACCAGCACATTAAACACTCGATATGATTTTGGCTATAAATACAATGCATTCCTGGCTTTGTGTTGAACAGTTGATGGGGGGGCCAGTTCAGTCTCAGTGCACAAGTAGTACCATCACCTCCAATGTTTACTAATCAGATGTGTTTACTTCCTTCAGTTTATCACAGCTTCCCTGTTTCGGATCCTCTTTCATTAGCTTTTGAGCCCATGTTATATTTTGAGGCACCAGCGCTCACCAGCTGTCAAATGAAACGTGTGGGACTTTACTTATATATATATATATATATATATATATATATATATGTGAAATGCAGGTGTTGATTGGGCACATTGTGAAAGATGCAAGTTGCTTTTATATCACACTCAATATCATAATGTGAACTCATAAATCCAAGCGGATGCACTTAACCTTCAGCAGTGCCCACAAGGTTTTGTCCTTGCACATTATTCTGAAGGGCCTCTCTTGTACAAACAGGAAGGCACAGACTGCAAATAAATCACTCTCGTCAACGAGAGGGTGGTTCCACAGCCAAATTCACTTAGGCCACTGTTGCCAAATTAGGTTGCAGTGCTATTTGTCTCGTACCCTTCAATTACTCCTCTTTTGTGTTGCAATACTAGTGTTAGATACAAGTTTGGATCAAATGGAAGCTGTGGTTGTTTACTGCTCCCCAGGGCCAGAAATGAAGTGGAGCTCAGTAATGCCTTCTCCATATTCCACTTGTCAAGACTACAGCTAATGCAAAATACTACCAAACAAACTGTTGACAGAGTAAATGCTTCCATGCACTGAAATTATAATTAAGGTTGATAACATTTTTGTTCTCGAACTGAGAACACTGTGCTTCTCATCTTCTTCACGAGGCAGTGCAGGAACACTGTCACTGAAAAAGCTGAGGCAGAGTTGACGTGAGAGAATTTAGTTTGGTGCCATGATTTCCTCAGCATCTGACTTTGAAAGATGGTCTACAAGCTCCAGCTGGTGATGTACATGACTCAGGGTGCATTGCTTTCATTAAGGATAATCTTCACCTTGCTCTAGTTTAAATCTCTTCAGTTTCCGTCCATTTCCAGATTCACAAAGCCCCCGGCCTCAGTGGCCTGGCTTAGAAATGGCTGAGGACGTTTCACAGTCTGTACAGTAAGCTGTCACACAGTGATGTCCAATTCCTCAGTGGAAACAGGGTTTACAATGTACAGTGTGCAGGCTGAGCTTTGCTTGGATTTGCATCTCCACATTTCCTCATAGACGTCTCTCTCTCGCTCTCTTTTTCTCCCCTCCCACCTTTCTCTCTCCTCCTATTTCTGTCCTCCCTCTCTGTGTCTCTTAGTCTCGCTACATTGTTTCCAAACACACTCTTCTCAGTATGCTGTACTTTCATGGCTGATGAATAGGGATCCTGAATATGGCTCTTTCTGCTTTTTTCAAGGGAAGACAGCGTTGTTATTTTTCCTGCACAGCTTTTTATTTCTTTTGTACTCTTTCGACATTTTAGGTCACCTGGACTTTGATCGCGATGGGGGTGAAAGACCGCCCTCAGTGTTACTTTGATGTGGAGCTCAACCGTGAGCCAGGTAGGAGAATTTAAAATCACTTGTGAAGATTCGAGGATTAGTTAGTCATGTAAACATCCTGGCCTCACTTTGGTAGATGATTATTCTGAACTGACACCATGAATAAAGATGTTTAAACTCTTATATTTCTTCTTAGTCTCAGAGCTGTTGATTCATATTTTTGTACAAAATGAAAGTGGTGCACTAGTACAATGGTCGTCGTTGACTGGTTTATTGTGACTAATCATGTTTGTGCTGAATTGTTGTAATTAAGTCTAGATTTGCTTCTAGCTATGGAAAAGTTTCTCTAATGGCTGAGCTTCGCCACAGGATCCTTGTTATTTTGTGCCGGAAGCCAATTAAAAGTGCACAGTACAGTGACATGAGGGCTATTAAATTGTAATTCTTAATTATTTATTTTGCCTATTAAAGATTTCCGCCATTGTTGCCTTTTTGTTTTTTGGAGTTGATATTAAATGTGTGTAGCTGCAAAAGGAAGGAATTATTCTTTTGCTAATGTTTTTTGTTTTCTGTTTTCCAGTGGGGCGCATAGTCTTTCAACTATTTTCAGACACAAGTCCCAAGACAAGCAAGAACTTTCTCAGTTTGTGCACTGGTGAGTATTTTAAGTCAAGTGAATGTTTTATTCAAATTGGCCTTTTTCTACATTCAGTGCTTTGCATAAATTTTTGTTCAGAAAGCTTCGATACAACTAACAGCTGCCCTCAATACCATTTCCACAATTTTGCACACAGTTTGATTGATTTCTTCTATATAACCAAAGACCCTCAGGGTACACTGGTTGCCCGTGTGCATTCTACACAACAATAATTTTCTTGGTTTGAATCTGGTCTGTTCTCTGTTACATTTCACTTCTCTTTTTATATAATCGTTCCTGTGTGTTCTATCAAATTACCCCTGTGAGTAGCAGGGGATTGGTGGACCAAAAAAATATGCGGTGCCATGCTTCACACCACTCTTTGGTCATTTAATACCATGAGGAAAAGAGGTATGGCTGTACTGTAAATGTTACAGTAACAGATGGACTCACTGGATGGATAGAGGGGTCATGGTCTGTCCCCCTGGATATTTCATCCCACTGAGCAGAACGCAGTGTACTGTAGCTGTGGTGGTGGTCTGCCCAGAGATAGCCATAAATCTTCAAACCAACGGCAGATCGATGCTCTCGCTTATTTTTCACCCTACCTGGCCAATGGGAATGTAATCCTATAGCGAGGGCAGACGTCTGGTTAGCCTGTTACTTTACCTAAATAATGAAATCATACACACCCAGACAACATTTCACAGCATGCATAAAAATAAACGTGAGTCAGCTGGGTAGATCTGTGGCTTTCTCAGAATCTCTCATGTGTCCTTTTAGAAGGGGATCAGCTAACTCTGTAAGAAACCAAACCCTTAGAAAAATCCCGAAGCCAGTCAGGCAAAATACTAAAAGATTAGCAACCCAAGCTGCCTGTTTGAACAGCAGGTCCTCTGTCTGCTGAACCCAACCTTATAGACATCATCGCATCTAATGAAATCCCTGCTTTCCCCTCTCCCCCTCACCCCAGAGAAGAGAGAAATCCCCAGGGTACATTTGGGCCACTGTTCTGTCCCCAGACAGTTTCAGTCCAGTGGAAGATTTTTTAATGAATTCTACACCGGAGTATTAAAAACAAGATGCCTGAACAAAAGCATCACATTTCCTGAAACACACGTTGCCATCTGTGGTTTAATTCCCTTGTAGAATAACACCATGCAACAACACTCAAGACCAACATTTTTTCACACCTCAAGGCATCTGGTTCACACACATTAGTGTGTGCAGCAGCGGGACTGTTCTCTATGCTTCTTGTTGTCTTTTCGAGAGCTCAGTTAACATGCATCTAATTGCAGGTGAACGGGGAATTGGCAAAATCACAGGAAAAAAGCTTTGCTACAAAGGCTCCACATTTCATAGAGTTGTAAAGAACTTCATGATCCAGGGAGGCGACTTCACCGAAGGTAATAACGTCTTATGTGTGACTTCATTTACTTTGAAGATGTGTGTTTAAACAAATTTACAGAATAAAGTGAAATAGAGATGTTCGGAAATGCCTATGTGCTGATTCAAAACCAGGTCTTTAAAGTATATAAGTCTCATTCAGATGAAACTCCCAACTCCAAAACAGCAATTGTGCTCTACTGCCAATTGCAAGCACTGTTTTTTAGAGCAGCAAAGACGAAGTAAGTGTAACAAGTGAAAAAGATAATGATCTATTCAAAGTGTCTTTGCTGTGAGTGTTCATGGGAGAAAATCATGTAGATATCAATAACTACAAAGTATTCGAACACCAGAAAGTCTTGGGTGATGTGTCAGAGTCAAATATTCTAAACAAAATTAGTTTTTGTCATTTTACATGTGCTAAGATGAAGTGTATCATCCACTTATCTGATTTTGTATGAGACACCACATATATGTCGTATGACTTAAATGCAACAAGATTAATTATTGTACTCTTTTATGTCTGCAGGTAATGGAAGAGGAGGAGAGTCTATATATGGTGGCTACTTTGAAGGTAAGTAGAGTACAAAGTTATGAGCTGTTCACATTGCTGATGGCTTGTAATTGTATATCGAAATACTGAACCGCTTGCATGAGCATAACGTTGCATGCGTCTATTGTTGTGAACAGGTTTCTTGTGTATTTTATTATGTACGACTCCATTGACCTTCACCTCTTTAATGTATACCGTGTCTTCTATCTAGTTACAGTAGTGGGATTGATCAGGTCAGCATGGAGAGTAGGCATTCTCTTTCTTTCCAAGCTACGATCTTCCTGCCTAAAATTTTCAACATATTCTTTTATTTATAGAGTGGTCTTTTGCAAAATGAGAAGGTAAGAGATGTACACAGCTCAGTAAACACCATGTCAACATTGTCCCCACCAACGTCCTCAGTCACTGAAAAAAAAACCCTGGTGCAAATGTTTGTACAGGTGCAAAATTTGTGCTGAAGGATTTGCCTTTCACACAACCTGTTAGTCCCCAAAGCCTTTGACTGCTCAAGTGACTTGCATTTGTGTTATAGCTGCTATTTATAGCTTCAGTGCCCCTAACTTGACTGTTATGACATGTAGACAGGTAGAGAGGGGCAGGTTCTCTGCAAAATACGATGACTACAAAGGAGCGCAACAGTGGGTGAAAGATAATTTGTTTTCCAACATATATATAGTGATATATAGATATAGTAAGGATGTACACATTGAAATAGTTAAGGTTTTTAATGTTTTACAAATAGAAATAACTTCGATGTGTGCAGATAGTTTATCGAAGACACAAATAATATTTCTCCTTAACGATATGTACTGTATTGATTATTACGGTACATTCAGGTCCTATTGATTGATGCATAAGGTGCAGTTTAAAACGAGTTTGATAAGAAAGAAAAAAGAAAACTCCAAACAATAGTGGGACCTTGAGAAGAAAGGCAATAGAAGGATAATCTTTCTTAAGCAGAACTTCGGTCTGAACAGCTCGCTTCCTATAACATGTTGTTTTTTAACATGGTCAGAATAATGTAAAATGTAGTTGATTTGTAATTGATAGTTAAATTAATAAAAAAAGGCACTTTATGAGAGGAACGCTTGGTGAGGCAATGATTAGGTTTGCTGGATGAAATTATTTCTGATTTACATCCCTGAATATTTCTGTCGACACTAATCTGAGAACGCACAGTGAGACTTCCGTCCTTCTTTCTCTGCTTCCAACAGACGAGAACTTCACTCTCAAACACGACAGAGCATTCCTGTTGTCGATGGCCAATCGCGGGAAGGACACAAATGGTTCCCAGTTCTTCATGTGAGTAACGCTCAGTAAAGCAATTCACTCTGCAAACGTACCATTTAATTCAGTGCCATTTGTAATACACTCTGTCTTTACCTTCTGCTCCTCCTGTTTTGAAACTGTAGAGTAGAATTTTTTATTAAGTGTGAGGTCAGCAATCCCCTCTCTGTGTGCAGTTACATTTCAAAGTGCAGAGAAACATGGATTCGTTCTTTTTCACCTACAAATGTGTTACATTTTTTCTCTTGCCGTTTTTGTGTAAAATTTGCAGAAACTCTAGCATCCTGCTCTTCCAAGGTAATGTGTCTCCAAGGCTGTGTTTCTCTCTCTCCTGTATATTTATCATTCACTAGTTTGTAAACAGGGCACTCTGTTGATTTCTGACATGTTGAAACAGTATACGGACATGGCTTAAGTTGATTTATGTTGTTTCTTTATCATTAAAAACAAGTTGGACATTTCCACCATCAATAAAAGTATAAAGGAGGAAATGTTCACAGATATTATTCTTTAATTTCCCACACTCTCTTGTTGAGTGTAAACCTGCCTGTTTGTAGCTGTTTTAATTGAAAATGTGACTTAAATTGATTTGCAATCAACTATTATCAAACAAAGGGTGGTTTTACAAATTCTCCATCTTTCAGATGGTACAGAAGCACCCACGCTTTGTTGACGTTTATTGTTTATGCTCATTCTTTTCCTCTTTTTTCTCCTTTTTCATGACCCTGGCTCTGCCATTGGTTGATCCTCCTGGATCGCTGGATTTTCCACTAACAGCACAACCAAGACGGCGGCGCACCTCGACGGGTAAAATCTACTTTCACTTTGGCAGTTTTCTCTAAAATTATTGGTTTAAAAGATGTGTTAACACTTAAGGCCAAACCTTTATTTTTTACTTGAATTTACTTTCGAATCCTTCAGTACATATATTCAAGGTGTGATCTCTAGGGATGTCCCGATACAACTTTTTCACTTCCGATACGATACCGATATTGTAGCCTTGAGTATTGGCCGATACCAATATCAATACGATACGATATAGGCACAAATCATACATATATTTATTCCTTATTTTGTTGTGTGGAATGTTAGAAAAGGCTTGATAAAGTGATGTTACTGTTACTGATGTTGTAGTGATATAACAGAAAACAATAGTCAGCAACAGTAGGTATAGGAAAAACTGACCCATTTATTATTAACCAATTGGTTACATAAATTTTAACCTTCAACATAAGAGTATTACCTCAACAAATCCAATGAAAACAAAATGTTATATTTAAAGTGCAAAATAACCACTGGTTACCAACATCATTATACAATTGAATAGAATTAAATTTTAAAGTGCAAACAATTCAAGTTCACTTCAGTTATTTTTCTACTGTCAGCATATGTTGGAAACAACTGTGGGCAGGGACAAAAACAACAAAAACTATAGGAATAATGTAGCGAGGTTCGAGGTGCTCCATTAAGCGTTTAAACCCGACATTACTCACCACCGACAGGGGCTGGTCATCAAGCACAATAAACTGGGCTATCTTTTCTGTTATGGCCATTGCCTTTTTGCTGTCCCGTGGTAGTTTGTCACGTCTTGCAAAGCTTTCGGCCAGCGTGGGTTGCTGAAGCGAGCCAGAGGCTTGTTGCTTCGCCTTGCTGCTCTCGCGAAAATCCTCATGTTCTTTTTTGTGGTGTTTTTTCAAATGTGCGATGAGGTTGCTTGTATTGAACCTTCCCGGTTCTGTCCCTCCACGGGACACTTGCGCCTGACAAATGTTGCATTTAGCTGCAACGTCTTTGTCCGAGTTTACGGTAAAATACTTCCACACAGCCGACATCACTACACCTTGCTGCAGGCACACACGTTGTCGTTGTTGTGATCACGTGGGCTGTGCATGCTGGATCAGAGACGCTCTTCTTCCGCGGCCGGCACCAACGTTAATTAAGGGGCATTACCACCTACTGTGTTGGAGTGTGATCAAACCAGAGTCACCTATTATAGAAGTCCTGGAGCGGTAAATGGACAGCTTATATCGGAGCGCTTATATCGGAGTTTTTAGATTCAGTCCGATAAAATCCGATATTCACTTTTTTGGCTGATATCGGACTGATTTCCGATATCAATATCGGATCGGGACATCCCTAGTGATCTCAAATGTTTGGCGTAGGCAAACAACCACAAGGCATTAATTCAAGCTTTTCCAGTTGAACCCTGTCTCTTCAAACCTGTGAGAAGATAAACATGGAATAGAAGAAATGCACCAATGTAAAATATTGAAAAATGTTCTGAGTTTGGCAGGAAAATAATATCAATATATAGGACCCAATCACTCGTATTAAGAAGGGGACTTTTTATTGAATAATAGTCAAGGTACTGCATAGTTCTGACAAGCAAAAATGTTTTTTGCGTCTGTGCAGAGTCCACGTCGTCTTTGGTCTGGTCATCTCCGGCTTCGAGGTGATAAAGAAGATTGAGGGGCTGAAGACTGACTCAGCCAGCAGACCCTACGCTGACGTGCGAGTGGTGGACTGTGGTCAGCTGATCACCAAGTCTGCAAATGATGGTACCTCCTCAGTTACTTATCTTTTTCTTCAGGGGTAAAACTGACTATTCAATAAATCTAATGAAAAGGCCAAACCCAAGAATGTGTGTATGTCCAAATACACTCTGAGCACCCTGTCCTCAGTTAACCTCATCGAGTTGAGCTCATCGATTCCTCCTGAAAAAGAAGGCGATGATTAAAACCGGGGTTCTCATCTCTGTGAGTTTATTTAGTTTTTGGGAATCAAAGTAAAGATTTATGACCCGGATTGAATAAAGTACATCAATACACAGACAATAGTTTTTATTAGGATTAAAGAGTTAATGTGATTTGTTGTTGAGAAAAGTTCATAAAATCACCAAACTTGACCAGTTGAGTTGATCTCCTACTGTATGAGATCTCTTCAGCCAGTATGATAACAGTGTAATTTCTGATTTATACGATGGCTTGTGAAAATTCCTAATACAAAAGCTAAAATGTTATTCGTTTTCCAGTGATCTGAACCAAAGCTTTAATTAATTAATTTCTCTTTTGTCTTTTTTGTCTCATGTCTGGAGTAACATGGTTCGCCTGTGATTGTATCTGGGTCATATTTTATGCTCATTCTGTGAGAGGTTGGCATTTGGACGCCAGCGTCTTCCCCCCACTGGCTTTAGTACAGGGCGTGTAACCTGATCTTCTGTTTAATGGGGGATCAGTGAGGTGATCTCTGTGGAGTTCGGTTGGCATCTTTCCACCTGACTCTGCCAGGCCGGCTTTCATAGCCTCCAACATACCGAGAAGAATCAACAAAGCCTTTGTTGGAGCAGAGTCCTGCCACCCTGAAAACGGCTCCTGACATTTCAACTTTGCTTTATGCTTCATTTTACTGGTGTGTTGCTAAAAAAAAGCTCCATATTTCTGATGATGATAACATACATGTTGTTATATTTCTGTCTTAAGTGCTTGAAGGCAAGAGGAAAAGAACTTCTCATTCTGCCGACTCATCTCTCAACTCCCGGGATTCGTCATCTCTGTTCTCCTCATCGGTGGAATCTGACTGTGACGATGATGAAAAGCAGAAACATCGCAAACACAAGAAACATGCAAAGAGTAAACGGTCAAAGAAGAGAAGGAAGGAATCAAAGATGGAGGACACTGATGTTCAGCATCTCCAGCAAAAGTAGTTTATTAATTGACTTACAGCTCCACAGTTTTGAGCTCTGCATCCCAGACATTAGAGACATGTTGGTTCTTTGCATAATAAAATAATATTCGCCTTTTGTCGTGTTGTTGCTGATCTCACAGCTCTGTGGACAGACAGATCCCGGAGGGAGAGAAAGAAGTGGAGGAAGAGAAAGAGCATGGTGGAAAGAGAGAGAAGCCCGTTGTCCGACCAGAGGAAATCCCACCAGTGCCAGAGAATCGCTTCCTGCTGCGACGGGACATGCCGTCTCAGGAGGATAAAACTGAGATGTGAGTTTTCAGTTGGGCTTCATTTACACATTGGTTGTTGTCTTACTCTTTTGAATTGATCAAATTTAAATGTTAACAGGTAGTTTTTTTTTAAATGCGATCTTTTTAGAGTCGAGAAAGAAGAATCGTCTCTTTCAGCTGAACAGAAACCAGCCGTCTCTAAGTCCGGACGTAAGATTAAAGGCAGAGGAACAATGGTAAGTTCACCTGAAATGAGTCCTGAAATGTATCCGTTTGTGTTAATGTAGTTATCTGCTTCATACTGTATCTTTTCCATTTGGACTAATTGAAAATGGATTAACAGAAGTGAATAGTATAAAGTAGCGGTTCCAAACATGAAGTCCGGTTCCCTCAATTGGTCAAAAACTTTATTGCAAAGTACTAATAAGGAAAAGAAGCAGAATAACTAAGTATTAAGGGAAATTTATCAGCAGAAATTAAATATAATATTCATGGTGTATAATCACCTTAGACTTAGAATCATTGTGCTTTACTTATATACTGTTTATTTTTTGGGGAGTTGATCTCGTTTTATGTTTTATTTTGTCCATACTTATCTCTGCTTCATTAATCTTTTGAAATCTACACAGTGAAAGAAATTTTTATTATAATCGTACCTGAATCACTTCATCTTATGATGTGACCGGCTGTCAGGGGCATACAACTACAGCCCAGTTATTCTAGATTTGACCTTTTCTGCAGAGATATCACACTCCCACGAGATCTAAATCCCGCTCTGCATCGGTGGAAGAACGTGGCAGCAGTGAAACCCCGCCACACTGGAAAGAAGAGATGAAGAGAACCAAAGTTTATCAACCACCCAGCATGGAGAGATGGAGCAAAGGAGACAAGTATGACCTAATACTTAACTTTGTCACTTTGACTATACCTTTTTATGTTACTTCATGCATCTTTTGACTTAACAGATTGAATGAACATTCCTCAAGCAGATGGGATGACAGAGGGGACCCTGCCTGGTCCAGATCTGCCTCTGCAGAGCCCTCCTCAGACCGCAGCTCTGGGAGGTCCAGCCAGCAACGCGAGCAGAAGAAAGAGAAGAAGAAAGCCAAACACAAGAAGAAGGCCAAAAAACGGAAACATGGCAAGAAGAAGAGTTCCCAGGACAAACCTCAAGAGACTCATCTGTCAGAGGGGGAAAAGTCAGCGTCTCCAGGAAAAAAGTCCAATAGATCCTGTTCTCCGACTCAATCAACCTCAAGTAAATGCCACTCGTCCGCTCGGAAGAGGCAGCGGTCCTCGCTGTCTTCCAGGGACTCGAGATCCTACTCTAGATCCTACAGATCCAGTCGATCCAGATCTCGGAGGGGGTCTTATTCGAGATCCAGAAGCCTCACTAGATCTAGAAGTCGATCCCTATCCAGATCTTCATCCTATTCTAGATCCAGATCAAGATCCAGGTACAGATCCAGGTCTCCGTCTTCATCCCGAAAGAGGAGTTCATCCAGATCACCAAGGAGGAGGAAAGCCCACAAGTCCAAATCAAATACAGTTATCAATGTGACTGACAAGCTTCCTGATAGCAAAGTCGCACCTGTCGGTCGAGTCCCAAAGCTTCCGGCTCCTGAAAATCTACCTGTGATCCCGATGAGCGATAGTCCTCCTCCCTCTCGCTGGAAACCGGGTCAAAAGCCCTGGAAACCCTCCTACGTCCATATTCAAGAAATTAAAGCAAAAATCGTGACTAATACTCACACAGGACAAGCGGTCAATGTTACTGAGAAACCTCAGACCTCAGTTAAAACAAAGTCTCTGCCAGACACAGAAAGCGTCAAAGCAAACAAACGTGTTGGGCGCTCATGCAGCAGGTCCTCCAGGAGCAAGACCTACAGCCGATCTTACAGTCACTCCCCGAGCAGGTCCAGGTCCAGATCTCCTCATGAGTATCACAGCAGGTCATCGTCATACAGCAGGTCAGAGTCCGAAAACTCCCCGAAAGCCAACGGCAACAAGAAGAATTCCTTAGACAAGGAATGGGAGGAGTACTACAGCTCTTTGAGGAGGGTAAAAAATGTACTCTCAAAAGTCGCACTCTCCAATAGTAAAGATGCTCATTCAGGAGCTGAGAGCAGGACAGGCAGTGAGCACAGTCCTGATATCAGTGTCTCAAGGAGAAGTGGCTCTTTAGAGAAAATAAAGGAGAAAAGCAGCTCTCAAGATCAAGAGGCGAAACCCTGCAGCTCGGTGCCAGTTGAGAGCTTTAATAGCAGGTCTGAGTGGGACAGTGACAGTGATAAAGTGAGCCAAAGCAACAGCATCGCCGTGTCAAAGAAGCAGAAACATTCGGTTCCGTCCGGTGAGTCTGTCGACAAGAAGTTATCTGAGCTCACTGGTTGGAATTCAGAAAGCGATTCTGAAAACGTGGCAGCCAAGACTTTAGCCATATCTGAAAAAGAGGAAGGGGAGGCAAGTTCAGAATCGGACTACGACACCATTAAAAAGACGTCAGAGGCGGTGAATGCTTTGGAGAACAAGATCGCTGCTGGATCCAGTTCTTCAGTGGGAAGTCCTGAGAAGGCCGCACAGCGGTCGAGGCACAAGAGCAAGAAGAAATCCAAACGCAAACACAAACGCAAGAGGCGACGTGAGAACAAGAGTGGCTCCCATCGCAGTAAGGACAAAGGAAAGAGATCCAAGAGGAAACATCAGAAGCTGAAAGAGACTTTTCACTGGCAGCCACCGTTAGAGTTTGGAGAGGAGGAGGATGAAGATGAATCCAAGAAGGAGAAACACAGTCCCAGTAGAGTTGGCAAAGAATGGCCTGGTGAAGATAGAATGAATGATAAGGACCAAAGTGTTGCCTCCTTGAACAAAAACTCCAGCAGAGAAGAGGACAGAGGGCAACAGAGGGCGAGAGAATGTAGTAATAAAACCCCCAAACAAACTGAAACTGCTCATCTGTCATCCAATAGAAATACTGCTAACAATGCTAATAGTGCTCATTTACCCAGTATCAAAGAGCAGGAGTCATTCGATGATATGGACATTTGTACCCCAGAGCACGACGCTGTAAAGGTAGAGCCAGTTACACATGATTGTTTTGATAGTATCCCTGATTTAACCCTAAAATCTACCTCCCAGTCGTCAGATACGACAAATATAGACAGAGCTTTACCTCACAGCAAAGAAAAGTCTGCTGTTACCTCCACAACGACAGCTGGGGGACTACAGGATGAAGCAGCATCTGCGATTAATTTTAAATGGAGGCCTTTGAAAGGAATGTCAGCGCTGCAAAATATGCATGTGCCACCTGTCGTGGCAAAAAACATCCAAAGTCAACAGAAGCAGAATCCCAACACGCAAGGAGTAAAAATGGAGATAAAAAGCAATAGCCGGGTCAGACCGGGGTCTCTGTTTGACGAGGTTCGTAAGACGGCGCGGCTCAACCAGAGGCCGAGGAACCAGGAGAGCTCCAGCGAGGAAGGATCCCCGTCTGTGGGGAAGACCAGGGGAACCTCCCGCACGCGGTCCCCGAAGAAGCCCAGGCCTGCGTCCAGGAAGTCACGCTCCGGCTCAGGTCACCGCTCTCGCTCCAGGGGCTGGACGCACTCCTCCAGCCGGTCGAGGAGTCGATCCCGCAGCTCCAGCTCCTCGTCCAGGTCAGTGGAATCCAGCACTCTGATTAAATGGAGAGCACAAGGGCTCCCATCAGTAAATCTTTCTAAATGCTGGAGAGTGTTCTTGGATGTAGATCAAGATAGTTGTTGAGTAATAAACTTGATGGATGCGAAGCATTTAGTCCAGAAGACAAACGTCTGGGATACAGACCTTTTGTTCTGGCTTGAGAAAAATGTCATCCTGACGCTGTGTGATTCTTTTAGGAGTCGCAGCAGAAGTCGGAGGAGACGTGGAAGAGGACGGTCGCGCTCCCGCAGCAGCACATACAGAAGTTACAGGAGGTATGTCCTGAAACACTAATTTAATTATGGAGCTTCTTGTTCAATAACTTACATTTTAGCCATGTAAAGAGTCAAAACCCTCAGTTAAAGAAAACAAGTTTTAAATGTGCAAGCAACCTTCCAAAGACATTCCTGTGTATGTAATCCTCATTAATCTGTGATTGGTCTTTATGTATGTTTCAAACCTTCTGTTGTCTCTTCCTCCCTCAGTCGGACGTACAGCAGAAGTCACTCCAGAAGTCGCTCCTATAAACGCCGTCGCAGATCAAGGTCTGTGAGCTTCATATATGTCCTGACTCTGAATTGGAAATATTCACAATTACATACACAATTATTTATCCTGTATTTTAGGATTAAAATAACCCCTGCAGTAAGGATTGAAATTATATTTGTTATTTTGGTTTCCTTAAAGGGGATATGAAGTTATAGCAGAGGAAGAAGAGATTGTTAAAAACACAAGATTTATTTATTAGCGATACCAGCAGCTTGAGAAGAGATCCTTTCATATCTTCATTAAATGATTATAAGCATTTGCAGCAATAACCAATGCGTCTGTATGTTAATGCAGGTCAGACACATACTCCAGCCGGAGTCGGAGTCGGAGCGCGAGCAGGAGACGAGGGCGCAGACGAAGTGACAGCTACAGGAGTTCAGACCGTCGGTCCCGGTAAGACTGTGCCCCCTGGTGAACCCTGACACATGTCAACAAGGTGACGGGTCTCAGGGCAGACCATTTACCAATTTACTCTTTTCTCCTTCCTGCGCTGAATGTTTGCAGATAAATACTAAAACATATTCTTCATTCAGTCTTCTGCACAAATCGCTCTCGTCTGCAAGAATGTGGGACCATCTGATCCGCTCACTTTGTGTTTTATGTCAAAAATGAATACGTCTCCCTCATGCCTTGGAGATTAGAATCCTAAATGTTGTCCTCTGCAGGTCGTCCCGCACCTCCAGTCGCAGTTCTTCCAGGCGCAGAAGCCACAGTCGCAGCAGTCGATACAGCTGAGCCTCGGCAGCTAGTTGGGGGAACAGAACCACAAAGTCTTGACTCTGTGCACAACAACACACAAGCAACTAAAGCTACAAGAGGAAGAGTTGCACAGGACAGAAGCTGACATGACAGGTTTTCGTCTTGTTATTGAATGTAAATAAACAAACCACTTTACAAGCTTAAACAAAGGGGGATCCTAAAGCAAATGGGTCAAACATCAGAAATGTTGAAGGTAAAATAATATGAGAAAACAAGCTGCAGATATTTTATATGATCGTATATTTGTCTATTCCTTCTCTACTTCTGGTTTTCTACACTGTATTGATTTAAGTGTCTCAGCCTCTCAGCTCCTGTGTGTTTGAGGGGTCGCAGGTTATTGGTTGAGGTTCCACCTTAAGTTCAGGGTCAACATGAGTGGATGGTTTCTCTCAAAGCAAACTTTGTGTAGCAGTTTGAAGATGTAATTTCTCTTTGTTCCATTAGTTGTATTAATGTACCATGAATGTTAAAACAACTCACAATTGAGGGGTGACTGTCTTTGGTTTCATTCAAACAGTTATGAATGTTCATACTTAATAAAACCACCACATCTCGTGACTATTTGTGTTGTTTTGCGTTGATCATAGTGCAGAGGGTTTTTTCAGTTTCCCAGGAAATAATAATGAACTGTGAAGATGTGAACTGTGGCAATTGAGGTTATTTATCTGTATACGCCATAGACTGTATATAAAGTTGGACGACATGACACATCTCCAAAACTGAGGCCAAAACATCTGGATTGCCATCTGATGGCTGCAGTTTGTCTGACATGTTTAAACACCACTGAATCTATTATTAAATATATTACAAATAAAATACCTTTATTCATTAGAAACCACCAAATACTAAATGTATTTCCATATTGTAATCCATCGGTTTGACAGCTTCTCTGAGCCACATGTATCCACACTGATGCTGCAGCCCGGTCCTGGATGTGAAGTGATAAATGAGACCTCCTTCAGGTTGCGATCAATTCTTTCCCCCACCTTGTTATGAGTGTATTGACTTCTTCTCCACATCGTCTGCTCAGGAGTGAGCGATGGCGGTGGGGCTCAGGAGGCCCTCGGCTGAATTGCCAAACGAGTGGGCAGCTGCCCTGTGGCACCGACCCCTCTTGGAGTCTGGAGGCTCCAGGTTCTCTAATGGCATTTATAGCAGTAACTATTCATTAGAAAAAAAGCTATCACTATTTTCATAACTGATTCCTTTTAATTTATATTTCAAGCTGAGATGTCCAGCATTCACTGCATTTACCAGTGTGTCGTAATCTCGTTAAGTATTTTATTCTATTAAGTATTGAACATTTGAAGGCGTCGCCTAAAAACAGCCTAACAATAAATTGATAAAGTAGACTATTGGTCAGATTAATTGATATTGATTAATAGGTTTCGGCTGAACTGAAATGAGACGATCTGGTCTTTCTATTACGTCACCAGCTTGCCCCGCCCATTCCAGCTTTCGCCTAGCAACAAAGCTCGGACGAAAACGTATTAAAAATGTTGAATTACTGTTCAGTTGATAACAAACATTTTAAAATAAATTATTCTGATGTTTTTGCCTTTACTTTTTGCCATCATTACCGATTTGAAGCCATCGAATTGTGACAGCCAGGTGGCGTCGCTGTTACGTAATTGGTGATTGTCTTCCGGTTTCTGGTTGACTTATGAATGACTTCTCTGGTGTTCACAACAATGGCGAGTGGATCGTGTTGGAGTTGGAGCTGACACATGTTGAAGAGAAGTTACTTTTGATTAAAAATTCAATTCAAAAATTTGCGTTGAGTCTGGCGGACCAATCACAGCGGTTGTGGACATCTGTGCCGCCTCGACTCAAGGATACATTTTTTGGAAGGTGCACCTCAGGGTACAGTGTAGAAGCATGAATTTGGCTTTATGATGGTGTCCCCTGTAGACAGGGCCTGTCTTGTAGGGGGCCCCCTGGTCCCCATAATAGCATAATCAGGCCCTGGTAGACAGAGTTTTATTCTATTGGAGTAAAACTTGTTTTTTAATTCACATTTTTCATTCTTTTGTGATCATGAAATCACACAAATGTGGTCAGAAGGTCTGATACATGTGATTTGTGCCTCCTGGGAAAAGACTGAACTCCCTGACCTCCTCATCTGTCTGCCCGTGTGACGTCACACGGTGGGCATGGAGCGCGCAGGAGGCGCACCGGGATTTGCGCCATATGTCCGCGCGTCCTTCCCGGTTCCTCCCGCTCCTCCTGCTCCTCCTCCTGACGCACCGAATAATCCAGGAACGGCACAAAGAACCCGAGCGCCTCGCGTCCGACTCCACGTTGAAACAAGCACCGTGTCCCTTTAAAAGCGTCTGACAAAAAAAAAAAGAGCCCATATGATCCCCGAGCTCCAATCACCAATTCCTCCTTCCACGAGCAGCCTCTGCACTTCTTGTCTGTGTGGAGGCTCCAGCAGCAGCAGCGGCACGGGGAGGGGGGGGGAGAGAGAGAGGAGATTCACAGACATACCGGAGAAATGTGACAATTCAACGGCGATTTTCATGGCGGAGGAGAAACTGCTGCGAGAGGAGTTGTTGTTGGACTCCGGTGAGCCTCGAAACGCTGGATCAAAATGGTAGGCTCCGGAGCTGCGCTGCATTTTTGTTTATTTTTTTTCCTCTCTCCCTCTGTGTGTGTGTGTGTGTGTGTGCGCGCGCGTGTGTGCATGCGTGTGTCCCTTCTTGATCTCTTGCAAATGTGAGCTACTCAGCAGGCCCATCAAACTTGTGCCCGGGCTGTCACCGTTGTGCCCTGTGCGCGGAAGTTTGCAACTTGCCGCACAAGTTGGAAATGGAGGAGAGCTGGAGGAGCAGCGGCGGCGGCTCCATGGATGCAGAGAAGGAGTTAAATTCCTTTTCATATCAGGGCGCTTCTGCAAAAAAAAAGAAAAGAAAGCCCGCTCAGGTCGTGACTGGTGCACATGAAGAAACTGCTCCCTTCTTCCTCCCTGAGCCTGTGCAGGACAAGTTGATGAGGCTTTGACATCCGTGCATTAATCACAGGCTCTGCTCGGTGTGGGTTGACAGGAGGAGGAGATGTCCCTCTGCCTGTGTAACTTCACTTCAGCATCCAGGTGGAATGCTCCCACAGGGACATGAGACGCAAGGTTAGGCTGAGGCTGCAGACTGCCATTAAAATCCACATGCTCGTTTTGATGTGTGAAATCAAAGTAGAGAATGCTTCACACTAATATTCTAATGCACAGTGTTTTGATTTTAAGTTTCCTTTCTGCTTCTCCTTGATGCATCCGTCCTTCCTCTGTGATGTGTTAATCCCTCCATCAGCACACATGAAGAAGTGCAGACAGACAGACAGCGTTATGGGAATAGAGGCAGACAGTCGGCCCTGTCTCCAGGGTCATGTTAGGATGCCTCATTAGGAAAGCATGTGGAGCCTGATGCAGTGGTGGAGTAATCCCAGCGCGTGTTCACATCTGGAGGCTTGGGTTAATATCTGGGTCAGGTCAGAGGGGTTAGCCCCGGTGCTCGCTGGGTGGCTTCTGGTGGGAGCGAGAGGGTTTTGTTATTGCTGTGTTTTCCTTCCCTTTTTATTTCTATCTGCTTTTATTTATTTATTTTGGGCGAGAGCATGAGAGTATAAGCTGCGATGAACTGAGTACAAACTGTGCCCTACGCCTGCCCTCAGAGATAGTATATATCCTTTTTGTGACTGGTTTGTGAACATGCCCCAGATAATTTCTGCAATTAATTGACATCAAAAGCGGATTAGCCTTAGGTAATTTTGTTTTGATCAATAGTCTGAATTTATGCATCCCTTTTAAATTCCCATGTTCTTGGATTGATTACTCAGCGGAGCCCAAAGGACTCAGGCCCAGGGCCCTCAACAGGTCAGAAGGCACCTGGATGAGAACCTCGATATGAAATGACTCATCAAATGATTAGAAATGACCAAAACGAGATGCAGAAAAACTACAAATGGATGCAGAATAAGTGCAAAGAGAAGCAAAACAACAACAAAGAGATGCACAATGAGTAAAGTGCGTAAAAAGAATTGTGCAAGGACCTAAACAAGTTAAAAAAAACTACAAATGGACGTAGAATAAGTACAAAGAGAATCAAAACTGAAAAATGTATTCAAAATAACTTCTCTTGTGTGACGGGCGAGGGGCCCATTGTCTCAAAAGCCATAATCCACCTTGATAATGAAAAGATTTTACTTGTCTCCTAATTTTTGGGACTTTTGAAAATAAATCCGCGTCAGCTCCCTGCCTGCTGAAGATGTTTATAGTTTACGTGTCAGTCTTTTTTTAACAGTTTAATTTCGTCGTCCCGACTCGTCTCTATCCTCACAGGGAGCTGTGAGTTTTACGTAACTGTCTATTCAGGGCATTCCTGCCCACCCTTGACTTTGAGGCTTCACTGTCTCTGGGTGTTAAGCAAGGAAACCGTCTTTAGTCCTTGTGACAAGTGCAGCCATTCCTGAGCCTCGGCAACAAACTCCGGCAGACATCTCCGGCCCCTGGTTGGAGGCCGCTCTCCTTGGAAACTCGCTTCGTACTGTAGGTGCTGTTAATTTATGCCCCCGAGATTAAGAGCGGCGAACAAGGCCGCAGACAGCAAGGTCAAAGTCGCTGGGCTTATGTAAGGTTTTCTTTTGTTGTTAGTTCAAATGGCAGAAGTTAGTTTGAAGCGATTGTTTTTTCGCTCCTCAAAATAAATCTTTGTACTGTTTGGGTTCTGAGCTGTGCCAGCCAGCATCTGGGTCTCTTCATCTGGGGAGAACGATGGCACTTTAAAAAAAAGAAGACTTTGAACTCCATTATCAAAGAGGCCAAACAGATTTCTCTCTCCGCACGGCTTGATATGAGGACTTCTATTAGCCTTTCATTGTCAGGAATTTAAGGATATTAAGAGAGTATAAGAAAAGGGCCCTGTCTAAAGAGTTCTTATATCTTTTAGTTGAATTCAGGCCAGAGAAAGAGAGAGAGAGAGACTTAGTAGGAGCTTTAAAGCAGATGGGGATGAGTTTTCATGCTGTTTTCCAGAGAATAGCCAAGAAGGAATGTAGAGACCGTTGATCAGATAGTTACCACAAATATTTGTTTGACGTTTAGTCACACACATTAATGTTTTGGTTTTCATGCTGGAATGAAGTTAATAATCACCCGTCTGCATTTTTTTACTTCCTGTCTCTGTTAAAGCTCATTTATGCTGCCTTTACTTAGAAAAAGATGTGTGTGAAAGCTCGTTGATGGTGGAGGAAGTTGTGATGATGTTCTCTTATAGTTTCTTACCAGCTCGCAATGTCTCTCCTTTGTTGGGCCGTATGTTCATCTCATTTGAACTATTGGTTACACCGCCCCCTCATGATTTCTGGTGGTACTGCTCCACTCTGTCCGTTTTGTCCGAAGTTTTTTAAAGATGTGCCATCAAATACAAAAAAATTAATGCAGACTCCTGACAGAAGGCTCCGTCCAACACAAATCTATTTTCAAATTATTTTATATTCCTTATCCACCTCAAACAACCTCAAACCAATCACGTATTAATTCAATGGTAGCATTCACTTAGCTTAGCATAGCATATCGAGTGTAGACTGAGGGGGTCTATACATCATAAAATCAATATAGATTAATTTTGTTACAGTTTGACGATACACCCATTTTACTGTTGTCTGCTATTACAATAAAGACTCTTGAGTCTTGAGACCAAGCTAGCCTTTTCCCCCTGTTGACAGTGTTTGTGCTAAGCTAAGCTAACAAGCTGCTGGTTGCAAACATCACAGTGGTTTCCGTCTTCTCACGTATCAGAATAAAGCAGGTAAACATTTTTCTTAAAACTCCAAACTCTGCCTTTAAGCTCGTATTCCACATTTCACCGCCGTCCATTGATTGGCTGCGCCTATAGAAAGCCGACGCTCCTCCTCTACCTCTTTTCATCCTCGTCCTCTCTGACCTTCTCATCGAACATATCAACTGCCACCACACACACACACAGACACACACACACGGGCAGAAAGAGAGTTGCCACAGCAGAGATTCCTGTGATAAGGAGCTCTCTAGAGACTTGTGTCAGCCTCTTCTCTCTTTGTGTCATGCTATGAAAGGGATAATGAAGATATCACAGTGTAATAGCCCTCGGGTATGTGTGCACCTGCTCCCTGCTGCACATCAGAACCATCTTTTTTCTTTAATAGCTCACCTCGGAGCTTCATCTTTTGCCCTCCGCGCCGTGCATCTATGAGATTTGATCATTTAGCTGAGTTTTGTTGTTGTTTAACTGCGTTTTACAAACACAAATATCTGCGTCCGTTCCACCGTCCACACTCTGTTGTGCCACAGGTATTTGGCACGACGTCCGCCTGTGTGTTACCGGTGAAGCCGTGCACAGCGGGTGAACTTGTGTGCACCCACATTGCCTACATGCGTGTGCAGCGCCGGCTTGGGAACAGTGTGTTATGACTCCAGCAGAGCGGTGGTGTGTGAAGCGTTGTAACGAGTGTGTGTGTGTGTGTGTGTTTGTGCCGAGGAGATGCCAGCACCGCGGGCCCCTCTCTTGGCCAGGCTTCCTGACTCAGCGCTTCCTCCCCCAGCTCATTGGCCCAGACACAAACTTCCTGGCAGAGCTTCAGTGCGGACGCTCTAACCTCGTCGTGCCCCCCCCCCCCTCCCCACACCGCCTCCAGGCAGCTCCTTTCATTATCCAACCGCTCGTCACCTCGACTCCAGACGAGCGGCAGTTGATGTCTTCTTTCAACGTGACTTCGGAATGTCCGGCACAAACGCCGTCTTCGGCTTCACCTCGGCGATAAAACAGTCGTTCAGTTTGTTCCAAAGGTCAAGTGTCAAATTTGAATGTACAGTGCGTTGGCAAGATGCTGCTCGTGCTATGTTGTCGTCCTTATTTTTGTTTGTGCATCCCAATTTCATGCTTGGGTAAATGCGTATCAGCTGTAGATTGGCTTGTCACCTGTGGTCGCATTAACATATAGATGGAAGTGTATTTAAATCTAATGGTGAAAGCTGGTGGAGCTCCCCACCAGGGCAAGGCTGGGCAGCTCCAAACTGGTGGATGAGGACAGGGGGAAGTTTTAAGTGTTTAGGGGGGATTAGATGTCCAGGATTAGAGCAGCACTAATACTGATAATGTTTTTATTTATCATAGCCAGCAGTGAAAATCTAAAATTATTCTGCTGTACATCTAAAGTGCAATCTCATCCAGTGTTTGTGTTTTACAACTAATGTAGATTTTTGTTATTGTTTACCAACTTAAAAAAATACTTTAAGTTGGTAAACAATACACACAAATTAATCTTGTTCACCTAAAAGTAAAAAAGTTACATCAACACAATTGCCAACTTGATTGTAGTAATTTAAGTAATTTATTTTTGATTGGCCCAACATTTTTTTAAAATGTAGCCTCACCTTCATCTCAACCATAGATTATTTGCTATCACTGTGAACTTTTCTTATCTTTTGCCGTACTGTAGACGCCAAGTGCAGATTTTAAACATAATCCAGACCTTTGCATAATAGTCCAATAGTGACGTTCTGGTGTGGTGATGTCTGAAATTGTCAAACATTTCCCATATTGTTGGTCAGTTGTATCTTTCGAACTCTATTTGGACAGTTTTATGTTCTTTTCCTTCCATTTTCCACACCACTTATCCTTTGAGGGTCATAGGGGGGATGGATTCCCAGCTGACATTGGGTGAGAGGCAGGGGACACTATGTACAGGATGCCAGCGTATCACATGCAGACAGAGACAGAGGCATACAGCCATTCACATTAACATTCACACCTACGGTCAATGTAGAGTCTCCAATAAACCTATCCCCCATCTGCATGATTGTGGACTGTGGAGGAAGCGGTGGGAAAGCTCAGGGAGATCATGCAACCTCCACACAGAAAGACCCCGGCCAAAATGGGATTCGAACCGGGAACCTTCCTACTGTGAGGCGACAGTGCTTAAAGATGAATTACCAGAATAGTTTTAGATTCATCTTCTGAGTATGGGGCCTCCTCAGAGATTATCGAACATACCTAGATGTTTTTATATATTTCATATCTGAAAGAATTTGAATTGATTTCTGAAAGAAGTTGTATTTAATCTTATATTCAGCACAAATGGACCAATAATCTGACAGGTAAGACTGTCTTTAGCATACAGACATGTCTGTTTAATCAAACCAGCAGGATTGCAGTCTTCAGAGGTTTAAAGGAAGCACAATGTGTGTGTTGCTTTGATAACCAAGCGTGAATTTGTATGTTTGGCATAATCCGTGAACTCGTCAACCTTTTTTGAATTCAGGATTTCCAGGAGTCTTTCGCAGGGCAGCTGCTTGATGATTTATTACGTCGTGTTTTTCCCCCAATCTGCATCACACGCGCCACTTGTTTACTGGATTATATAATCCCATCGCCTAATATCACAAGGTGTAGCTATCAGCCTTAATACCGTTATTATCCAATAAACAGCGGCAGGCCGGCGAGTATTAAACTCCACAGTAATGTGGCTGTGCATGTGACGGTGCTGTGTGTGACCTCGGCAGTGACTGTGATGCCATCCGCCGCTGTGGCTCCCCCTTTGGTCATTGGACATTGATTTTTATTAGCATTTTTTTATCATAGCGCTGTAATGATCACTGCAGGGCTTGTTAAATGCGAGACCTTGTCACTTGTGCACTTACCAGTCTGGCTCGCCTGTGCATGAGCAACATGACTGAAAACAGGAGGATGTGAGTCCAGTCATTCAAAGCCTCTTTTTCATGCTTAATCAGCAGACTACACCACATGTCTTTATATCACGATTATGATGCAGGTATGCACGCGTAGGTGCTCAGTTCAGGGTTGCAGGCACGTGGGCGGATGTGCATCTGCTACTGTATATGCTGCTTCTACCTCAAGGTCAGTGCTGGGTCTCTGTGCTGATTGGATTTGGAGAGAATAGCAGGGAGCGCAGACTGCAGACACAGGCGAAATCTTCCACTAGACTCATGGACCGATTATGAGACAAAGGAGAGCTGGGTGCAGATATGTGGAAGGTCCAGCAGCCGTCCTACACCAGCAGCAGACGCCCACACCCAGACAATAATGTTTCCTGGTTGTGGCTGTGATGGGTCTTTTGCTTCTCTGTTGTGTATCGGTATTATATTATATCTTTGTCCTTTTGTTGACATTTTGCACCTCTACGTTGTCGCTTTGCCTCTCCTTGCTGTCTCTCGGTGTCACTTTGGTAAATTTGCGTCCCGTTGTGATTGTTTTGCATTTTGTTGGACTTGTTTTGCGTCTTTTCAAAGTTGGTTTGCATCTGTTTTGTGGTTGTTGGATTTCCGTGTCCAACAAAATGTTGACAGAGAGTTTGTCTCTCTGGGCCGAGGTCTCAAGTTGACCAGTCAGCCCATTCCATAATCCACACATGACTCGACACTAAAACAGACACAAAACAATATCAAATGATAATGTCGCATTGTGGTTGTGTTGTGTCGTTTGTGGTAATTTTGCGTATCTATTGTTGATTCTTTTTTTTGTTTTGTTTAATTTGGGTATTTTTCTTGTCATCATTTTGCATCCCTAGGTAGTTGTATTGTTTGTCTTTGCGGTCATTCTGTGTCTTTGAGTTTAATATCTCTTTGTGTTGTTTTACATTGCTATGAAGTTAATTCGTGTCTTGTAATTTTCCTGTATTGTTGTCTTTTCATTCTCTTTACGATATTTAGCATTTTTAGGACTTGATTTGCGTTTCTTCAAAGTTGGTTTGCATCTGTTCGCGGTTTTTGGATTTCCATGTCCAACAAAAGATGTTTACAGAGGGTTGGCCCGAGGTCTCAAGGCGCCCACTGGGCCCGTTCAATAATCCACCCATGACTAGACACTGAAAGCAAGGAGACAACAAGACAGATTGCTTTGTCTTGTCCAGTCTGTATACCTCATAAGACCCAGACCACTCGGCCATGCAACACTTGCCACCACCAGAATCTGTATTCACTCCGGCTTAGCATCTCTGGGACTAAACCTGTCTGTTGTTTGGCGTCGGCAGCAGGGAAGGTCTGGTGAGCACACAGAGGACACAGTGTCAGTCATTACCCTGATGACTTTTTAATGGCGGCCTGATTAGACTCTGCGAGGAATGACATGCCCTTGTCCCTTTCCGTTTGCTTGTGTTTACACGTGAGCTGATCCATTTCCCACCATGTAAAAGCACTGTGTCGTTCCTGCGAGGCCAGTTACTGCTGTAACTGTGTGATCTCTTTGTATAGAGTTTGTATTCGGGCCTGTCATGCTCCGCTCTCGTCTGAGCTGATGATGACTCAGGGATATGTGTGTGTGTGTGCGTGTGTGTGTGTGTGTGTGTGTGTAGGGGTCGGCGCTGCTCTCCCACCATCTTCATACCAGTGAGTGAGATGAGCCCTGACACGGTGCCCATTCGCCTTCCTCCGGGTGTCAGTCACGTCGAGCCCTGCACCGGGCCCCTGAGCAGGGGGGGCTTGCTGTGAAGAGGGCTGCTGGGTGTGCTCGGTGCTGTAGGTTGAAGCGCCCTGTGGGGGGAAGTGGCAAAGGCCCCGGTAGTCCCAGCTCCCTGCTGGGGGACAATAGGTTCTGGGCAAGAGCTCATGGGATTGTTATCTTCCTGCCTGTGAATGGTAGGGTGAATCTGTTTTCGTTCCCGATGGTCATTTCTAATTATTAGCTCCTTTTTACAGTTTGACATTTCGCTGGTAGCAAGTTGCGTTTGTGTGCAAAATCCTTTCATGAGGGTTTTGTGGCCTGAATGAGATTTGTGGAAATCAGACTGAGCTGAAAAATTGCTTTGCACTACATTATTGTATTGAGATGGGGGGGGGGCAGCTGGACTCAACTCTATTGTCAGAATAAATGCAGAAACTAATGTTTATTTCTGTTATGGATCAATTTGCCTTAAATAATCACATTATTATCGGTGTCTAAAATAGAGGGGACAAGTCCATCATGCACAGTGACATCTTCTAATAGTATTATTTGGTCTGAACAAAATTTTAAATCCTAAATATGTTCAGTTTGAGATATTGTAATAGAAGGAAGGAAAAGGAAATCCTCATGTTTAATAGATTACATTTCTATTGATCATCCACGCAATTAAGCAACTAGAATGGAAGCCAGTGAACCGCAGACACTCATGAATATGAGTCCCTTAAATACGTCTGAACTCTTTTGATCAAGATCCTTAAAATACTCCCTGGAAATTGGTGAAAATGTTAAAGAGACAGTGAAAGACAATTCCTGGATCCGCCCCCTTTGTCCGTATCCTGGCCCATGTCCAATCCTCCCACCAAGTTTCATGGAAATACGTCCAGTAGTTTTTGTGTAATCCTGCTGACATGCAAACCAACCAACCAAGAAACACTGTGCTGACCTCACAGGATTCGCCAATGGTGATGAACAGTGATGCTCATTCGTCTCTGTGGCAATATCTAAGACGCACATGTATATGCCTGTAGCTCCTCCCATACAGGACATTGATTGGTCTGAGCTACTATTCACTTTAATACGAGCTACTTCGCAATTGTTCAAATTTCAAACTTCAAATTTGAATGTGAAGGTTCATGATAAACAATTGTGTATAATGGCATTAATATTGCCTCTAACCCCCCCCCCCCCCCTCAGTGTTTTCCCCCTGGGACGCCCTCCTGCCAGAGTGCAACCTGCCCTCCCTCGGACTATTGATGTGTCTATGACTCTTTGCTGTGCTCGGACATTAGCCCCCCCGCTAATGCACGTCTGTGCACTGGTCAGATGGCAAACGAGACCGTCAGAGTAGGTGTTGTTTAGTTAGTTTAGTTAGTTTGTGTGGCTTTGTCGTATTCCACCCAACCAACAAGCAAACGTAGGGTGAAAACATAACCTTCAGGTAACGCCTAACGTATAAGACATTGTTCAGTTTTCCAGTCTGAGATTTACACGTGCTGCCCTTGCAGGAGGCCTGGTTATCAGAGATCAGTGTCCAGCGTCACAGCGACCAGAGAGAGAGGAATTTTTAAAATGGCAGCTCGGCGGAGGTCGCAGCACGTCCACAGTTTGATGGAGGTGCAGACTTTACAGAACTGTAAATCTATGTGGATCCTCAAGTGCATAGGTGTGGGAGAGAAAGGGCACACTCACCAGGGACACTCAAATGAGAGAGAGGGTTTTCATTTTCACACTCAACTCATTCTGGCTCACCTCCAGTCGGGGCCACTGCCAAGTGCATAACACCGGCTCTAACATGGCCGAGCCGGGTGAGGATTCGACACTTTACTCAAAAAACTCGTTTTAATCACCAGCTCTGACTGACACGTCGGCCGTGAGCTCGACTCGCAGCTCGGAGTCTGACCATCACCGACGATAACAACAATAATTAGCGATTTCCTTTTTTCCTCCTATGATTGATGTCGGCTTCTCTCGGGGGCCGGGCAGTAATCTTGTGCATCATCCATCACAGCTCCATCAAAACTGGATTAGTACTGAGGTAGTTTCTGAGATTGTATCTTTGAATTTTAATTAGAGCTTCGCCGTTAGGTCGATGAGGTAAATGTTTTTAAATACTCAACCATTTCTCACAAGTGCATCACCCTCAACATGTGGGCAGGTTCACGTCTTACTTAAAGACACCTTTGTTTCCTTAAATGCAACCAATCAAAAATTTAATTGATTTGTTTTTATATAAATCGTTGCATTTTAGAAATTCTATTTTTGATATTTAATTACAAAGCCTCCATCAGGCCAATTGAAAAAATTCAGCTAAAGTCAGCTAAAGGCTTTCTATGCTGCCTTTACATACGAAAAGAGATGCATCTGTTCCTTCGGTGAATGTGACCTTTCAGAAGACTTTCACTAACGGATAGAAAAGCTCTGTCCATTTAAGTATCTGTATCATCGAGCGTAAGTAGGAGATATCAGCCTCCTCTCCAGCTCTGCCTTTATTAGGTGTCGCACCACACTAGCTGCTAGGTGCACATTATGCAAATGAGGGGTATTGTGATGTCACATGGTGCAGAGGTATCGACCGGATTACTGACTAGGTGATTCAGGAGCAGTGTTTTCTGTGGGGCAGAATAACCTTTAACTCAACTGTTACATTTACACAAAGCAGTGTAGAGTCTTTTCAACACCGCATTGAAAAGACTCACGATTTTCTCATACGGACTAAAATGCCGTAGCAGAAAATGCTGCAGCTATAGGGACAATAATTTTTTTCTAAATCACATAAAGGGCAGAAAACAATCTCCTGAGTATAACAAATAACGTTTCTATTGGATTAAAGCAACCTTGACAGTTGACTCGTGGAACGGGTCCTCTGAGGCCGCCGCAGTGCAAGAGGATCCCCTCCCATTGTTGTGTTTGGCAGATGATGAGATGATCTGCGTGGAAAGGGCGCGCAGAGCTTTGATTGAAGCCCGTTTAAATGACACCTCTCGTCGGGTGCATCATTAATCCCCCCGCCGCATGTTTGTCACGGATCAGGCCAAATATGAATAATGTATTGGGAGACATCTGACTGAGAGGCTGGTTAAAGGTGACGCTCGGTCTAATGACAGCAAACAAGCTCTCGCCCTGACATTTCCAAGGAAAGGAGAGAGCGAGAGAGAGAGAGAGAGACGGAGAGAGAAAGAGAGAGAGAGATGGCCGCAGTTGGATGTTGTGTTTAGATCCAAAGTAAGTACTCCCTCACTTTGATTGGCTACTGTAAGTGATGAAATGGGACAAGATGGCTTCATCTTTATGGCACATTGTGACAGACACGTAGCTGCAGGCTAACTGCATCTGTTTCTTATCGGATTAAAGAGATTTAAAGCATCTGTTGAGATGATTAATGCAACAATCGTCCTCTGATGGAAACGTCATTCAGCAGTATACAGGTAAATAGATACATGCACCGTAGTCTGTATATAAAGATGGACGACATGTCATTTTTGATAGATTTTTCCAGTCTATGTTGTTATCTGATGCTGAGACTGACTCATGATTGGTCTATTGAATTTACTGGCGGGACCTTCGAACCTCGGCTCCTTCCCCTAACTGCCATCAAACCAAATGGGATCCGAGATGGCCCCGTTCATATCCAGCACAGTTAGCTACATATAATATAGTACATTCATTCATTCATAGAAAATAATGACTACGTACATGATGTCCCAAAGACACAAAGCTACATGTTCCAGCAAAACCTTGATACCACATCCCCAGTTGAGGATTCATACAGAAAATATGGAAATAAGGAGGAGCGTTGGTCTTGTAGTGCACGATTGCATATTAAAAAATAGTTTTTAAGATGTTTTTGTTTTATATAGGGCAAATTAATAAATCTGTGAGAAGGAGAGGTCATTAATTTGTATTTATACTTGTTTGCTTAAATTATTCTTTGTTTGATACCAGAATAAAACTGTTTCTAACTGCAAATTAAATTGTCTTTGAGCCAAACGTTCAATGCCATACAGACACAGTCATTTGGGAGCTAATTTGGGATCCTGTTTTATAGTTGCATATGGCAAACATCATTATTTTGTATTTTAAATCCCTGGGCTGAGATTAATGGCAGTCCAGAGTCCAGACATTAAAATCCTGAGGAGGTAGAAGAATAATAAGTGTCACTGGAACAATGTGATCCCACAGTTTTTGATGAAATAAACACAAATGAAAACTGAAATCTTTAGAGTAACTGTGGGTATTCCCTATATTTTGACCCCAAACTGTTGATGTTGTGAATATGCTGACGCTCGTCCCGTTGAAAATCCTCATCTTTGACTGCGTCGTCCGATTTGAACCCCAGAAGAAGAAGAAGAAGAAGAAGAAGAAGCAGCAGATCGTTATCGCTAAAGGAGCATAACTTCCAGTCTGCAACTTACACTTGATCTGATTAAGGCTGCAGCATTTTGCCCTTGGGCGATGTCTGTAGCCTGGCACGGAGACAGATAACACGATCTCCACTCATCTCCAGTTCAGAGTCCAATTTAGCAGCTCCAAACTATGAATAAATCTAACACTCCATAATTGAATTCTTTCTTCAAACAGGCCAGATTTTCAAGGTTAGGGCCCAAATGCAAATCCATTTTCCAAGCCTGAACAATGAAAAGTCATTCTCAGTGAGCTTAAAAAGAAATTACGTTAGGCAGCAGGGAAAGGCAAAGATTCTTTTTTTTATTATTATTTAAAGAACTGCTAGCTGTGTTTGTCGTGCGATTCATTCTCATTTGGACTCTACTGTATAAACGCCCTAAATTATTAATTTGATACTTGGCTTTTCTCGTATTGTATGTTTAATAAACAGTGAGAAATAACAGCTATACAAATGTAATTAGGGTTCATGTCTCCATCATCCACGGCAACATATTAACCAAAACCTGCCTCGTATCAATACTTGTCCTATTCTGCCTCCGAGAGACGCCAGGAGTGATACATTCCATTAATTGTTCGGAGGGTTGGTTATTTATTCGGCGTGGTTTCCCTAATTATTTCTCGGGACGTGTTTTGTCTTGTGCATAATTCGCCGCTCCTCGGGGACAGTGCAGCGAGTGGGTGTGCTGAGAGAGCCGGCTAATGGGAGGGTGATGGCAATGAATATCAATGCTGAGACCAGTCAGTCCCTGCAGAGACCTGACACTGTGTTTGTGTTTGTTGTGTGTGTGTGTGTGTGTGTGTGTGTGTGTGTGTTTGCTCTGTTTGCTGCTCTGTCCCTGCTCACATCCCGTCTGGATCGAAACCCTGCCCTTCCTGTGCTAAAATAAACCCACCTTGGGAAGTTTAAGACCTTGCACAAAGCGCTGAGTGTTACACCTTTTGATTCTTGACTCGTATTCTGCAGCAGCCGCCCGCTGAATCAAACTGAAACTGACAATGAGCACAAAAAGCAATAAGTGCTGCAGGATCTAATTATTTAGAATTAATTTCAACAGCGGTTATGTTTCGATTTTAATGACAAATGTCATTATTGCAGAATTTTGACAATGTAATGTGACTGAATCATTATGAATTACTATTCTTTCTGAGCATGAACATTTGACTAAAGACAATCAAATAACGTGTGTGGGTATTTTAGTGTTTATTTTTAAAGTGATAAACAATTTACAGCATTTCTAAACTAAGAGCATTTGCAGCAAATCTCCCGTGAGAGGCTCTTATGCAAATACACACAGTCCAACAAGAAAAAGCACAAAAACACAACTATGAATGTGAAAATATCATTAAAACCCAATGACCCATGTCTACAATGTTCTTCAAACATTTTTCCACCTTGATTTTTCTGGGGATAAAATGTTACACTGATTCGGATTTAGAATGTGGAGTGATCCAGTAGAGCTGTGGTTCGTTATCGCATCTCCAAAACCTTATCAGATGGATTTGATGTGGGACTGTAGACGATCGTATGGTCACACATAGGTGAATAAGGCCGTGGTGAACCTTTGTGTTAGGTTCACGTCCAATCTGTACAAGCAGAGGGTTAAAAATACAACGGCTTCCTGCAGCAACGCTGTCCGCAGTGTGGCTTGGCGTAGAGTTCATGAGTGTGACCATGTCCCAACTGTGTTTTTCTTTTCAAACATGTTGGCTTAAATCTACAATTTCATGTCAAGTTGGAAAAACTGCCTCTGCTACCTAAGATTATGAGATATAATTAAAAGAACTGCTGGCTCTGTCACCATATTTAGTTTCTTGACATGACAATGAAAGGATATGAAAAGCGTAAAATCCCTTATTTGAATTTCTGTAATGTTCCTAACTATGATAGTGAAGTTGTTTGTATTTAAATCTTGTCTCTGAACTTCTCCCTCCATGTTTTTCTCTTTCAGCTCATAGTGGAGAAGACCACAGACTTCCCCTCTGCTGAGTTCTCTCTAGTGGAGGATGTAGCTCTGCACTTCACCTGTTTGATGGACAGGCTGAACGAGCAGCGCCTCTTCCAGCCCGACCTGTGCGACGTCGACATCGTTCTGGTCCGGCAGCGCAGCACCTTTCCGGCCCACAAGGGCGTGCTGGCGGCCTACAGCCCTTTCTTCCACTCCCTCTTCGCCCAAAGCAAGCAGCTGCGGCGGGTGGACCTGTCGCTGGACGCCCTGACCTCGCAGGGCCTTCAGCAAATACTCAACTTCATCTACACCTCCAAGCTGCTGGTGAGCAGACGCACCGTGCGCGACGTGCTGAACGCAGCCACCCTGCTGCAGATGAGCGACATCGCCGCCTCCTGTCGCGACCTCATCAGCAGCCACTCGCTGAGGACCACCTGCACGGATATGGCAAATCAGGAAAGGCTTGGCAGCGGTGACCCAGCGGTGGCCATTACTGCCAGCCAGCTGTACCGGGAGATCAAACAGGAGTCGGAGCTGGGCAGGGTGTACACGAGGGAGGGCAGCAGCCCGTTCTCAGTGCGGGTGGAGGAGGCGGGGAAGACGCCCTCCCAGCAGAAGCAGTACTACCAGAAAGAGGAGGGAAAAGGGGGCGGGGCCGGCTCAGGTGCTCTCTGCAAAGTAGAAGGCAACGGCGAGGAGTCCAAGTCCGCAGACAGCCACTCCTCCTTCAACAGGGATCAGATCATTGTTGAAGTGAACCTCAACAACCAGACCCTCAATGTGTCAAAGGGATCGGAGGGCAAGTCAACATCTGCCACCGAGACGGCCATCATGTTTGCCCGTTGCCACGACACCGAGAGAGATTCAGATGATGATGACGAGAACGAGCTGGAGAATGATGCAATTGAGGAAGATGAGGACGACCTGAAGAGGGGAGACCTACTGGGGCAGAGCAGCGAGGAGGAAGATGAAGAGGAGGATGAAGAGGAGGAGGAGAACACCCTGAACATTCCAGGCTTGGAGCAGACGTCCATAATGGATCGGCCTCGACGGGGCATCAGGGCCTTGGCCATGGCGGGAACCACGACCTCCATGCGGCACACGCTGGCAGAGGCTACACTAGCCAACCAGCGGCCGGGTGGGAAGAGGAGTCTGGATGCCGAGGGCCTGGGCCAGAAGGTGAGGCTGGAGGAGAAGCAGCATTTCCCGTGTAAGAAATGCCCCCGCATCTTCAACAACCGCTGGTATCTGGAGAAACACATGAACGTCACTCACAACCGCATGCAGATCTGCAGCAACTGCGGGAAACGCTTCCTGCTGGAGAGCGAGCTGCTGCTGCACCAACAGACCGACTGCGAGAAGAGCATCCAGGTAGGAATCTGACAAGATGAGTTTCACTGCAGCTTTAAAGCAATGCTATACAACATTTTTTATTTACCTTAAAGTCGGTGAACCATCAAAATTGGTTTGATGGTTCACTGACTTGGAGTACGGAGAAAGGCGCAGCTTACTTTCCCACTTCTTACCCTGACTGCATATAGGATCGGGTCCTGCAGGTTTTAGAGCAATGCTGAACTTTAGATAAGTTAAAAACACATAGAAATCATTGAAAACCAACGTTTATCTCCAGTGTTCAGCAAGGAAACTTAATTTAGCATAAGATAAGAATTCTAAACAGAGTTTGGATTATTTGTTACAGCTTCAGCTCTTTTTATTTAGGAAGAAGGGGATCATGGGTAATATCCACTGTTTTAGTTCAGTGGGTGGTATTCACCGGACTGATATTAATCACCACAGGGGGCGCTGTTGCTCAGTAAAAGTAACATAGTGCTGCTTTAACAGTTGACTGTTGACTTGATTGCTTGTTGACGTAAACCAGCTCAACTGACCAATATCAAGCCATTTCAATAGTGAGTGTGAAGCCAGAGAGATGCTAATGTAGCTAATTGGTTGTGTTGTCCCATCTCTATTAATCCATAGGTCTGAGAATGAACTCCTCCCCAAAAGAGACATAATTTGCAGTGAAATTACAAGGAAGTCAATTATACAGATGCTTTTTCATGAACAAACTGTGTATTACTAAACCGCTCAGTCAATAAAACTCTGTATTGACTGAAATGATGTTCAGGGCTGACAGCTGTGTAAACAGAGAACAGGGTAAAGGAGAAGAAGCTCTGGGAGCTGCTGTGACCGACTGTCCTGCCCCGGCTTCGTCCCTGTCACCAAATATTTCTTGCAGCTGAATTTTCCTGTGCCACTTTCTAGCGTGACTGTGCTTTTAAGGTTCCAATTTTTGTTTTCTTTACTATTTTCAAGCCTTAGCTTTGCCCCTCAGGCAGCACACAGGCTGCCCGACCCTCCTGATTGGTGGAGCTTGTTGGGTCTGGCTGCAGCTCTAGAGAGTGAGCTCTGCTTTCAGCGCTCCAACCGGAGAATTTGCATGTTTTGAAAGGAAATCATCAAAAAGATATTTTGATTTCATGGCACAATGGCTTCAACATATATATATTTGATTAATGCAAATTCAACAGACCAAACATGATTGTAGTGGTTCAATGGATAAATAGCACAGCTTTACTTGTGGTTTTTATAAGACCAATATGAAAGACACAGATGAAACCTGTACATGCAGCAAAGAGTCTTAAGGATAATTTATGCCGACTTTCCGTATAAAAAGGATGACATGCTTCCTTTACGTTGGCCTGTTGTTAAGCACTGATTTCCAGTGGAGCTGCTCTGTTTCATCTGTTTCATCCTCAAGCTTTCAGAAGACGAGCATAAATATGGATGTGAACATAGAGTATATAGACAGAGGGATCCGTCCGTTTCCACACACGTTTCTAAGGTTCAGCATAAATAAATAAATCAATAAGCCTTTAATAGTATAGCTGGGTATGTTAATATCATTTGTTAACATACACTTGTCTTTATTATGTCGCCATCACTGCTTATGCTGGTTTTTGAAAGAGTTGTTTGTCACTTTTAATCTGATTTGATTTACTATAGACAATCACTTAGTAATACATTCTGATGTCTCAGCTCCTCCACCATTACTCCTCTGCAGTGAGCGGTTGGACTCCTGCTGTGGTTTTGAAGATCATTTTCTGCTTTAATCTACTGACTCTAATAGCTTCTTTGGTACAGTGCACGCTCAAGTATCTGTGGAAATCGCACACTCACACACACACATACACACACACACACACAGGCAAACCTGGATTTTATTTGGCTGGTCCAGATAATGACTCTCTTCATATCACTTACACAAACAGCTCCAGCACTAACTGTGTTTTGCCCTCTCTCCTTTTTAAAGTGTGTAACGTGTGGCAAGGCCTTCAAGAAGCTGTGGTCATTACACGAGCACAACAAGATCGTCCATGGCTACGCCGAGAAGAAGTTCTCCTGCGAGATCTGTGAGAAGAAGTTTTACACCATGGCTCATGTCAGGAAGCACATGGTCGGTAAGCGGCAGTAAAATCGCTGATCCTGCTCGGTCACTTTGTTCCCGCGGGTTACTTCAGGTTTCCTTTTCAAAATCCCACTGATTGTTGGGCAGGCTTTGTTTGTTGGGTGTTGCTTTCCTCTCCTACATTTTTAGGGAGATAAGCATCTTATTTCCCTTGGCGGTTTTACCTCAATATTTGTGTACGTTCATATTTCTCTAGCTAAGAAAGGGTTAGAATAAAGTACTGCATGTCACTGAGTCCTATTTATTATTCCTACTGAAGAACTGATGAGAGATCAGTGTGGAAACTGCAGCAGAAATAACTGCAGCAGAAATAATTTATTTACTAGAGGACTAACCATTGTAAATAGCCTATGACAAACCTATGACAAACCAGTGTTGTTTTTTTAAAAGAGCTAATTTAGGGAAGCCTTTGCTTATTTGTCTTTCTGCTCCTAATTGATGTTGAGTGGGTCTATGTTAGATACCAATCACAGATTTTTGTTTGTTTGTTTGTTTGTGTGTGTGTGTGTGTGTGTGTGTGTGTGTGTGTGTGTGTGTGTGTGTGTGTGTGTGTGTGTGTGTGTGTGTGTGTGTGTGTGTGTGTGTGTGTGTGTGTGTGTGTGTTGTTTAGCCCACACGAAGGACATGCCGTTCACCTGCGAGACGTGCGGGAAGTCGTTCAAGCGCAGCATGTCCCTGAAGGTTCACTCTCTGCAGCACTCAGGAGAGAAACCCTTCAAGTGTGAGGTTTGAGCTCCTCCTATACGTCGCACCGCTCTCCACTTCACTCACACCAGGACTTTCCCTCCGAACCCAATCAGCTGCAGCCAGCTTAGAAACCTGTTATTTGTAAAATCATTGGTGTCTCGGGATGTTATTTGCATTTTATGAGTCTCTGTGGCCTTCGCTTGTAAAACACTTGTGTTAAGGTTAAGGGTTTTGGGACGGGGACGAGATCCAGATGTGCTGTTTCACACACACGAATGAGAATATGATCATTAAAAAATGGTATTGGCTCTCTTTACATATAGGCAGGCTCATTAGGCCGTTTAACTGGGGATAGTGATTGGTCTATTAGTGCTTGTGTCTGGCATCTTCGCTTCACACCACATGAAAACAATTGGCAGAATGACCTAACGTCTTAAAAGAATAGTTAGACATTGTTTTGTTAGTGTAGCTTAGCATTACAGAAACAGGAACACCACTACCCAGGCTCTGTCCAACCGTGAACAAGGTGCCAACAGACTGTATTTCCATATTTACCATAAAAACATCCGATTGGTATTAATTTTTTTTTCAAAAAAGGCGATCCGCTTCTTTGAATCAAAGGCTTTGAAATTCTTGTGTGGTGTGAGCAAGTGTTTTCAGAATAGTTTGAATGCTCATGAAATTGGAATTCACGCACAATTTGTTTTTGCGCGTTCAACATACGTCAGAACTCAAGGATGAAAAGAGAGGGAGTTTGGAGGCTTCCAGCAAATGGTTACCAATTTCTTTTTACTGCTGTAAGCCCCACTAATTGTGCAAGTGGTTTAATTAAAGTTAGGCACAACACGCTCAACTCATTTATAATGAGTGTAACAGGTGAGCAAGGCATTTTTACGATCTTGGAGCCGTTAGACGCAACCGTCTTCCAGAATTTGAACACTGGGCAACAAAAGAACATTCTGAGATATTGGTTTGATGTCAGCCTCAGCAAGAGCAGTTTCAGAAAAAATGGAGAGTCAGTGTTACAAGGGTCTTTATGCAAAAAGTCCTCAGAGTCGACTCTGCACTTCCTTTGCTCCTCGGCAACACAATCCTCCAAGTCTGAAGTCGATTGAGCGATTTTTGAGAAAATTGGAAGTAGAGAGATTTCTGGATTTATAAGTAGGATATACTCACATTTCTGAATGACATGTGACAGTTCCTCAGCGTTTGTGCATCAATTAAATTCACCAAATTTAATCTTTGTAAAATAAACTTTAGCAAACTCTTCACTGTGTTCCAGAACTGTAGCGAACGCTTCCAGTACAAGTACCAGCTGCGCTCCCACATGAGCATCCACATCGGACACAAGCAGTTCATGTGCCAGTGGTGCGGAAAGGACTTCAACATGAAACAGTACTTTGATGAGCACATGAAGACACACACTGGTGAGTTACTTCCTGTCTTCGTGTCGTATTGATAATATCGTTTTTGAAATTGTCATCCTAAATGTTGAAAATGTGTGAGGAAGTTGTGTTTTTAAACTCTTTGTGTCCCACATTCTGCAGGAGAGAAGCCGTACATCTGTGAGATCTGTGGGAAGAGCTTCACCAGCCGGCCCAACATGAAGCGCCACCGCCGCACCCACACCGGAGAGAAGCCGTACCCCTGCGAGGTGTGCGGCCAGCGCTTCCGCTTCTCCAACATGCTCAAGGCCCACAGGGAGAAGTGCTTCCGCGTCAGCAACCCCATGGTCGCCGACGGAACCGACCCCACCGGGCTCGACCACCCCCTGGGGTCCCCCTCTATGGACTCGTCCGTTCAGGGCCAGCTGGGGATGGTGCTTACCGCCACGTCTGTCACCACGCCCCCTGCTGCCTCTAGCCCCCACCCCCTCCACGGCACCCAACTGTCCCTCCCCCTGCTGCACCCCATAGGCGGGCTTCCTCCCGTCCCTCATTTACGCCCACCGCCTCCCCTGTTCTCTGCCGGTAGGATGAACTCCAACAACTAACAAATCTCTCTTGCATCGAAAGCACTTTGTTACCTTTTTGTTTTTACTGTTTTTTTTCTCTCTCTCTGAGCTTTTAAAGACGACTCATGCTGCGGGAGAGTGGTGCACCTCCGTGACACAGAGGGGAGAAACGGATTGAAGGCCAGACAGAGGCCTCATAAAAATACATATACACACACACCACAATAATAAATAATTATTTTTTACTCTCTTTAATACAATAGATAACCTCAGTGTCCAGTAGGACGTGTCGTCATCACTCTTCTTTCTCCTCGTTTCACAACCCTGTCCTGGTTTCATTTGGGATTTTCCGACACCACATTTTTCCAGAGCCTTGCACAATGCATTGATTGTAGCATCTTTAAAAAGTGGGTGGATGACTTTCCCTAAATCTTCACTCATCCGGGGGCTCATCAGTCGAATGAGGACCACATTGGAAAAAAAACTGTTTTATTTGCTGTTCTCTGCCAAGATGTAGCGAGAGGTTCTGGTTCCTACCCAGCAATAACCAAATGCTGATTTGTCTTTGAGCATATACATGTATACGGCGGCGTTGCCAATAACCAAATCCTGTTAGCTCACCTGCTATAGATAGGTAACGTTATACAGCATTTATAATCGATCCTGCACCTTACATTTAACTCTAGTGATATTTAAAATGTAATCCTACTTGTCCTCATTTTTATAATTGTGATCGTGTGTTATATGTGGCACGTTAACGTCAATTTGTAAGGACTTGAGAGAAGTGGCGACGCGTGGTTGAGTCGACTGTGCAATGCAGTGTGTGGTGTTTGTGATGATGTTTGTGTGCGTGAGTGTGTGTTTTTGTGTGTGTGTGTGTGAGACGGACAGAGAGATGTGAAGCAGAGATGGGAGGTGAGAATATTTAGATTCTATATTCGCCTAATTAACGCTTGAGCTTCCCCTTAAAGCAGGAGATGGAGAAATCTGTCGACTCGTTTTGTTGCTTACATTAAGCAAGCTCGCTCCTCTCCTGCAGATCTGGCTCCGAGACGATACAGCACTTTTCTGTGACTTGTTAGTAAAACATAATGTACTCTGACCTACAGTGTATCTGTAGGTTTACTTCTAATGTTAACGTTCAGCTCATTTCTCCACTAAACCCAATCTGTGTAATTAGTTTGCAGAATACCA
Source organism: Pleuronectes platessa (assembly GCF_947347685.1). Classification (NCBI taxonomy): domain Eukaryota; kingdom Metazoa; phylum Chordata; class Actinopteri; order Pleuronectiformes; family Pleuronectidae; genus Pleuronectes; species Pleuronectes platessa. The sequence continues at coordinate 7,650,672 of NC_070645.1, read as the reverse complement.
ACCCTATAGGGATAATAATATTCACAAACTTTGCTTATGTAGCTCATTACGTGTGCACATTTCATCATGATGTATATTGTGAAATGTTTAACATTATATTCCAATGCCTAAATCTCTTAAAGAGCACTGACGGTGATTACTTTTGGCACAACAGAGCTCATCACTAAAAGGGCTCGTAACTGTTACTGTACAGACTGACAGCAGTGACCTGCGGAAGTGAAGCAAAGTTAGGGTTGTGTAATATACGTGGTGTCACAGCCGCTCAGAAAAAAGTGGCTCAATGTGCACTCTTGACAAGTGATAGTCACAAATCTACTGGAGTAGAAGTTAAGGAAATGTAATCAAATCCTTCTCAACAAAAATGTCTCAAAGGAATAGTTCAACAATTTAGGAAATACACTGATTTGCTTTCTTGCGGAGGAATTAGATGTTCGATAGCATAGACTGTAAATCAAGGTGGACGAATTATCTCCACCTCCTTTTACTGTCCGGAAACGAAGCCAAATATTCTGGATACGAATATGTGCCATTTTGCACATTTAGACCCCGAACAGCTGATACACCCCCTCGACCAATCGTTAGTCAGCTGTCAATATTGAACCCCCATTTTTATAGCATCACATAACTATAAAACCAAACTTACTGCAACAATTAACACTTGTACTGTTGTACACACATCACTGTGATAAGAACTTTCCGAAAATGACTGAAAGCTTTAAAAAAAATGATATGATGTGTACTTTCTGTCCATGTCCCATTGACTAGCATGTGGCAGGCAGAATGACCTATACTAAAGTCAGCCACTAGAGGGCAACCAAGACATTTTGGCTTCATTTTTGGATAGCTGGAAAGATGTCCATCTTTATAGACAGCATACGGTCGATACGATTTCCTACACATCGTATATGAAGCTACATGCTAGATTAGCATAGACTGGAAATGGCTCGTTATACAGCCACCGACGACTAAAAGTAATCAGTAGGTGGATTTTGTCACCTAATGACAATCTGTATGTAATGCTAAGCTAGCTGCAGCTGGATACAAACTTAAAGACTGAAAACAGGGAAACAGCTAGCCTGGTTCTGTCGATGCATACAAAGCTCCACATTTAACTGTTTGTATCTTTGTTTTATCTACACAATGCATTTTAAAAGTGATCAGTACTTTGACTTCTTGCGTCTCCAGAAATGATCCAATTACAAAATAATAACCTGTACCTGTTAGCAACATAGCTAAAGTGGTGGTTGTTACTTTTGAGCCAAACTAAGCTAACTGTTTCCACCTGTTTCCAGTCTTTGGGCTAAGCTAAGATATCAGCTGTATCTTGATGATAAATGGACATTTATCAAGTTGATGTAAGGATATGACTGTCAGCAAGAAAGCAAATAGATATTGCCTCTAAAATGTCAAACTGTTTTTTTTAATCAGACATTTCTTATCCGAAAAGTGTCTCTGTGCACTATCGATGCACTCCCGCTCACTTAAGCTCTATCTAGCCTTCCCGTAGTGTCGCATTAATCTGTAAATATTGTTAAGACGTGTTTCTTCCTTGTGATTAATTCCTAATGTTTACATTTGGAGAGTCAGTTGAATGTGCCCCCACATGTGTCTTGGCTGGTGACTATAGAGGAAATTGGAATTTTCCGATTAATCTTCTGTAAATAGGCCGTTGACTTGTTTTATTTAAAAGACAGATTAAAGCACCTTCGAGTAGTCTTACTTCCAGCTCATCCCAGTAAAATGTATTCCCTAAACTGCCATGGATAAATGGACAGGGCCACGTCAGATGATATTCGATGATGGTACGTTTTCAATGTTTTCTTCATGTGTCAAACACATGTTTTGTATTTTTTGATTTGCTGCTTTTTTCAGGGTCCAGTGAGACTGCCCTTTAAATGAGAAGTCCAGAGCTGTTGAATTTTTAGCTGTGATGAATCTGATTGAGCCTTACTGGACGGTGAGCTCCAGGGTGGGAAATGAGATACATTAGAGGAGGAGGTAACTGTCAACGATTTATACCTGACTAAGGTTTGATCTCGCCAGTGGTGGATGTGGACGATAGATTGTTGACACAGAGGGGAGATGAAGGCAGCCTGAACAAGGACTGTTGCTCTCTTGTGGCAACTATTTAAATTGCACTCAATTAACAATCCTACACTAAAGAAAGAAAAAAGCCTTCCTCAAAGTAGATTATCATTTATTTGAGAAGCCCGTCCCCTAGAGTCATGAGAGGTGGCTAGAAAGCCACTTAACAAGTGTTTTCCCACTTTACTGTTTTCAGAAGCACGAGCCCGAGAGACAATATTGAGATACTGTGGTAATAGCTGGTGTGTTTGTCTTATGAGGGATCTGAATGTGTTCTGGATGTAGCTGACAGTAAACGAGGAGGTATGGTAGTTCAAACTACTGATTTATGCACTTTGATCACCACACTTGTCCATTATAGGGACATGTATGCACCTGCGAGATGGAAAGAAGAAAGCAGAGATGTGTCACGGTGGAAATGTTTAAATCCAAAGGCATACATTTTACATTTAAATGTACCGGGTGGATTTTGATGCTCATGAATTATTAACAAATTGAATACAAATCAGTGATTTTCTCATTTGTTTCAGACGTCACGGTTACTAAGTTGCAGGCCTTGACCTCACTTGTACTTTGTCTCCTTGAATAACTTAGAGGATGATTTGCTGTGCTGGGACTGTGGACGATTGAGCTGTAACAACTCAGTTATGTGTCACTGGGCCACTAAAAAGGCGTTTCTGAGTATCGGCCTGTTCTTTCACTGTGCTCCTCTTTAAGTATTTGTGACTCCTTCCTAAGGATGCATTCAATTCAGCTAGAGCTGTCTGTGGTTTGTTTGTTCCCTGATCACAACCACACATGAGACTGTTATGTTTCGTGTTCTGAGAAAGTATCAAGGTAGGGATCATTTGCCAAATTGATAAATGGGAAAGATTCAATGATTATTGTGAGCACTTTATAATCCAGCTCAGCTGGTCGGTTTCGAACGCTGATGCAGTAGCACTTATTTGAATTTAAAAAAAGCTGATGATAGTATTGTTTTTTATTTTATATATTTTGTTTGTTATATTTCCATGGCAGATGATTATAGGAAATTTCAAAAGTGCAGTTTCTGCCAAACTTTTGTTCCTGGCAGGTGCTGAGTCCTCTGAAACAACATTTCAACCAAAGGGAAAAAACCTGTTTGTTCAGACTCTGTTAAAACAAAACATCTTACTGCCTGTACCTGATCGAAATAATGTTACACCAGAATCTGTTAAGTTATGTACTTCCAAACCAAATGATGCAGTGTTAATCAGCTGCTGTTCCGATAAATCAAACAAACAGCGTTTTAATCATCATTTTGGAGGGAAATGAATCTGAGCAGATAATCTGTTTCTTTACTGGCCAAGATTCATCTAATAAATGGGGTTGTGTGTAACATTTTTGGTAAAAATGTAATTTGATTTAAACATGTGGAGTGTATAACACTGTATCAAGGGACAGTTCAGAGACTGACCTGTCTTTGAAAGTCTAAATCCAGCCTAGAAAGCAGCATTTGCCTGTCTTGGATTATTTAGTTAATTAAATCTTCCCAAAAATCCAGCTGCAAAGGAGAGAAATCAACCCTGTGACATCAGTAAAGCCAATGGTTTATAGAAACACATTGTGTGGGTATTTTTTTAAATACAGTTTTTAAAAGTTAAATGGCAGTAAAGCTGAGATTCTAGTTAGTGATAAAGGAGATTTTGCACAGTGTTTAGGATTCCTAGATTCAAGGCAGGTAGGTTTTTATGTCTTTTAATTAGCCAAAGTCTCCGAGCAGCCAAAGGCTTGTGTTAAATGAGGCAAAGGTGGACCTCCTCTTGTCCTTAAATGAGGGGTTGTCAGTGATTGAGTGGCTGCCTACAGCATCATACTGACTCTGCATTCTGTGTCGCACCCAAGGAAAATGCTCGTAACATAATGAAGCGTTGAGAACAGCAGGTATCTCAAGCCAGAGCGTTTGTCGAAAAAGGAATTTCCTCTGTGGCCTTCAGGTTCCGAAAAAAATATAACATGACTCTGAAAATGATGAAAAAAAAGCTAGAATTTGTTGAAATGTGTTGGAAAGTTTCCTTCTCTTTAGAAAAGAATGGTGGAATAGGAACAGCTTTTGTTTGTTTGTTTGTTTTTGTTTTACCATATTTTGGGCAAATGTACGGGGCCACAAAACTGACAATGTTTATCAAATGAGTCAAAAATATAATAGAATACATCAATAAATCAATTTAAGAAAAATTATGAGATAGAGATTAGAGATTTAAAGTTTGGGTCGTATTCTGTCAACAGTAAACATGTTTTGTTTTTGAATGTGTTGTATGATTTATGTTAGATTTGTTCAGTTTAAATTTAGTTTTTGAAAAAGAATGAAATCTGACCCTTTAAGAAGCTTTAGCATTAGTAGCTGGTGTAGTTTAATGACAAAACCGAGCTTCAGCTTGGTAGCTTGCTGTCAAAGCTTGTGTTTCACTGTGTTTAACCACTAGTGTTAATCAGCTAACATTAGAGGTCAAGTGTGGACGATTTAGGTGAAAGGGTTCTATTGGCATATATCAAATATAAAATAATCCTAGTAATGATTTCACCAGTGTGTTTAAACTGTACAAATTGTTGTTTTCTTTACCCTAGAATGGGCCCTTTTGTATTTAAATACTTTATATTAATATCAGGCCGCCATGTTTTTTACAGTAGCCTAGACTGGACAAACTAAACACCTTTAGAGTTTTTATGACAGCTGAAGGCTTACACAGGTTCTCTTTCATGTTTGTCAGGGTGAGGTATTCAGCTGCAACATGCAACTTAACCACTAGATATCACTAAACTCTGCACACTGAACCTTTAAGTTAGGTTTGCAAACACACAAACCCAGGACCAGTCACTGCTCTGAACAAACATGAACGTTTCATCTCATGTATAAAAAGGAAAGAGCTTGAAAAAAATACACAATACTGTTGGAAATACTACTTCAAATATAGGCAACGTATTAAAAAACAATTAAAGTAAAATCTTTATATTTCTCTTAACACTCTATTTAAACAATTGGACCAACTAATTTATTTGTTTGTTTTGATGTATTTTTGACTCATCTGAAAATATTTGACCATATTTGGACAGTTGCTGGGCTGACACAAGAACGTGAACACGTGTTGTTGGTTATTTTGCATGTGAATGTTTGGTTAAAACCTTTCTTCAACGGTGACGTCAAACCTCTTATTAAATATGATGATACTCACCCTAGGCAACAACGCAGTGGACAATTCAAAGATGTATTCTCCACAAACCCTCCATGTTTCCCATACTTTGCAGTTGTGTTGAAGACATCTTAATGTGTACTGTCATTTGCTGATTCTCCACTTTATAATGTAAACACTATGTCTTAGTTAACTCTGGTGTACAAAGACCATGTGTAAGCAGTAGTCGTCAAGTTCAGCTATGTTAAAATACTAAAAACAGTACAAGGACAGTAGTGTCTAGGGGTGCTAATAACATTAGACTGTATTTTCTGTCTTTTCTTGTATTCTTGACTAGTGTCTACCGTCTGTAACACAGCAGAGCGTAATGAAATCATTTCAATATTAAACAGTATAGATATATTATTGCAAATGTGGACGTGTGCTGTGTTTTTGTTTCTGCAAAGAAAAAGTGAAATTGTTCCCTGAAGCACTTGTGACTTTGCTGCCATCTGTTGGTGAATGCACGGCGTCTTGTTGAAACCCATTTTCCATGTTTATCATGACAGGTTTGGTAGATTAGTTTAATATGTCAATTTTATTCCATCCAGTGCAACAAATGTCAGCACACCTACACATTGTCTACAGTTTTACAAGCTGAATCATTTGCTGAATCACATAAAAAAAATTATAAATTTAAAAAAAGAAATTTGTCCGTTACAAGAATCGGGCCACAATCACAAACTGGAGCAGTGTTATACAAAATAAAACAAACACCGAACACACAAGCTGATTCACGACATGATTGCTCGTGTTGGATGTCATTGTGACCTTGGGTGTGACTCTTCTTGTCCTTGGACTGTGCAACTGCTGTGGACTGTAGCATTGATTTCTCCCGTGAGACAGGAGGCGGCGGGGGGGTTTCACATCTTGGTGAGACGCAGTGTGTTGAGGCGGACCCCCAGGACAGTGGCCCCCGAGGCGTATTGGATCTCTCTGAGGATCCCGTTCCACTTCTTCTCCGACTCATTGTACCTGACGAGGTCGACAGGAATTCATTTGTCTTAAGATGCAATGTTAGGACAGACTGGTTTGATTTAATGTGTCACTGTGGGATTTTATTATAGTGTTGTGTAAAAAATTACACTGAACACTGCAGATAACAATCTCTTTCTATAAGAATTATGTTTGAAGTACTTAAAATACTTGAGACATTAGACTGATTTCAACATGCAGGTTTATGTTACAGATTGAAGAGTATAGCAGGTGATAGTTTTTAGCATCGGTTGGTAAATCAGAGTGAAAATATTATATTTGAAGGATACATATTTCAAGTATAATCCCCTGCATGAATGTGCAGATTACCAGAACTGTGTCTTTGACTGTGACCCACCTCCAGACGTCGTTCATCTCTTTGGGAACCAGCTCCTCGCTCTCCTCCAGAGGCATCATCGCAAACCCGCCCACAGCGTACAGCGTCCCGGCCAAAGACACCAGGTTCAGGGAGCTACGTTCCTGGAGGAACGGTACGAAGTCTGACCACCTGGGAAGTGAAAACACGTAAACAGGTAGTGGATGAGAATCCAAGTGAGGGAAATAGGATCATTTAGCCTTTATACAAAGTGGTTAATGTTAATGCGCAAAAATACAAAACTCCAAATAAAGTACAAGTCAAAGTTACTGAAAGAAAAGGGGACATAAAAAGTTTGAGATCTTTGTGTGACTTTCCCTTTCTTTTGGAATTCTCCCAAGTCTCCCCTGTGTAATATTTATTTATCTTATTCATCAGTTCACTTTAAAACAATACAATAACTATACTGTTTATCATACCACTTAAATGCACTGTGCAATATTCAGATTATTCTATATCTCACTTTTCCCCACCGCCACTGTTTGCACTTTGCACTCGCGTTATCTCTACTTGTTTTCACTTGAAAAACGTATATCTTGAATATATGGTTGCTTATTTTTTATATTTGTATATTTTCCTTTTGTAAATCTTTGCATGAGTATGATTAAGCTGCTGTATGAGACATCCTCGTTCACCTTTGTCAGCCATGTTGACGTGTGTTGGATGAACTTACTTCTTGGTGGCGATGTCGTACACTTCCACGGTGTCTGTCAGGCCGTCGTCCGTGACTCCTGCTGCCACGAAGATTTTGTTGTTGTGAACGGTGGCTCCGAATAAGGAGCGTGGGGTCTTCATGGGTGGCAGCTCCTTCCATTCAAACTTCTTGGCATCATATGAACAAATCTTATTTAGACAGTTCCTGTTCATGAGAGAGAGAACTGAGGTTTGTCTTTTATGTGGCATTTATTTAAGGGGGAAATGTTAATGAGATAATTATTGAAAGCCTCACTTGTCGTCCCCCTTTCCTCCGATCACATAGACAAGATCATTGTGGGATATCGTCGCATGTCCATAAACTGGGTACGGGATTGGCTCAGATTCACCCCATTTAAAAGATCTGTAAATGTCAAATACAGTATTTTAGGATTTAACTAAATTCATCGAAGGGTTTGTTTTATAACTGGCACTCACATTCTGTCGTAGACCAGAACCGAGTCCATCGTGTGCTCCTGCTCCTTCAGCTCCCTCCCTCCCAACACGAAGATGCAGTTCTCCGCCTCGGCCAGTCCGAACAGGAAGCGGGGAGACGGGAGAGGAGGCATCGCCAGCCAATCAGCACTCACCGGGTCGTACTGGGTCACAGGGGGAACAAACATCTGAGCATGGCTTATAAACTTGAACACATGCATCTAGAAGTCGTGCATGTGCAACCTCATTATATACTCATCTTAAGACCTTTTAACATCAACTTTTCTCTTTTATGTTTCCTAGTAAACAACAATATTGACGACAGTATCACATATATTCAGTTTAAGCCTATTTAGTGAAGCTTTGTCAAGAGTTTTCAGATTGCCGTATTTGGACGGCTCACAATTCTGTTGTCTTTTAAACTTCGAATAAATTAGTTTTGCGGATTTTAGCAAATTCCGGTTAGTACAATCTGGGTATCATGAGTATTTAATGCAATCGTTTTTATTTCATCGTATTTAGAATTTTAAGCAATGAGAGTAAAACTTCACACCTTATTACTTCATCAATCTATTTATTGTATTATTTATAAAATATCAAGAGAATAGTTTATTTAACTGCAACTTTTCTTCATTCGGATCTTTATATCTCGTACCTGCAGGAAGTAGGAGCACAGTGGATCCTCCTTGTTCTGCTCGTCCAGGAATAATCCTCCCGCCACAAACACCTGGTTCTCCCTGGTGACCAGGCTGGTGTGGTTCTTGGGGATCTGTGTGGAGAGCGAAGCTACGAAGCAGTCGTTCCCTGACGGATCGTACGCCACAGCCCCCGCGTCGTTCACCATCAGGATCAAGTTCCTGACAAACATGCCAAACCTCAGGTTATCATTCAGGATGCCAGGGAGAAGAGCTTCCTCCTCCTCCTCCTCCTCCTCTTTAACCTCCCCCTCTCCATCTTTCTCTGCTTCACCACTTTCCTTCTTGATTTTTTTAATCTCTGGCATTTTCCCAGCGTGAGCATCCTTAACCAGCTGCAGCTTCTCCTGCAGTTCAGCGTTTGAAGAGATCAGCGTGTTCTTCTCCACTTTTTCTTTCAGGTAATCCTCTTTGACCAGACGCAAACGAACGCAGTCCAGCAAACCCGGCAGCTCCTTCTCTCTGCTCACCACGTCCTGGGACACCCAGTTCATCAGAGTCTCAAATACGGCCTCCTCTGTCTCTACGTTCAGGTTGTCGTTGGCCAAAATTGCTGCCAGCTCACTGGGGAGCAGCTGGAGGAAGTCCTCGTCCCTGGAGATGAGCTGGAAACGCTCGCAGGCGTAGTTCCGGGCAGAGACCGCCAGCCTGGGGCACTCCAGCATCAGGCCGAGTCGGAAGATCGCCAGACAGTTGCTGAGACTCAAGCGCTTTTGTAGGAAAGAGACGCACACGGTGAAAATCGAGGGGATCTGGTACACGTTGGCCACGGCGAAGATGTCCTGGACGTTTTGCTCTGTCACGTTGATCTTCGAGGTGTACAGGTACTTGAGGATCAGCCCCATGACACCAGGCTCCACATCCTCCAGGACGATCTCCTTCTTTTTGCTCTCGTCCAGGTCGGACAGGAAGATGGAGCGGAAGTACGAGCTGCAGGCGCACAGGACCAGCCGGTGGCAGGGGAACTCCTTGTCTTTAATCTTCAGCACACAGTCGACCAGCTTGTCGTTCTCCAGCAGTTCGAACAGGCCGTCCTGGAGCAGCGTCTGCTGGTACACCCTGGGCTCGTCCATGGGGTTCATGGGTAAAGCCATCTCTACAGGCAGGTGAGGGCGAGGAGCCTTTCAGGGGCTGCGAACAAACAAAGAGTGGAGCTTCTTGTACGTCTAGTTTCTAGCCTGGAAAGAGGATTTAGAGGCACAGTCAGTCTACTATTAGCTCCCACCAGCTGAACACGGGGGCAGCCCACTTCCTCAGCTGTTCAGACCCTTCAACCCAGCTCCAACTGGTCGGTTATTTATAGACTGGGTGCTCGCTGTGTAGCTATGAGCTTCATTATGGAACATGAAACGTAATATCCCTGCTTCAGCCTCCCTGTCCATCCCCTGACCCCAGGACCATCCGCCCACACGCAGACAGCTGACAATTAACGGGGAGGGCGAGGCTGGGTGCAATATGCAGCTTCACCACCAGATGCCACTAAATCCAACACACTGAACCCTTTAAACCGTTGAGCTGGTGCTTTTCACTGCCTCGGCTGTTTTGAAGTGAAAATATGTCATTGTCAAAACAAACACTTGACAAAATGTCCCTCATTGCGACATCACTACTGAAAACTAATTATTTACAGAATTAATTGTATTCATTATCTAAATTTGAAGGGGTGTTTCCAATTTGAGTCTCCACTATGTTGTCCCTCAATAGAAAAAGTGCAGGAAAGATAAAAGCGGATTACTTTACACTCTTTCCTTCAACATCAAGATAGAAAGAAAATTTTAATTATAGACAAATACCCTATCCAACAACTTACTTGGTTACTAATAAGAACAATTCACATCTTTATACATATATATAAAAATATTTTTAGAGATTTAGAGAAAGAAGTCATTGTTATTTTTCTTATATATGAGCCTAATACTCTGTTACAACTTGTGAGGATGTAGTTTAGAACAAATCAAACCTTTAGAATGTCCGGGGCAAATATGGAAGTTACTAATACTCATTGTGATTTCAGAATTGAATTACTATAATAAATCATTAAAATGTATTAAAGTATTGGAGGATTTATAGAGATAGATAGATTTACCTTTTTCCATACGTTTTTTTTTAATAATATATACACTTTATGATTATTTATGGTAAAGAGAAATGACAAAGTAGTCAGATTCTCATCTTTACTTAACAAAATCTGTAGCTGCTCTGTTTTTACTTCGCAGGACAGAGGTGGTCAAGCTGCGTAAACACTTTCCATGATACAACCTGACGTCATCTCATCCTCTAAGCCCTTTGGAGTCTCGAGCTAAAATAACCTCAATGACTTCATCAAGGTTGTTCCCTCAGACTGTGGAAAGGTCCTCTAGAGCCACGGAAGACTCAACACACCTGCAGTGTTCATGCACGCCTCACGACAAACAAACTGATCTTCATGTGTAAAATCTCTTCTCTTGTATGGTCGGCTAAAAGAAATTCCCCTGTCGGATTGATAAAATCCCATGTGCAGCACTGAAATCAGGGTAAAAACTGAATCTCTGCTCTTCTCACAGCATTAAATATCTTTGACTACACATTGTTCAGGGCTCGGGCAGTGACGCGGCACAAGTGTGACCACAGCTGCTCCAACTGGACGCTCTTCAAATCCGTTTCCAGCGTGGAGGCGCAAAACAAACTGCTGATGTAATCCTGCAGAAATACCTCACACCCACGACCGCGAGACACGACAGTGACTCAGATGGTGTTAAAAGCTTCTCTGGGTCATTCGTATTCAAACAGATCCAGTGGAAAGGTCAGAAGAGACACAAAACGTGACAAATCAAAGTTTATTTTTGTGTATTAACACTCAATGCAGCTTTTTCAGATCTCATTAAATTTTAACTTCCCTAAGGTGTCGTGGACCAGTTTAATATGACAAGATATCAAATGTGATTGTCTTTCATCGATATTCATTTTGATCAATTTGAGTTATAAATACAGCGAAAATGATGGCAAACATATTTACAGTTAAAGTTGTTTGACATTACTAAACTTTAATAATACTTTTGGCTGCTTCATCCTTCATTATCTGACGAACATCAGATATCTACTCTGCTTTTTCCTTGCTGGGATCAGCAACGGGCTGAGCAGCGGCAGGTGTGGCTGCAGCACTGGTCAAGGTGGTGGTGGTGGGAACTGGGGCCGGAGGAAGAGGATCAGGATCATCGATGAGGGCCTGCTTTCTTTCTCTCTCCTTTATCACCTGAATCAGGCAGTAGGTCATGAACATGACAATGATGGTGGTTATGGGGAAACCTGTGAGGGAGAGGAGACGCACAGATTGTTTATTGAAAGAGCCCGTGGGTGAAATGAAACCTTCTTCAACGAATACAAAGAAAGAATCACCTTTGAGAAGCAGACGTTTGGCGACTAATTTGGCGAAGTCCAAACTGTTCAGTGCCAGGATGTTGAACAGGACGATGCACCAGAAGTTAAAAGTATTGGCAACGGCTCTGATTCTGCGGGACATTGCTTCCGTCATCGACATCTGTACAATACATAAAAGAAATAATGAACTAACACATACAATATATTTGATTGATGAGGACCATGTGAAGACAGTTGTCAAATCCTGTTTGATCCAACTGTTACAGATCAAATAAGATTTCTCTCTGAAGGTATTATCTCCCTGCTGCCAGGATTATCAAGAAACCTCTTTAATTTTTTTCGCTAACTGTCAATATGCTCTCTGATATATGACCCCACCTCCAAAGAAGCAAAAGGCTCCATGGAGAAGAATTTGGCCGTCCACAGCTCAAAGTTGAGGCCGAAGCAGTTGAAGAAGGCCCAGAGCAGCACCACCCAGCAGGGGCCCAGCCAGAGCGCGGTGACGCCGAAGGTGCACAGCGAAGCCACCAGCTCCTCCACCACGTTGTCGTGCTTTCCCCCCAGGTGATCGTACACATACCTGTGGACAGCAAACATATCACAATGCCCAACACGTCACAGGAGAAACAACACTTTCATTTTAAATCATTCTCTGAGGGACACTCACTTGCACAGCCAGTCATTGATTCCTCTGTCAAAGTGGCTACGAAAAGGGAAAATGAAAGATCAGGTTTAGTATTAATAATACATCATGAGTGTAATGTGCCAGTTCAAATCAAGCTTTGTATTCTGAACTCACGTCTCAGAGAACATATAGAGCATAGTGATGCATTTTGGCGGCTTGGGAGGGTCCAGATGATCCAGTCTTGAAACTGTGCTGATGACTCCGAACATGACGGCTGCTTTCACCCAGTCATACACCAAGTTAAAGTATGCCAGGCCCACTGGAAATGATTGGAAACAAATCAATCCTGCATTACACTAAGAACAGCACAATATTTGTGGAAAAATACAGTTTAATTCACTTTGAATATATTTCCAGGAGGTGTTTCAGACCTAGGGCCCAGTCGGAGAGGTGTTTGAGCAGCTTCATGTCGGCGGGGATGGTGAGGATGTACATGAAGTGGAAGAGGACGTCCACTCCGATGATGACCCCCAGGTGGATCAGGCCCTGCCGACGGATGTTCCACATTTCCCACTCCTTCCTGGTCAGAGCTGACTTGTTTGCCTGCAGGGGGCAGCAGACACATGTCTCAACTCACCTGCAACCTATAACTCAAAGTGTACAGATTACATCGAGGGAAGGGGAACTGATTAATTGTATTAAATTATATAATAATTCTCATGTTTATTAACTGACCAGAAGAGAACCTGTCAATTATACATCTGGAAACATTGAAGCCTCCTCTAGAACAGTGGTTTCCAAACTAGGGGTCCGGATCCCCTAGTGAGGGGGTCATGAGGCTAAGATTATTTACAAAAATTTTATAAAATATTTAAATAAAATGGGGGAATCCATCACAATCTTATGACCTTGGATCATAAATAAACATTGTTTTGTTCTATGGGAAAACAAGCTGAATCAGTTGTGAGCTGCAGACTGACTGAGATGAGTAATGAGGCCTTAGATTGACTTACTTGAATATGAAATTTATCAAAGGTCATGATGGGCCCGAAATAGAAGAAGGGGAGGTAGAAGTTGTACTTGAGCAGCTCCAGGATGCTGTAGTTTCCATCTTTCCTTTCACAGTTCTCCAGGGCAAAGCTCATACAGCGCATGATGGTGAACCCACAACCTCCATAGAAGAGAACGTGGCGCAGCTCAAAGTCACCGTACACAAACCCAGCCTGTGAAACAAGGGCAACGGAGAATAAAGAAAAGAACCAGGTGCTTTTCGTGTTTTTTTAAAAACTTTTCATCAGCTGCTCCCTCATGTGTCCTCTCCCCAGATGTGTGTGCAGCGCTTCACCTGCCAGGACACGAAGGGCTCACACTTGAACGTGGCGAGGGTACAGAGACCAGTGACGAAGCAGAGCCAGCGGATTTTCACCAGGGAGATGCTGTAGAGCAGGATGCAGTGGGACAGGGTGAGGGTCAAGTAGGTCCAGCCCATACTGGTCCACACGGCCAGGACTCCATACACCATGTACACCAAGGACCTGTACTGTGAGAGGGCAGAAAGCACACGTCTCTTAATCAGTCCAATGATGCAGCTTTGGAATTTGTCCGATAAAATCTGAACCGTTTCAGTGTTTAGCCAGAAGAACTGAAAAGTGCCCCCTTGAGGCCAGTTTATTATGCGGCCATGTTTTCTTTATGAACAACAAGGGGTTCATAAATTTGTACAACCTCAGAATATCCAGTGTATCGTTGTGTCCTTGCAAATATTCTTTAAAAAAAATTGTAATACACCCAGGCATATTCAGAATGAGTGAACAATAAGCTCATGTTCCTCGATATAGTATTTCCTCATATAGGCAAGTTAGATCTCTAGTAATTCTACGAACGTCTATCTTTTCTATAATAAAAATAATAACTACTTTGATTAAATGACTGAGCCAAAAAGAAAAGCAAACTGATTTCACTGATGTTTTAATTTTTGAATGATCATTTGGAGCATTAAAGAATATTGTATATGATTTAAATACAAATTCCGCTTCCATTTCATTGAATGTTCCTTATTTTCAATGATTTTAGTGTTTTCATTGACCAGTTAATTCATATTTCTTTGTAATCAGTGCAGACAAAGTGACAAAACAGTTTCTAAGGAATTCACTTTCACTTGAGTGATATAACTGGTCTTTTTAAATATGGATCTACGTTTCAGTTTATTGCTCTGCCTCTTTCATTCTTCAGCTAAACTCACATCCCTCCATTGGCTGTGTTTTCTTTCCACCTGGTCCTGTTCATCATCTGCGCTTTAGCTTTAGTTGATATTAAAAGCCACTTGTGTGAATTGTGACAAAGTGGATTTCAAATCAAGTTTGCAAAATAACAGCATAGTATGAGATGAATTAATTGCGGCAACTGACATGATCGTCTCCTCCACCTAATTTTATAGTGGTTCAGGTCTTTCCCTCTTTTACCTCATCATCCCTTTTTAGAAGCTCAATAAATGCATCATTTCATCCTGAGAAGCACCTGAGGAGCCAGCATGGAGCAGATCTTGGCAAACAGCACGTGACCCGACAGGGCGAACAGGATGTGCGCTCTGAACGTGGAAAACCACATCATCCACTCGAAATCAGCTGTTTCCTGCAGAGTGGTCAGGGACAGAAAAGTAAAAATTAGAATAACAGAACAAAATTTTTTTTTAAAAATAAATCTGACTGTTCTCTCACCATTTTCCTCCCGAAATAGTACCATCCTGGTTTCACGCTGGTTTTGAATGACTTCCTGTTTGCGTTGGCTGGAATATGAAAAGACAAAATAAGATGAGAGGAATTTATTCTAGATTTAATGAATGACATTTGACTGGAAACTATATTCTGAAACAAACCAGGCACACACACATTTACATTTTGTGTCACTGGACTTTAAGAATCGTCTTGACCTTGAGTCCATGTGTTGTTACAGTGACAGTGAAACACACAATATGCAGCAGCAACACAGGACCTATTTTCTTCCTCTGGTTTGTGTGTATTAATACTGACACTTGATCTCTGCGTGGTCTGCATAGCTCTTCACTCACACAGTGACACAGCCCCTGTACTGTTTGCACACTGCCGATTGTGATGTCTGTGTGTACAACAGGAGGCTTGAGCTCTAACTTAACAAGTTAAACTAACGCTCCTTGTTTTTTCGATGCGTTGCAGATTTGCGGCTCTCGTCTACATTTAGAGCGTTGAGGATTACAACCCAATAATACAACTTCAGGCAATGATGGGGCAGCTCTGGCCTCCTTGTGGCCCAGACAAACATCTGAGCATGCAGTGGCCCAAAACAAGTTTGCTATGTGGGCACAGTTATGATGTTACCCTGACACAATAAGGACGGTATTTAATATCTGATAAATTTGAACTTTTCTCATAACGCAGTTTGTGCAAATTTGAAAATTCATGTTTCTTTTCATTGATTACATAAAAAATGATTTACAACGCAGACTGTATGTAAATGTGGAAGACAGCTCCCTCAAAAGAAATATTAATGTTTATTGGACTGCATTGTTTACATGGCGCATGTGTTGTTTTATGAGGAATCTGTTGTTTTGTTACCTGTGTTGATAAGAAGTAAAAATCTACTAAACATTGATAACAAAGCTCGGCTCTGCATCATCCGGAGCACAGGTTTAAGACATGTGTGCAAGTGTTCTGAGCTCTCGTGATTATATTCAAGGCAAGTGCCAAAATACTTTAATGTTATTTCTCTGTTGACCTCTTCGGAATAAATTGGCAACCTTTTAATAAAGCTTCAGCACAAGTGGTTGGACTCCGAGACAGACTAATCAGCTACAAAAGACTGGTGTGTGTGTGTGTGTGTGTGTGTGTGTGTGTGTGTGTGTGTGTGTGTGTGTGTGTGTGTGTGTGTGTGTGTGTGTGTGTGTGTGTGTGTGTGTGTGTGTGTGTGTGTGTGTGTGTGTGTGTGTGTGTGTGTGTGTGTGTGTGTGCGCCTCCTCGTACTCACAGCTGGACACCTCAAAGATCCAGCCGGCTGCCCAGACCATGGCCAGACACAGCACCGTGTTGTAGAAGTAGATCTCATATCTGGGTAGAGCGGATTTGATCCCCATAGTGACAGGAAGAAGCTTCGATGTCCTGAACACAACGACAGAAACTACAGTCAACAATAAAAACAGGTTTCACAGCTGAGATGACAGCTCGTCCCCATTGTCACCTGCTGCACCTGTTCATGTTTCTCATTCTTACACTTACACAACATCAGGGGAGGGGGGGGGCCATTATAAAGACCTGAACCTGCAGTGTTCAAGTGTTCAAAAGTAAAATAGAAGACATGGACTGAAGGACTTTAATGATGATGCAAAAACTTCTCAACCACTGTAGCAGTAGACCGGGCCACGTGGCATACTTTATTTACACACCCCACACCCACATGTGAACAAACATAAATTAACTAACTTAAAGGGTCTAGGTTCCCCGCTCAGTCCTTTCTGGGTTTGTGTCTCTGTGACTGTCTCTGTGAGTCCGAGAGTGTCCTTCAGTCCAGTGGGTCTGACTTCCTGAGTGTTTCCCAGTCTTTTCAGCTAACAGCTCTCACCTGTGCTGATTGATCCTCTGTGGTGCAGGTGAAGCTGCCCTCCCAGCCCCCCCCCCCCCCCCCCCCACCACCACCACCACCACCTCCTCCTCCACATTCACATATCGTTTAATCGAGTTCAATCGTTTAAAGTGTAAACCCAGAAGAAACAATATCAAAATAAAGTATCAGAAATTCAAGTACTCTGTGGTAGGAAGTGTTATTGGCTATGATCGTTCAGTCATTGGATCAAAAGTATTTTAGAGAGAAAGCAAATGCAAGTGCTTTACTATTAAACTGAAGTGTAATTGTAAATATAATGTTGCACTGAAATATGACAACAAGAAGTAATTATATCCGTACACAATGCAATGTAATATTTGTGTAATTTTCTGAAATAATAATTTCATGCATCTACTAACTAACTTTGATACTTTTTGCTGATGAGGACGCAGAAGAATGTTTTATAATTTTCTATAATCACATGAGAAAAGCTGCATTTTCATTTTATATTTGGTTGAGCTGCTCCTCATTTTAATCACGTTTTATTTGTTTGATCTGCAACATTTCAGCAAAACAAAGATTTCATACGTAAAAACTTTATCTGCAAAGTAATGACCACAACTGGCAGATAAATGTTGCATCGTAAACTGTGACAACACAATTAAGTAGCATTAAATTTGAATGATCAAATAGATAACATCCAAATTGCCTTTAAATACTTCACTTGAGTAAATGTACTTTTTGACTGTCTTCACATTGATGCATCTTTGGACCCAAAGAAGTGTTATCTTATATGTTAGAGACTCAGTTATAGACGTATATCAAGGAGAGAACAGTGGAGGGCAAATGGGCAAGTTTCCATTGATTAGAATTCAGAGCCGTGAAGACAAAGTACAGCTGCCTGCTATTTTTAACCAAACTGCTTCTCTCCTGTGAGCTGATTCTGTTGCTTAAGTTTGCGTTCAATGCTGAAAAACAACAATAAACCGCTTTGTGATGCAGAAACTGAAGATTACTTTCATGTTTCTGTAGCACGGCAGCCGGAACTCACCAATATGAACTAAATTATGAGCCACATTAAAAGCCCTGTTCCCCCGTCACAATGTGTGGCGGAGATCCCTGCTGTTGAAATGCCACACGGTCCTGCACTTCAAGCTTGTCCCCTGCAGCACCTGTTGTGATACTGACCTTGAACGCAACAATCGTAGGCCCAGAAGAAGTCGCTGTAGAACAAAATCTTTCTCAATTTGTCTCAGAAGGTTAAAGCAACGTGTTCGACAAAACACGTAACAAAATGTCAACTTTCAGAGCTGCTGTGCATCCACAGGGCGCAGGCCAGGCTGCGGGTCCCTCTGACTCCCGGAGAGGGAGCTGCCACCGGTTAAAGGTGAAATGATGTATTTATACTTTGACCACTGACACAGAGGGGGTGGAACAGCACGACTGCTAAATCAGTTTAATGGGGTATAAGCAGGACAACGACATCACAGCACCAGGGTATCTGATCTGGGCTGGTTTAAGATATCCTACACCTCCTGAAATAATGAAGCAGCAGTCTATTGTGTGTAGAATGATTTGTAACATATCATGTTCTGTATCACACTTTTACGTTTTAAGACCTCCTCTCTCTTTTTCCTCTCGTTGCCATTTTCCATATTCCTGGCTGCCAGATCTGTTTTGGGAGGGTATAAGCCTGCTGTGATTTTGAGCTGTAACCAAACATCCATGATTCACATTCGACAGCTGCACAACGATGCATCACAAAGTACAAAGTGCACTCCATGTGGGGGGGTGGACCACGACGGAAGCCTACATATGACTGTAAGGCTGCCCTGCGGTTGTCTGTCTCCACCAACCTGTGGTTTCGACCTTTGACCTTTAACCACTGAAATCTAATCAGTTCATTTATGAGCCTAAGTGAATATTTGTGCCAAAATGAAAAGGATTCTCTCTCTTTTTAGATAATGCGTTAAAGAAGCAAAAAGTGTTTTGGGCCAACCTTGACCATTGACCACCCAATTCTAATCAGTCATCCCTGAGTCCGAGTGAAAGGTTGTACCAAATCGGAAGAAATTACCTCAAGGCGTTAATGAGATATTGCTTTAACAAGTGAGCTCACTTTGGCTTTTGACCACCAAAATCTAATCAGGTCATCAGTGAGTCCAACATTACATTAGCACTAACTTTGAAGAAAATCCCTCAAGGCGTTTCTTAGATATCGTGTTCAAAACAATGAGACCGACTGTCAGACAACCAGAGATCATAAAAACAAAAAGGTGCAGGACTCAAAGATTAAAAACGAGGTGTGGTTTATTCGGAAAAGCCAAGCAAGACATACAGTATAATGCTTCTCTACCTTCATTGTGTTAATGCTAAACCTCGATGCAGAATTAGAGAGACAGTTGCTCAGATGATAAAGTGAAATGAAGGAGGCCACAGAGGATTGTGTGAGTCCCTAAGTGAGGGTGTTAGTTTCCTTCAGTCAGTGCTGCTGCATCATAAGGAGCATGTCTGAGCACAGCTACAGATACAGTGCCTGGAATGAATTCAACATAATAATAATGATAATATTTGGCCTGTGCATTATCATCATCAAAAAACATTGCCTATTGCTCAAGGTTTTTTTACACTTCACATTTTTAATGCCAATAAAAATCCAGTTTAAAAAGCTCATGGATTATATTTTAAAGCTACATCTTTATTGAGAGCTTGGTCCCTGCAGAGAGCGGAGGAGGCGCAGCCTGGTTACTCCTTCTTGCTGGTCTCCTGTCCTTCAAATAACGGATACTTGCTCTCCACCTCAGCCCAAGTCAAGGTGCCGTGGGCCAGATCTCGAACCATCCCCGGTAACTCAGACACCTGCGATGCATTTGAATAAATTAGTTAAAAAAAAGATACGTAACACCTATTTATACAATTATTAATTCAAGTTAAAGTTATTTTGCGTGTTCTACCTCAGCCCGGATCTGCCTCATGGAGTCGCGGTCTCTCAGAGTGGCCGTGTGCGGCGTCTTGTTCACCGTGTCGAAGTCGATGGTGATGCCGAACGCCACGCCGATCTCGTCCGACCGGGCGTAGCGCCGCCCGATGGATCCAGAGGAGTCGTCCACCTTGTGAGTCAAGCCGAATTTGGTCATCATCTCAGCTGAAAGGAGAAAAGAGAACGCTGATCGAAAGGAGTAGACTGAAGATGTAAAGAAATAGACATTTTGGAAAAATGCTTATTTACTTTCCACCACCTCGGAAGCTCCCTTTTACAGATCATATCTCATTTGTTTACATGAAGAAAGCAACTAAACACGTGGTTTCACAATCAAATCTTTAAATAATGTAAATATAAAAGTCAGTATCATACTCACATAACTGGGAGATGAACGGCGTGAACTCCGGGTTCTGGCTCAGAGGCAGGATGGAACATTTGTACGGAGCTACAGGAGCAGGGAAGCTGAAATACTGGACAGGAAATTAAAAAAATATCATCAATGAAATGAAACAGTCAAATCAATGCTAACGAATGATTCCAAGTCTTAGTCCCGTTTTGTGGCCGTCTCACCGTCCTCTGCTCATCCCCCTTCCGGATATGGAACGAGTGCTCAAAGATGCAGTACATGATCCGGCCGATGCCGAACGACGGCTCGATGACGTTGGGGACGATCTCCTCCACTGCGGGAAGAGACGGCATTTGTTTTAACACCCAAGAAAACTCAGTTCTACTCGACAGCTACACAATAAAAAAGATTGCGCAACTTAAGACATAATTTTGTTTAATTCCTAATTTTTCCTCATTCAATTACAACTTTATTCATTTGATATGACTTTACTCTCGATTAAGACTTCATTACCCTGATATCACAGCTTCATTCTCAAAATTTCTATAATATCCCGTCTTAGATGCCACCTCTCACCGTGCAGGGTTTTCTGGAACCTCTTCACACTGACCATGTCCTTGGTCAGTTTGAAGGTTTTGCCCTCGGTCTCAATCTTGAACTCCCTGTAGACACGAGCACAGCGTTGCCAGATATTTGAAAATTAAAATTAAAAAAATCACAACCACATTTCCTCTACATCGTGCACTGATGAGCTTCAGTTACCCGGAGTCAGTGAGAAGCTTCTCCTGATCAGTAACGTAGCATTCGTCACAGACGGCCAGGAAGTCCAGGACCAGCTTGGCATCCTTCTTGAAGGCCATTCCTATGGCGCCTTTGTTGGGCTCGAACTGGACCATATTGACCACTTTGTGTGGAGGAGTTAGGGAGTAAAACGGAGGCGTGTGATATTGATGTCATATCTCACACAACCAGTGCAATATTTCATCAGGTTTTGAAAGTTTGTCCTTTAATGTCTTTGGTCTAAACTCATCTTAAATTTGATTTGTGCTCAGTTTCTAAGTCTCAAATTACTTCATTACTTAAGAGGGAAAAATGTTGGTGTCGGTTAACAACTTTCACAAAAACAGCATTGTAGCCTGAATGTGAGCATTTATGAAAACGATTTTTTTCCCCAGTGTAAGCCTAAAACATCCTTAAACTATAAAATACATAAATAATATAAAAGCAATGTGTATTATTATAAAACGATTTTCTTTTTTTATAATTGTTGATGTTAGAAATATCTTGCAATGGAACAAATGAAATCAAATAAACTGACTAATGATGTGATTTAAAGTCAGGATGATTAAACTGAGTCAACAGAAGGATATGGGTTCTTTCAAAGGCTTCTCAGCCACCAGAGGCACTTTGGTGGCTCTGGTGTGACATGTGAGGTCGTAACAGGAGCGATCGGCACAGCCCACAATCTCAATCCAACCCTGAGAGAGACAAAACAAACAAACACGTCACGTAAAAGACTTAAACAGGTTGGTGGTCCTGTAAGTGAGAGTGAAAAGGGAAAAGCTTTACGTAGGAGGTCAAGGACTCGGCGTCCCAGCAGTCGCAGGCGTAGTGAGCCATCTCGTTCTCCATGTGCTGACGGAAGCGCACTTTGTCTTTGGAGAGACCCACTTTGAGCAGGTACAGGTAGATCCTTCCGATGAAGTATCCCAGCACTGAGTTGTTGATCACCCCCTGCAGCAGGCGCAGGAGATTTGAAGACGTTATTGAGAGAGAGAGAAGGAGAGAGAGAGAGAGAGAGAGAGAGAGAGAGAGAGAGAGAGAGAGAGAGGGAGAGGGTTTTACAAGTTCTCTTTATTAAA
The DNA here is from genome assembly GCF_947347685.1 of Pleuronectes platessa. Lineage (NCBI taxonomy): Eukaryota > Metazoa > Chordata > Actinopteri > Pleuronectiformes > Pleuronectidae > Pleuronectes > Pleuronectes platessa. The sequence continues at coordinate 7,628,477 of NC_070645.1, read as the reverse complement.
TTCATGTATCATATCGCCTGTTAATTATGTCTATTCTATGCAAAATACTAGAGCTGCACGATTCTGGGAATTATGGTTTATTTACTCACAATTATTTCCATTATAATTTTTTATTGCATTCATTCATCAGAATTAATTGGGCAGCCCTACATGTACTTTTTTTTTACAGTTTACATTGATAATATAATTTGTCTGCTCTTGCATTAATATTGCTAAATGAGGGATATAATTAGAGACCATCAGTTACTATGTTCACACAAGAGCAGGTGTGTTTTCAGCAATAACTTTTAACACACACTTAATCATTCGTCAAATGAAATGAAACTCCTACCTGGTCCACAGCGTCCCCCAGCCTCATGAGCCCTGCAGGCTGCCCGCTGGTCTGAGCCTTTGAGGAGAACAGCAGAATCTCCAGGTCGGCCACGTTGGAGAACTTCGGGTGGATCTTCTCATTGGGGTCCACAAAGTGCTCGATCTCAGCCATGGTGAACTCTCTGTAAGAGGGAAACACGTTATTCTAAACTGTGCATTGGGAACTCGCAGGTGATCCCTTTGTTGAGGAGCTGGAGCTTCTCGCTACCTGACACGGATGAGTCCAGAGCGAGGAGAGATTTCGTTCCTGAAGGAGTTTCCGATCTGGGCGGCGCCGAAGGGCAGTTTCCCCTGGTTGAACTCCAGCAGACGCTTGAAGTTGAGGAACATTCCCTGAGCGGTTTCAGGCCTCAGGTATCTGCACAGAAACAATCAGTGGACACAGCGTCAACACAGCAAATCGCTTCTATTCACACGAACATAGAGGGCTCAAGCTGCTCAGTACCCGGGTGTGTTGCCCCCCGGCCCAATGGACGTTTTGAACATCAGGTTGAAGGAGGTGGGAGGTGTGAGGTCATTTCCTGTGGCGGGAGACTTGACGTTGTATTTCACAAAGAGATCAGCCAACTCCTGCTGGGTGTAGTTGTCCATCTGAAACAGCAGTGGTGGTGCGTGAGATGCCTGTTTCTCCATCAGCAGAGATCAGTATTCACACCTTACTGAAGCACTCACCTGAGTGATCACATCCTCCATCTCCTTCGCCTTCTCCTGCGAGCACTTCTCATCAGACATCAGCTTTTTTAAGTGAGCTGCAGGGCAGAAAACACCTCGATTAGCTGCCGTCAATCGAGTATTAGCCTCGAAAGTGAAAAGTTTGCAGATTGCGTTTTTATCCAGAGCAACCAGTAAACGTTTGAAGCACTTTAATTTCCAGGATTTCTTTCTAATTGGCCATCTTTTCATTTTGTTTGTCTGTTAGCAGGATTAAGGTGGATTTTAGTTAATCTGGATCAGGGGGCAGATCCGGGTTGAAGGTTAGATCAATGCTGGGACTGATATTTATGAGTGTTTGCAATTTAGTACAGATCCAAATTAAAACAAGGATCTATTGAATTTAAGTGTGGTTTCATGAGGCGACTATTTGGCCTTGTCGGAGTCATAAATGAGTCTCAGTGTGAAAGCCCAGCATCAGCACTTTCAGTTGAGTTTCTCTGCTTGGAACATATATAATCTTATGTAACTCTAATTACAAAATACTCTGCATTCTTGGATGAATAGTTAGACTCCGCCCACAGCCCTGACTTGACCTGCAGCCTCCCTGGGGACATATAACTCAGTAAGACAAGTAAAAACCTGTCCCGTCAGATGAGCTTGCATGATCTTTTAAAACTGGATCTGCACAGACGCAGTCACAAGGGTGGAGGATGACACCATGAGGAGTGAGTCACCTTTGAGGAGGTGATCAGCTCGGTAGCATTCTCCGGTCTTGGCGTCTTTCACCATGTAGTCAGCAAATTTATCCACGTGCCCTGACGTCCTGAAAAGACGAGGCAGGTTTTAACACAGATCTGCAGAGCTGAGATTTCAATTTTAACTTTATTTTTCTTTCCGCAAGAGCAGTCGGAGCTTGAGTGCACGTACTTGAGGACGGGCTCAGGGGTCAGCATGGTGCAGTCGATCTCCAGGATCTGCTCCTCCTGGATGAAGTGCTGCCTCCACGCCTGCAGGATGTTGTTCTTCAGGGCACAGCCCACAGGGCCGAAGTCATACAGGCCGCTCACACCTAAGAAGAAAGTGAAACATTAACTTTGAACAGAGCTCAACCTGGTTTGCTTTTGGTTTTGGTTTTACTTTGTTTCTTAACGATCAATCTTGCCTCCATATATGGCAAAAGCCTGATCGTAGAAGAACCTCCTCTTCAGGGTGTCCTCCATTTTCACCCTGTCGACCACATCTTCTTTGGGTTGCAGAGCGAGCTCCTACAAGTGAGGACAAATCAGCGCATAAAGAAGTTATCAAATAAATCATAGAGGCAAATATCACACAATGAAAACTGAACGTGAAATCAAAAGGAAACAATAAAGCAGCAGTTGAGAAGTGGACCTTTGCTTCAAGAATCTTCTTCCGGGCTTTCAGCTCCGCCACGGCTTTGTTCACCTCCTGCTCTGCGGCGCCCTTCGCCTTCATCTGATGCACAAGGTCACCCTGCAGGAAGATACCACGTTAGACCTCCTCTTCACACACAGACTCCTCATTTAACCTTTTGTTCCCTCTTACACATATGTTCAACTCTCCTCTGCACTACAGCTGCAGTAGATTAAGAGGAGTAGACACGTGGTAACCAGGGGGTATCTTCATCGGCTGCCAGTAACATTTAGAATCGATTTTCAGATTCTTTTAATAACCTTTAAATCTCAGCACGGTCTGGACCCCAGTGATATTACAGAGCTACTAACTGTCTATGGTCCAAGCTTTAATCTAAGATCTTCCAACCAGCTCGTCTACTGGTTTAAGGCGGGAAACAAAGATGGACCCGCACTTTTCCTATCAGGGCCCTCGCCAACACTTTAACTGTTTTAAAATAATTTCTATAAACTTTTCAAAAATTAGAAGTAGAGCCTATATTTAAACGCCTGTTGTTTTTTGTGTTTTTTTCCCCCTTATGTTATTTTATATATTGCTCATCTGTGAAAAGTTGTTTTTCACTCTTGTTTAGGGCATCTGACACCTTGTTGAGCCTTTAGAGGCAAATTAAGATGAATGGCTTAACAATCAATCGAAATATTGAGTGATTATCTTTGATTTGTGTTGTTGTCCTGTATCTTTGTATTTCCCATGAACTGAACGTCGTACCATTGTTTAGATAACCCTAACCCTATAGAAATAAAGTTTCTCGTTATTATTTTTGAATGAACTGTATCGTCTTCTATCATCTTTTCATCAACAAAGTGACATTATCCTGTGATATTAAGAAGGGAGTCACCCTGCAGGTATAACTTTCACTTTTGATTTACACGCAGCCAGGCTCTGACATAAAGTTCCCTAAAACTTCTCGTGCACATTCAAGTGAAGTAACCAGTCATGTTTTCACTGTGCAACAAGTTTATCTCTAAGCGTACCTCTCCATAGTGCGACCGCGCGCGCATTGGGAAGAGGACGTAAACAAGGATTAAAGTCAAATCGCGTATTTAGGGGCGCGTAATCGCGCGTAATCGTGCGTGTCGTCTCACCTGCTCGCGCACGGCCTCTCTCAGTGGTGCCAGGACTTCTTCCATCTTCTTGACAGGTGTGCAAAAAGCTCGCTGAACGGATGAGAAGCTGCTGTTTGCCGCTGAGGACTGAGGAAGCTCCTGTGTTCTTCAGCTCGTCTTGAGGGCGGAGGGAGGAGGAGGTGGAGAAGGAAGCAGAGGGGGGGAGGCGCCTGCGATGTTTCCTCTGAAACCAGGGCCTTTGTTGCATCAGCCACGAAGCTCATCCATAAACTTTATATAGACTGAGCAGAGCAAACAGTCCCTGAAGTAAATATGGTGGAACCTTTATTATCAGCCCTTTGTGTTTGTGAGTAGATGCATTGGTCTGAGTGTGTGAGGGGACGTGGCTGATCCGGCGGAGTGTACACGGTGTACCCATCTCTCGTCTGATCATATCATATTTAGCATTAGAGCCCTGTGATGTAAAACACCCTCCCGTTTGTCAATCCCAGTCCAGACTGTCCCGGGACGAGCTGCCAGAGCAGGGGCGTTCCTCTCCATCTGCTCCTGGAGACCCCTCAGCCGCCACCCCCCCAGTAACTCAACCTTTAACAAACAGGCCTCACCAGCCTTTTACTGGGTTTACAGTTTTCAGCTGTACTAGAGTATTCAAGACTAATGTCGTAATTTTGCATCTCTGCCTATTTCTCTGGCTGCACCCCTGAGAACAGGAACGCCCTTCAGCTCAGAGGATCCTGGAACACTGGAAGAAATTCACAAAACCTGCTGCATCTGGAAATCTGAACATATATATATTTTCTTTTACCCTACTTTTATAACATTGATTTCAGCCCTTATATTCTCATGTCATGCATGTAACATAATGAGGCCTCTACAGAAAACTTTCACTTGACCTGCACAGTGACAATAAAAACCTCTTGATCTGGAAATACCCAGCAAGGTCGCTGGAGTTCCACTCGTTAAGATCTGAAATCTTGTTAACCGATCTCTTTGTGTAGCACGCAAATGTAAACAGTGATATCCTCACAAACACTCTCAGGAATTTCCTCCAATTCGGTTTTCTTCTCTATTCAGAAGGGACCTAGTTTAATGCACTCGTTTTATTGCAAGACATATTTGAATATCTGCTTAAATTCTGTATGTACCCATCTGTGCTGTGTTTTTAATCAATATCCTGAATCTCATTCAGAGCAGGACGCTGACAGTTAACAGCAGATGGAGGTGGTTAAAGGTGTCTGCCTCCAGATAGAGCCACCCATGAACAATGAACCTCTATCTCCATCCGGTGGTTTAAATTAGACCTCACTGTTAAAAAGAGTTCCAATGAACTGATTTAAAGCAGCAAACATTTACAAAACAATTAAATAAACAGTTGAGGCTCAAACTCCAGTTTCCCTTTATATTTAAATAAATAATAACAATAATTAAATTGTAACCCCATCATGTTTTAAAGCCCTTGCGCCTCAACTTATTTTGCTGGTGTTAGCGAGAAGTGTAGGGGGAGACAGACGACTGGACATAAAGTGTTTGTACATCACTCTGTTGCGGTTTGAAAACTTGATAAGAAACATTAGAGTTGTGTGCCCATGTCCAGAAAGTGCTGGCTGTTTTTATTGAAATGGTTCAATATCTCAATCTGCCTGAAAAGTGAAAATGGTGGAATCCTCCTTCCACTGCACTCAAACAACCTGATGATATTTTCTCCCTTTTAAAACATATCGACATGATCATACGTGAATGAAACACTGCTCGTCAAAGAAACATCAGCCCTGTGCCAGCTTTCCCCCACAACTGTTAGATTTGATGAATACATGACATTTTTAGTGTTTGCAGTGGTGTGGAAGAAAAGGAGGGCTCGGTGCACCACTGTAGCTTATCACATTACAGTTGCAGCATATTCTTCCTATTGGTGCAAATGCAACAAGTCCGTGGATTTTCATGGAGTGACGGGGCAGGCGAGCAAGCTTTACTCTTCGACTGTGTCCTTCTTGCTGGTCTCTTGTCCTTCAAAGATGGGATACTTGCTTTCCACTTCCGCCCAGGTCAAAGCGCCGTTGGCCAAATCCCGGACGATCACAGGCAACTCACTGACCTGCGGAGAGAAGAGACGGTTTAACTTGATTGTTCTTAAAAGTGCGATTGCAACTGAAATGCTGCTTTGTACATTTAAAAAGTTAGAAGCAATATCCCTGACACCGAGACTTTACACCCATAACAATTTGTTTACCGAAATACAGAATTATCAAAGCCATTGTTGCCGTTACCTCAGCTCTGATCTGCCTCATGGAGTCGCGGTCTCTCAGTGTGGCCGTGTGCGGCGTCTTGTTCACTGTGTCGAAGTCGATGGTGATGCCGAACGCCACTCCGATCTCATCCGTCCTGGCGTAGCGCCGCCCGATGGATCCCGAGGAGTCGTCCACCTTGTGAGACACGCTGTTCTTTGTCATCGCCTCAGCTAAGGGGAGGGAGAAGGAGGGGAAATAGATTTTAACCAAGATGAGGGAGGAAACCATTTCTTCTCTTCAGACAGAAATATACGATATAATTACGTGGGTACTTACATAATTCCTTTACAAACGGCACAAATTCCTGGTTTTGACTCAGAGGCAGGACGGAACATTTGTATGGAGCTACAGTGGCAGGGAAGCTAAAGAACTGTTGGGGAGAAAACAAATGGTCATTGCTGAGCGCAGGCAAACTTAAATCACAAGCAGAACGCAACAATTCCGTAGAAAGTGACTTGAAGTTAAATGCAATGTGGAGACACTTCAAAGTTTCTATCAATACTTCGAGAAGAAGAACAATTCCGTGCTTTCATCCTCTCTGAATAGTTTGATTCATTTTGCCAGTCGTGAACTAAGGATCCCACATTTTGAAAAACTTTCCATGGAATGACAAAACTCTTGTCAACACTAGTATTACCGCTTGTGTCAGCTCAGTATCTGTGGATCTGTACTGTAAGCTATGGGCAGCTTCACTCTTGTGTGCAGTGTATCCCTTTATTTCAAACTGTCAAACACATTGACTAATCTGTCAGTTGGCCGCTGTACCTTAAAAACATCCGTAACGCTTTTAACATCCTTTAACATTGAATGCTCATCGTACATATCAGTCGACTCTCCTCTGATCGTGTGATAAAACCACTTGGTAAAGCTGATGTCAATCTGCTGCTGCACGGAGCAGACAATCAGACCTACAAGGTAGGGCTGCTCGATTAATCGAAATTTAATTGTGATTACGATTATTGGGTCAAACGATCTCCAAACTACTATAATCGAGTTGAAACGACTATTTGCCATTTTTTTCAGAAGAGACGCGCATGCACAATTCAGTCCTTCCCCTAAAGCATTCAGCGGCCCAGCTGACTGGCTCTCACTCTTAAGCAGCAGTAAAGTGAAGGAGGCGAGTTGTGTGTGTGTGGTGACCGGCGGTGAAAAAAACTGCGCGAGTGGAAAAGCAGGGAGGGCAGCAGCTGACCATGTAGCGGCTGCGCCGTGCATCGCTATTCTCACACCGGTCTGACCGGACCCGCATTTCTCCGCACCGGTCAGTTGGTCAGAGAGTGTTAGGGTTGCCATCATTAAGGGTTTGAATAACCGGGCACCGATATCCTGGTTTCACGGAGGAATAAGACACGCAGCCGTCATCGGTGTTTACAGGAACCGGAAGTTATTAAAAAAATAAAGCATAGACTTCAGAATAAGGGCACATATTAATAATCGTTTAAATAATCGTGATTTTGATATTGTTCAAAATAATTGTGATTATGATTTTTTCCATAATCGAGCAGCCCTACTACAAGGTAGTGCATTTATTGATGAATGTGGGTTCTAGATTTTATCTATGCATTCATGCATCATGTTATGTTATCGTAAGTGACTGAACACCATGCAACTACTGCAGCAACTCTACTGGGAACATTTTCAGTTTAATTGATACTGTCAGACTGGGCGACCTCAGTTATCTCCAAGGTCACGAAGCCACATTACAGTAAAAATGTTTGAACATCATGTCCTGACACTGAATCTACCACCTGCTTCATTTCTCACTTTAATCCGATCATAAAAAACAAAAGCATTATGTCTGCTTGTAAAGTGCTTTCACCTTGATGCTATGAAGGAAACAAGCTCTTAAAAACAACTCTTAAAAAGAGCGCCATTAAAACTACATTTAAAAATCATAAAACTGTGTTAACTGACAGCAGCTCGGTGAGGCCTCCGTCTCCGAAGCAGCTGCGGATTTGCGACATGCACTGAAAATCTTAATTAGTTAAAGTTGAACTCCCTTGAGAAAACTTTGAATCTTTTTTATTGCCATATGAATCGTAATGGACTTCACCACATATATGACAGTGTGTCCAGTGGCAAAGTAAAGTAAAGTAAATAAACAATACAAACATAGTGCTGATCAACACGATCTTCTTACCGTTCTTTGTTCGTCTCCTTCCCTGATTTGGAATGTGTGCTCAAAGATGGTGTACATGATCCTTCCGATGCCAAAGGAGGGTTCAATTACATTTGGAACGACTTCCTCCACTGTGGACAACAAACACAGAGTGAGGTTGTGAGTTACACAAGTTGTCACTCTCAGTTTCCCCGACACAAACCTTCCTCACGTCCCGAATGAGTGAATCTCACCGTGCAGAGTCTTCTGGAAACGCTTCACGCTCACCATGTCCTTGGTGAGTTTGAAGGTCTTGCCCTCCGTTTGGATGGTGAACTCTCTGTCAAGTAAAAAATAGAAGACGCTTAATGATTTTTAAAATACAAAAAAAAAGTGCTTTATATCACTGAACTCCTTGCAACCTAATCAAAAAAACATTATAAATGCTAAAATGGTAATGACGTCATCACAAACAGGAGACGTTTCTAGTACAAAAATAAAGCAGTTTGAGATTTTACTTTTTTTATTTTAGATTGATTATAACAGAATTAAGCAGTCTGTGATCTCCTAGGGGGGGTTAGGGGCCACCCATGGAAGGTTTTCAGAGGGTTAAATCAGATGCCTGTATTTCCTTATATGAATTTGGGTCATTAAGTTGCACTCACCCAGTCTCATTGAGTAGCTGCTCCTGTTCTGTGATGAAAGACTCGTCACACACGGACAGATACTCCATGGCTAGCTTTGCATCCTTCTTATACGCCTTCCCGATGGCTCCCTTGTTGGCTTCAAACTGGACGACATTTACAACTTTGTGTGGAGAAATTAAGGAGAATGATGGATATATTTGTGTGAGATATGGGACGAGTTTTTGAAGTGTTGAATGCTGAAATTAAAAGGATATGGGTTCTTTAAGAGGCTTCTCAGCGACCAGAGGGACCTTGGTGGCTCGTGAATGGCATTGTAGATCAAAGCAAGACCGGTCTGCACACCCCACGATCTCGATCCAGCCCTGCAAGGGACAAAACATTTACTCTGAGGAACTGTAGGCGGTGTCGCTGATAAGCCCCTCAGGAAGGAAACTGCAGCAGAACATACATAGGAGGTTTTGGTTTCAGCGTCCCAGCAGTCGCAGGCGTAGTGAGCCATCTCGTTGTCCATGTGCTGTCGGAAACGCAGCTTTTCTTTGGCGATACCAACTTTAGTAAGGTAGAGGTAGATCCTCCCGATGAAATATCCCAGGACGGTGTTATTGATCACTCCCTGCAGCAGACACACAAGATTTAAAGACACTGTCATGATGAATGTCTTCCAACTATTGATCATTTTCTATCATTACATTATTCAACCTTTGTTATCACACTCTTGAATTAAATTTACAAAAAGGATCATGGTTAAGAAACAATTCTCAGGGCTCAAGCTGGTCTCTTCAAGGTTCCATATTCTTTCCCCCCAATGTGATTTTCATTTAAAGTTCGAAATTTGACAACACCAATACTCTCAAGTAGTTTTATCAGTGTTGCTCTAGCGACGCCTACCTGCTCCACAGCATCTCCCAGCCTCATGATATGTGCAGACTGTCCACTGGTCTGGGCCTTAGAGGAGTACAAGATGAGCTCCAGGTCGGCTACATTGGAGAATTTAGGGTGAACCTTCTCATTTGGATCCACAAAGTGCTCAATCTCAGCCATGGTGAACTCTCTGTGAGGACAGGAAGAGTGGTTAAGTTTTTGTTTAATCTCTCAATTTAAAAAGCAAACACTTGTGAATAATGGTAGTTGAGCCAGAGTCTAGCTCACCTGACACGGATGAGTCCAGAGCGAGGAGAGATTTCGTTCCTGAAGGAGTTTCCTATCTGAGCAGCAGCAAAGGGCAGTTTCCCCTGGTTGAACTCCAGAAGACGCTTGAAGTTGAGGAAGATTCCCTGAGCGGTTTCAGGCCTCAAATAGCTGCAGATGAAAGCCGAGGTGAGAATAGCTCAATGATATTTGTTCACATGCAGGAACACTTAAAAAGGGTTGCTGCATGTTACCCTGGCATATTCCCCCCTGGTCCGATGGACGTCTGAAACATCAGGTTGAAGGAGATGGGAGGTGTGAGGTCATTTCCTGTTATGGGGGACTTGACGTTGTATTTCACAAACAGATCGGTCAGCTCCTGCTGGGTGTAGTTGTCCATCTGGAAGAGATGTTAGACAAAAGGTGAATAACCATCGGACAGCTTTTCCATCGAGAACATCCATTTGCATTCAAATACTACCGACCTGGGTGACGACTTCCTCCACCTCAGCCTTCTTCTCTGCTGTGCACTTCTTATCAGACATCAACTTCTGGAGAAAGGCTGCAGGATTCAAACATGAACATATTATAGTTTGAGGTCAAACTGGAGTGTACACTGAGTAGAGCCCACACACGAGTGGCTCATTCATGTTCCTTGTCTTGACATATTGCAGGTATTGCATAACATTTTCCAATTTCATTATCTGATTTTTCTTTTAGTTTCTGATCATATTTGTCTTGAGGTCTTTCAGGGACTGAGACGTTCTCCCCAATCCAGAGGTTTTCCAGTTCTGTGGCACCGCTCCAGCCTCAGTCATCCCAGCAGCTTGTATCGCTATGAAAGCCCTGTGTGATTTCTGCTGGTCCAACCACTTCCATTCTCCCCCGGGCACAACGGTGATACTCAGAAACTGGCCAATCAACAGCAGCCAATGACTCCACAAGTTTGGATAGTGTCCAGTGTCGGCCTCTGCAGAATTTCTCGGATATTACAGATGAATAAACTTACAAATCCTTTGGCTGCAGGTGCTTTCAGGATGACTAATCTTTAGTTGGCAAAGTAGTGAAAGCCAAGTCTAAAATAAAACAACAACATACAGGCGGATTTACAACAGACTCACCTTTGAGGAGGTGGTCAGCCCTGAAGCATTCACCGTTCTTAACATCTTTCACCATATAGTCAGCAAATTTTTCCACATGTCCTGATGTCCTAGTGAAACAATAGTGCAACAAACAAGCTCAGATCCAAATCGATGGGGGGAAAAGAAAGTGTCTTATCCTGTTTAATATTGTATCTGCAACCGGGCTATGGAGGGCTGTGATAGTGACAGTTTCCATGCATGAAATTGCAGAATCAGTATGCGCCTGTTTATCAAAACCCACAGTTCAGCACTTTGGAGCCGACTCTAGGAACCACAAGGCGATCAATCTAATCAGACAAGCACCATAACTAAAATCTGTAAAATCATATATTCACCCAGAGGGGATGTGATATGACAGGAATTTAATTTCAGTTGAATTCTTACACATTTTATGGTGACACAAACATGACATCAGCAGACAGGAGGCATGTCGTGTGCACGTACTTGAGGACGGACTCAGGGGTCAGCATGGTGCAGTCGATCTCCAGGATCTGCTCCTCCTGGATGAAGTGCTGCCTCCACGCCTGCAGGATGTTGTTCTTCAGGGCACAGCCCACAGGGCCGAAATCATACAGGCCGCTCACACCTAAGAGGAATCACTGCGTGGTAACAGAGTGCTTACAGACGATGTGTACGGCTGAACTGAGAAACTGAAACCTTCATCCCCACTCTTAACCCTCTGAATCTTACCTCCATAGATGGCAAAGGCCTGGTCGTAGAAGAAGCGCCTCTTGAGGGTGTCCTCCATCTTGGTTCTGTCAACGATGTCATCTTTGGGTTGTAATGACAGTTCCTGAAAAGATAGGAAAAATTACAGTTTCAGTTTGAGCCGTCAAGGTTTATTTTTGAACGTGAGTAAACCCTCAAAAATAAGCAGATTGACTCATTTCCCATTTCCAGAAGAGGAGTTTTCCTTCCTGTAGATTTTCCGGTGAGTCATGTTTAGCATCTCAATCTTGTTGGTAACATTGCTGCCTTACGTTGCAAAGTTATTTAAGCAAAGCTATTTAAGCGCAAATGCCAGAAAGTTCTAAGCAAGTCTGAACCTTGTGCTGGAAAAGATGCAGCGTCTGTATCTGGACTGCCAAAATGAAGAAGAGCCAATTAGCAGGTTCACTGAGGTGTCCTCTTTCCATCAGTGTCAGAGCACTGGAGTACTTTGACACTGGAGTGAACACCACTGCCAACAAAACCCAGATGTTTGTGGGTGTTTTAACCAATGGAGGGGGGTCTTTTGTCTGATTGCTAACATGGTGGATAGATCCTCGTGAACAAAAGCAAAGTGTCCACTTCCGACATCTTGGAAGAGAATAAGACCATTGCTTTTGGCTTTGAGGAAGAGCTGACCAGTGCGATGAATCACACTTTCACATCTGGCTCTGCGGAGAATTCTAAATGACGTTTGGTTCACTGGGGGGTCTGCGATCAGCCTTTTGCTCAAATCCAGAGTTGAATTAAAGTGGATCTCGATCACTCACCTTTGACTCCAGGGCTCTCTTCCTCGCCTTCAGTTCAGCCACAGCTCGAGTAACATCCACATCAGGGACCCCCGTCTGCTTCATCTGACGAACCAGCTCCCCCTAAAACACACAAGAGGCTTGTGATTTGCACCTAAAACCCTTGAGCCAGGCACTTCCGCTGCACCCGGGTCTGTGCGCGTTGACAGAGCCATCAGCTGGTTGATATTATTTGTTCTTTGAGTGTAAAGCGGTGTGAGATCGGCCTGTTCTCTTTAACCCCACCCTGCTCACAGTCTGCACCAGCAGCCCTGAAACGTGGCAGAGGGCGCAGACTTCACTGTCAGCTAGCGTTAGCGGTTAGCTAGCGGCGGCTCTCATCCATTGACAGCTTTGTGAGCTAGCCTGTGAGCTAGCCGGTTAGCATGTGGCGCTACCCGGCTACACCCGAGCAGGTCCCGGGCGGTGAGAGTGCATCTGACCCGAAACAACCGCACCTCGATCGTGAGTGTTGAGGCTGTGAGAGAAGTGAGCAGTCACCTGTTCTTTGACAGCGAGCCTCAGAGGGGCGAGAATCTCCTCGATGTGGCCGTCCATGGTTTGTTCTTCCGCCAGCTGCAGCAACGGGCTCCCCTCGTACTTCTTCTTCTTCTTCCGCAGGCACACCGACGTGGAAAGCGGCCTGTCTCCGGGCGGGTAGCGGAGCCGAACGCAGCGGACCGTCAACACCGGGCAGAGGGAGCGGATCTCAGTGGTGGTCCTCAGCAGTGCTGATGCTGCGCTACGAAGAAGCATGGACCTCCGTAGTGCAAGGGGAGAGGAGAATGATGCAATGAACGAGTGTAAGTAAACGCCGCGGCAAGTCCCGGAAAGGCACTTTCGCCGGCGCAACAGCAGATTCGCCACGAACATGAGAGGATTTGTCATATTTTTGCCAGAAGAAAATAACAAATATGAACAATTATATATATATATATATATATATATATACCAAATTCCCATACATATACAATACAATATAATGCTTTTATATATATACATACATCCAGTATATGTGCACACAACATTATATACTCATGTTCTTTTTGTCTAGAAGTAGGCTATAGACCAGGGGTGTCCAAACTACGGCCCGCGGGCCATCTGCGGCCCGCCATCCATTTTAAATTGGCCCGCCACAAAACAATTTAAATAAAAAAAAAAAAAAAAAAAGTGGCAGTTACTTATAGCACTATGTAGATTTGCTCTATTTTTGAAGAAATTGTACTTTGATTCTTGTTGTTCTGGGTTTGTACCCTCGGGTAGGGGAGAGCGGGGTAATGTGAGACATTTTTTACATTGCTCCCCTCTAGGTGAGCTAAAATCATATATCAGTAAAATGTTCACATTTCCTATTAATTCAGGATGTTTCCTAGCAATGGAAATGATCAGAATGTCTTCAGGACAAAGGGCAGTGAAAATATGATTGTTTGTAAAAAAGTGGTCTTGTGTCTCACTTTACCCCTAAGCTGGGGTAAAGTGAGACAGACCAGAGAAATCAAGGGGGTAAAGTCTCTTACCTTTTCCACTTTAAATTTACCATAACAACACATGTTGTAATAGGTCAATTAAGCACATTTATGATTATTATGATTCATGTGATCTCTTGCACACCATAGCTTGCCTGCACATTGTTTCTCTGTCCAATTGGCAGGGACAGGGATATTGTTTTTCTCTGCGTATTCAAATACCAGTTCACGGCTCTTAACTGGAGCAAGGCCATGGAACTGGTCAGCTAGTTGTTTCAAGTGTTTGGCTCCTCCTCCATCTCATCTGTGAATATTCTCTTTACCTCAGCTACTGCACCCCAGGCTACTGATTTTACTTTCCCTTTCTCTTGTTTCTTTATGAATCTTTTGAGACTTGTCTTATCAATATTTTTATCCCTTCCAGCTTTTCTTAAGGACTTCTTTCCTTGCATGACCTCAGCGGCTGCACTCTCCATCTCTGCGAGGGGTGTTTGGCCCCAAGTTGTCTTCCTGGTGTAGTTTATTTGCATGATGGCTTTTCTACAATGTTTAAGGCATTAAAAATAAAACATATGTAATGTAATATTACACTAAAATATGGTAATAAACTTAACTTGTGCTACATGTCTCACTTTACCCCACAGCCAACATTTTAGAAAAAACAACATCTCTTAGCAATTCAGGTTAATCTTCAGCTAGCATCGATCAAATGGTTTTATATGTTGGAAGTCCACCAACATGTATGATATAAGTTTTTCTACCTGAATCAATTTGTTTTGACAAAACAGTTGATGCAAGATAATTTACTTTTACATGCAAAAAGACAATTTTTGTGAAAAAAAATTGTAACCACTGCATCAGCACCAACTTCTCCTTCATGGCAAGGGGGGGATGGGGGGGCTTGAAAACATAATGATCACATGACCACAAATGTGTTCCGTTGCCTAGATACAGGGGGTGTCTCACATTACCCCCTCTCCCCTTCCCTTGAATGCACTGATTGCAAATGTCAACAGTCCGCTCCAGGGCAGGGGGGCGTGGCGGCGTGAGTGGCCCAGACCTTCAAAATGTTTTCTGTATGTGGCCCTCAGGATAAAAAGTTTGGACACCCTTGCTATAGACGTATCAGAAGCAGATTGTATTTCAATGATGCCTCACTTCCGGTCAGTCACCTGTGAAGACCAGCATCATTTACACCTGAACCAGCGCGGAGAAATGCGCTCCCTGGGCCACTGGGACGAGCTAGCCCCACGCCACTACGCTGCCATGGTTGGAACCAGGACACCAGTGGACACGGGAGCTGGGTCAGGCTGTCGTGTTGGCAGAACTTCAACCACCTATTCATTGCACAATATCTAATTGTTGAGCATATTTGATAATATGAGTAACAATGTCATGTTAAATAGCCCGTAGTGATGTCAAATAAGAACCTGTTGTGCCTGAACGCATCAGGATGCTGTTGTGCGCATGCGCAGAATAAACGGTCTCTTGAGTTCACAGACCAGAGAAACGCAGGTGTGCTGTGTTTATTCCCCCGTGAATGTTAGCTACTGGAAGCTACTAGCTAACCACTCTGGTGACTGTCAAACGATAGACTGCTGCAGAGATGTCTAACGCTACACTAATAATATGTCAATTTAAAAACAAAAATGAACCATAACCAATTAAAAACCAGAAGCCCACTTCGCATATTATGCGCAGAAGCCCACTGCGCACATCCTGCACAGAAGCCATTGCACATTCTGCTCAGAACCGAACTGCGCACATCCTGCACAGAAGTCCATTGCGCACAGTTTTTTTTCTTTAATTAATTTAAATAGTGTAATATATTTTGTAATTTATAGGTGATTAAATTCCTGCCAATTTTAAGAGTTCAGTATATTGCCGGCATGAACATGAGAAAGAGTGGGGCTCCAACCCTGGACCTTCTAGTTGAAGTACGATCACTCTACCGACTAGGCCACACCGCCTGCTGATTCCCGTGAGGAATTAAGCCTAAGAGGATGGACAAATTATCGTGTGTGCGTGTCCGTGTCATTCTATGCTGCTTTTGATAAACACTAATATACTTTACTACATATATTTGACCGCCTTACTTTTATATTTTTGGATTTTAGATACTGGATGATTTAACATGCTTTAAAAACCTATTGTTAGAGAATAACCGTTGCTTTTTTCAATGTGATGTCCTGAGGCTGCCCCCTGCTGGCTGCTGGGTTCCACTGCTGCTCTTGTTTGGTTTGTACAGCTTGTAATGAACTAAAGTTGTCCATAAACGAAAATTGTTATTATCCTTCAAGGGCAATTTGATGTACAACCAGTGCACGACAAAAATAAACCAATATATACAATGTAAATAAAGCACAATATAAAAACCCTATAGACTAAGTAGCAGGGGAAAATTAGATTTTAATAAATGAATTAATAAGTCGAGCAACAGAAAATTACCCGTCAACTATTTAGATATTCTAGAAACATTTCTTTCTATTTTTAAACGTTTCTAATTATTATTAATGTTAGTGATATTTCCTTGATAAATGTGTGGAGGTTTTATTACCTCTGCTAAGGAGGTTATGTTTTCACCTCTGATTTGTCAGTCAACAGGTTTATGTAATAAACTACTGGACCAATAACCACACAACTTGGTAGAAGGAAGCTGCATGGATCAGAGAATAACCTATACGGCTCTGTTGAGCTCTACTGAGTGCCAGTCTAGTGAATGAATCTGGAATCTTCTCTCAAAAAACATTCCCCCCCAGATAAATGATCAGGTACACAATTCAGAAAGCATCACAAAGTGGAGGAGAAGAAAGAACAATATAGAGGTAAGAATCACCCCGATTGTGGACATCATTAATGTTTATTTGTGTCGACATGATATGCTATCAGTACAGGAGTCTTTTTATATTTTTTATTATATATTTTTATTGTTTTTTGTAGCTTACAAATGTGTCTGCCTGTGCGTGCATCTGTTTACAGTCCAAAAGTTATTGGGGATGCATGACAGTTTGCGTGTGTATGTTGGGGGGCGCCAATTTGAAATCTCGCCTAGGGCGCCAACATTGCCAGGGCCGGCCCTGATTCCCATGGGAAACTAAGCAACACAAGCAGATGGACGAAGTATTGAGTGTGTGTATTTTCTACTTTACTACATATATTTGACAGCCTTACTTAATGATGATTTAACATGCTTTAAACATGCTTCAGTTCGTGCTCTGTTGAACCCAGCATGTATATACACTGAGTTTATCAGGTGCACCAATCTAACACTTGTAATACAATAGTCGTTCATAGTTGTGTGTATGTTATAATTTGCAGTTTTAAATCAAACAGAGAAGGTGGAACTTTTTTGGCTTGTACTGTATTGAATCCTTGTATAAGACTGCAGCACCTTTAAGTGCTCATGATGAACCCTCGTCTGGGTGGATGTTACTGAATCATTTTGCTAGATGTCTCCACATTTGAAACAAATGCATTCCAGGAGCTTAAATTAAGTGTACTCCACAAGGTGGCGCCACAGACGAACAGGTGATAGATTATTAGGAGGAATCTTCTTTTAAATCATAAACATATTCTAATAACAAAAAACAGCCTCACCATGTCACTGTTTATATGTGAAGGACCTCGAAGGTCTGACAACTTGAGGAAATTGTCGGAAAGGCTCATGCAGGGGAAAAGGATTATGTGATTCCAGTTCCTTACCGACCTACACCCACGTTCATAAAACATTCAAGGAGCCACACTCTGACAGCCCACCAGATGTATTTGAAGACCGCGAAAAAAGATCACATGTGTCAAATCAAAGTTATTTTATCGAGACCAGATTCATTTCAATTATTCATCGAAAGAAAAACACTGCAGGAGGGGCAGTGCCACTCCATTCCCCCTCAAAGAGAGAAATGTCATAGGCCAAGAGAGTTTAATGTCGATGATCAAGGAGTGAGTACTCCAGTGTTTGCTCTCAACTCACAGGTGGCGTATTAGCATTCTGATTGGATCTGTCTTTATTCCTGTGTCACTCACCACTCCCTCCAACAACAACACTGGGCAGAAGGATCTTTTCCCCTGTTGCTGTAATTTTCCAAAAAGGTCCCAAACCCAGATAGACTATGATAGATAGATAGATAGATAGATAGATAGATAGATAGATAGATGGATACTGGCATATATTATAATGCATGTGGCGTATATATAGCATGTGGGCCACTTCAGGCAGTGATGCGGCCCTTCTGGCCCTCTTGTGGCCCGGACAGAATGGATATGAAATAAAGCCACTGATCACAATTTCTACCCCTCTCAATAATAATAAAGAAAGTGGCACTGTTATAGTTATTTGTAAGTCCATGACTGATTATCAATATAAAAAAATGCGAAATGTACAACATTTAGCAAACTCATACTGAACATTCCTCTGCACCAATAATTTACACTTCCTGACAAGACGTTTTATCCATAAACTCTTGATTTATATTATTTCCCCTTTCTTTTCCTTTGAATATTTACTCATCTGTGTGAAGTAGCCATTCTGAAGTCGTACACGTGCTCGCTGTCATCAAGTGGCACAGTAATCGGAGACAGTCAAGTGCTCAGAAGAGATTGTGGTCGTGCAGAGTGGCTCGGGGAACTGTGTGGCCATGTCCTTTGTACACAGGCATTGTTGTAAACATCAGTGACAGAGCCAGTGACACACACTGAGAGGATTATGTTGGCCCGGACATTACATGCTAATTATGAGCAGCATCAACAGATGACAGCCTGCACTCATTGCTGTTGGCGTCCCGTCCCTGTGCCACCACACACTCGTCTCTCAGGTGGGGTCATTTAGGAATGCGTGGGCCTCGGCTCCATTAAATTGACAGCGAAGGTGAAGAGGGACGAACTCTCAAACACGTCACTGCTGGAAATGGACCAGAAAACCACTCTATCTCCTCTGCTGTTATTCCTCGATCTGCTGAAGCTGAAACTGCATGAATAATGTTTGTGTATCAGTGCATGTGGAGGGTGTAGGGCTCTGTTGCACAGGAGGAACTTCAACGGAGGGATGGGGACTAGGCTACATAATGTAAACAACAGATTAAAGAAGAACTGTACTGATTCTACTTGTGCTGTAAAGGTCATTCTAAGAAAACAACCCTGATGATGTCACTGTGATGTCATCTGGTTACAGCTTCTCTAAGTATACATAACATTTTACAAAGCAATTTTTCAATTTAACTTGAAATATTTATTGAAACTTGTTTAATATTACAGTGCTGGGATTGGTGGAAAAGATTTGTCACAGCATTTGGGCAATAGTGAAGATATGATCAAGTAAAATTTAAGTAGATCAAATTCTTAAATGCAAATTTATATCACATTCATTTCAGTATGTCGGATAAAAAACATCTGTAATATTTTGTAGATTTGAATGTCGATAAATAAATATGAATATGCTTATGTGAGACAACACATCTGACAGAATTGGTTCGTATCTGGTTGCAATAATAATAATAATAGTAATAATTAACCAACTAAATAATAACTATTTGCAATGACTTAACAACGATCTTTGTGCAGCTGTATGCCTGTGAAACATATGCAAACACGCGCGTGTGTGTATGTGTCTGTGTGTGTGAGAGAGAGAGGGGGGGAGAGAGAGAGAGAGAGAGAGAGAGAGAGAGAGAGAGAGAGAGAGACGGCTGGACGGACTGAGAGCTTCTGTTTAAGTCTGGACTGAGGAGGGAGACAGAACATGTTGAAGGCTTGTTGTTGTTGTTGTTGTTGTTCCAGGGAACCAGTGTGACCCTTTGGCAGACAGACAGGCAGACAGACAGGCGGGAGGACGGCCGTCATCTCTGGGTAAACAGCTTGTCATGCAGCAGATATAGTTGTGTGCGCGTGTGTGTGTGTGTGTGTGTGTGTGTGTGTGTGTGTGTGTGTACAGTAGCAGAAGGCGGGGGCTATGCTGCCTGCAACAGCCTCAGCGGACACTCACGGCAGCTTCGGTGCAGGACTGACGCTTTGTTTGTCTCCTGCGCGTCGGACTGTCACCTCCTCACATGCTGCACGCGCCGTGGAGCTCTCCTCTTCCTCCTCCTCCTCCTCGTCTTGTCTGTAGGCTCTTGCGGGGGACCGGGACCGCACGCTCCGAGTAAAATGGGATTTTAATGGTGCAAGCAGCGGACGCGCTCGGCCGTGCACAGCCAGGGGACCGTCGGACACTTGGTAATGTTTACCGAGGAATAAAACGGTGTAGCCGAAGGTTGCAGAACATCTCGTGTCCATGGACAACACGTCCATAATAACACAGGTTGCAAATCCGAAAGAGGAGGAGAGCATCTCTTCAAGTCAAGATAAAGGTAAGGCGCATTCACGGAATTCATTATCTTCCATTATTTGGTGTTGTGCAAATTTCTCACACGCTCCGTCCTGGCTTTTGGGTGAATTATGGGATTTGCATGTATTCCGGTGCAGCCCTACGTTGTTGACGTTGGGATGTGCAGCCCTCGGTTCACACACACACAATCCTGGGTCTGCAACAGCAGAGACACAGAGTATCGACGGGAGAAAACCTCCATTGTTCAGCTGAAGCAGAGAAACATGCACAGAGCAGGGCTTGGATATCATGTTGTGAGTGCACTGTGCATGGACTGTCTAGAGCTTTATTTTGAAGAGCCCAGAAGATTCTAATATCTTATATTTTAAAGGTTTTTGTGTGACATTAAAACATGTGATATTTTCTTTACCTGTGTGTGTGGAGTGAGATTGGTTTACTACAGGGGGCGGGTTCTCCTCCTCTCTCAAACTGGTGACATCCCTGTATGCACCAGTGACACTGAAAAACCAACATATCCCTCCAAAATCATCTGTAAAACAACACATTTTTAAAAGTTTATATATATATAATAAGAATATATGTTGCCTTAGAAAGGCTGTTTTTGCTCTTCTCATATTTTGCCCATAGTTTTAAAGCAGGACACGTGAGCAAATGCCTTTTAAAAGAGTAAAATCTGTGTTGTTTATCTGTATCATCGGCTCCTTCGTGCAGCGTAATAATCATCATGTATCAGACAGTGTGTGCGCACGCTGCTAGAAACATCCAATTCCAGCTGTGCCTGAAAACAACAGCTCAACAGCTGCCCTGCAGATTACAGGGGCTGAGCGAAAACACATTTTGTCCGTCTTGTTTTGCAACCAGAGTCCCCACTGACCATGTGGTGATGGCATCAGTGACAAATCCCCCCCTAATGATTAAGGAGCTTTTCAGTTTCCATCAACTTGCAGAAGGGTTTGTCTTCAGGCTGAGCGGTAACACTTTGATTTTTAAACCCTCATCTGAGGGGAAACCCTGGTATATTTAATTAATTTCAGCATAGCACACATGATGTCGGCGCAAAGAAACAAGTGTACACACGAACAAATGCAGGTGTCCATGGGGGATCACGGCAGGAGACCCCCCATCATCCCCCCCCAGCCCACAGGGTGCCTGGAGGCCGGAGGGACCACAGCTTCCTGCTACACCGGGTGCTCTGCGGGAGGAAAGGTCACCTTCCTGCATCACCCTCTGCTGAGCAGCACTGACATACATGAACCACTCTGACTCACTGGCCGCCCAGCCAGCGGTCATGAAACGAAGTGCTGACCAAGATAACTGGGACTTGTTTGCTTTGACAAGTAATTGGACACAAGTGTTCAAATTGACGAGTGAGGTTTTGATAACTCTCCTATCTTTGCTACTATACTGTATTTTTAAACGTCGTGTTTTCAGATCTGTCCCATTCTTGGGAACACGATATCTCAAGGACACCTTGAAGGAATTTCTTCAAATTCAATACGAGTCTTCATTTAGAGTCAAGGATGAGCTGATTTTGGTGGTGAAAGGTCACAGTGACCTCACAGGACACATTTCTGCGTCATCATTGTTTATTATCTTAAGAGAGAGAGAGAGAGAGAGTTCTTTCAAATTTGGCGCAAATGTTTAATCAGATTCACAGATTAAATGAGTAGATTTCAGTTGTCAAAGGTCACAGTGACCTCATGCTGTTGTGGAAGCAATATGTCAGGAACACCTGCAGGGACTGAAACTGCACTGTCTACTATTTTGTCTAATGTTTTTCAGCCTTCTCCAATCTTGGGTCAATGCCTTGATAATTTAATTTAAAGGGAATTTGTAGAAGAATACAACTGCTGTTTTGTCAGAATGTCCCACACTTCGTGGTCCGCAAAATCCTGCTCGTCTTGAACAGTAAATCCCAGATGACGTACAGCCAAACATTTAATCCGGCAGGATAAAATCCAGGGTCAGTCACTGACCAGATCGGACGTCACACACACACACACACACACACACACACACACACACACACACACACACACACACACACACGCACACACACACACACACACACACACACACACACACACACAACAAAAACACTAACACACAGAATCGGCGGGGAGCTTCCTGAATGTAGTCCCTGCTCTTCACCACTGCCTCAAAGCAGACAACAAACAGCGCTTGTTGTCCAGGACAGTTGCACAGTGCTCGGGGTGCACTGAAGCCACAAATGACTACACACCCACACACACACAGACACACACACACACACACACAGACACACACACACACACACACACACACACACCCTGAATATTTCAGAACACTGGCAAGCTATTTTCGGAGTCCTATCAGTTTCATTCCAAGAAGAGACATAGTAACTCATTACAGCCTAGATTTTTGGACATTTGGTCAGGTGCAGATTATATCTTTATGCATTATGGATGATGTTCAGTGAGGTGAGGGCTGGAATCATAATGTGGGTGGTATCTTTCTTCAGACAGGCCACATACATCGGTACAAAGTCAACCATGATATACTTATGGAAGCTTTTTCAAGGCTATTTTCTGCATGAATGACTCAGGTTTGAACAAATGTCTTATAAAACAGATAACTGTGAGCACATTTAGACTGTTAAAGAAAATATAAAGATAAGAGATAAAGCAGTATCATTGTATTCGTATAAAATTACTTCAAAGAGCATTAGGAGGCTGAGGAAACAGTATTTCTTGCCTCCAGTTGGTGTTTCATGTGGCTTCCATATACTTTTCAAGGTCTGATGCAATAATATGTAACCACTGGACCGTAACAACGCACAGGGTCTGGTGAGCCGGCCATCTTCCATCTCGCTTCACAAATCAGTTCGGCTTTGCTCAGATGACTTCACAGTCCAAGTAGTATCAATGGACAAGCCGTTTACCTTAATAAGCTTATCTTAAATCTGACTTCAGCTCTTCACTCCTGCTGGCTGAGTGTTGACAGTTTTCAGACGTGAAAGACAGGATCAGGAAAACGTCCAGAAAATTTGGGCAAATTTCCAGAGTTTGCAGTTCTCATGTGAAGAGGGTAGCAGAAATGTCCTTTTTTTGAGAATTTTGCGTCATGTCCTTATCGCCAAAAGCTCTTGAATCTCATTGTGTTTTTCAAATCGACATCCACGTTTGAGTCTTCTACGAGTATGGCTCCCCTTTTTCATCCCGAGATATTTGTATTTCACGAATAGCAAGAAAAATATTGTATACATATGTATAATAATTCTGCTTTAGCATCGCACAGGGACAAATCTGTGTTTTTATCAGCTTTGCTTCATCTACACAGCTGAATAGAGTCAGAGGAATAAATGTTTACAAAAAATCCCCTTTTTGGGAAAGAGCTAGAAGTACAAATTCTAAGTTTTCTTAAATGCATGTTTGGTTTTTCTTGCAGAGTCTGAGATTTATGTACAAGTGAACGGCAAATAGGAAACCCTCGAAGGCCTCTGGGTGAGAAGATCCTTGCACCGCCAGAAAGAAAAGAAAAAGGAAATAAAATACAGAGGCTCTTTTTTTATGTGAATTCTTAGAAAGGCCTGTTATTATATACGCTCTTTGCTTTTGAGGTTATTCCTGGAACTTGCTGCTGTACTTTAATAAAGTGTTTATGATGTGTGGACCACACCTGCGTGGGTTGTGCGGCACAGCTAGCGAGGGTGAGCCTGCAGAGTTTGGACCGCCCTGGCCTCTCTGGCACAAGTTACCACTTGACTGTGAACTCAAAGGGTAAAGGAGGACAACAGTCCTCTACTCAATAGGTCTATATATATATTTATTTATACATGTATAAGCCATCCATCTCTCTTGAGAACCGCATTCGTTTGCCGTGTGCATACAGTGAAGTCAATATTCAGGCACCATTTTGACTGAGAGAACGAGGGAGGGGAGAGCTGGACTCTGAAGTGCTCGTCCTTATTACAGATTTATGAGCCTATTTCAGCCAATGCAGCTCAGAAAAGCAGATTATCTGCACATCCAGGGAAGTGTTGAGGTGTCAGATGTTTCCCAGCACATCTTCATTACTTCAGTCCAGCTCCATACTGGTCAGCTGATTGGGAAGAGTTGAATGTTTTTTCTTAAGCTGCTTGACTGATAAGCTTGTTAAGTGTATGTGCGGGCTCGCCGGCCCCAGTGCGTGCATCAGCACGGCTGAAGTGGAACACGAGGGATTGTATTCATTTATGTCTTGTACATTGATTCAGGCCCACAGGACGAGGCGATGTCATCATGTTTTTACAGCTGCAAGTAGAAAATAAGAGCGTGGTTGGCGTTGGTTTGTGCTGTTGTTGCTCTTTACGGAGTTTGTTTTGCTTTGTAAATGACCACCGTGGATTTGCCAGCACTGAATATTAAATTATACCTGAGCTCATAAACGGTCAATCACCAAAAATGGCTCAAACGCTTGGTTTAAACTGAAAACGATGTCCTAATACGATTTCAAAATATTGTCAAAAAGAAAAAAAAACAAAAGACTGAAAGCGACGTCGGAATGCAAACTTAACACTTTATGTCATATTTACTTAATGGTTAGAAAAACATATCAATTATTATTTAACAACAGATAGCAAGACAGGCTACCGAACCACGCAAATCCCAATGTCTTTCTCTTTTCTCTCTTTTATTCCAAGACACAAAAATACAAATAAATAATGAAGAAACTTAAATAAAAATTAAAGAAATCGAGGAGTCAGCGACTCTATGTACACAATGTAAAGGTGTAGAATGTAAATACAGGTGGGATATTCATATGTTTATAATCTGTAACAAATATTAAGGACATCTGAAGCCCAGATGAGTATCAGCCCCGTGTCTCTCCCTCTCCTCAGTGCATTTCTTCCCTCTAGGACTTTAATGGTGGCAGCATGTTATTAAAAAGTCATTTAAAAAAAAAAATACTGTGTTATAATGGGAGCCAGGTTGGTGTGTTTTTCCAGACCTAGTAAAGGTTATCTTTTGAGACACGGAATGCATTACAAAGATTTATGTCAGAATTTCACATCCGCTCGCAATAAAAAAGAACAAAGTTAAAAAGATCAGCAGGATCCTTAAATTGGGAGGAAGCCTGTAGAGACACAATGAAGGAGATGTAATCGAGCTGCAATCCCTCCTCAGAGAGGCCACAGGGGAACAAATCGCGTGGGTTGACTGGTTCTTCACTCCCACACTGGCTGAGACTGTGAACGCTCCAGCCTTCACTCAGAATGCTGATTTAAACAGGAGGAAGGGTTCACATCGCTGCTGCTCTGAAGTCCAGGCTCTGGCTTCTGGTCTAAAATAGACTGTTAACATCCTTTTACTTGTCGGGGAATCTTAATCACAGGGAAACCAAAGTGTCTTTATCGCTTGGGTAGTTGTTATCGCACTGATGTATGCTCTAGTCTTCATTTTGTGTTTAAGTTTGATTTTAATTCCTTTAATGGGGTGAAACATGATTGACCACTTGGCTCCATCCCCTGACCGCTACTTCACAGACGCTGGCTCCGAAATGAAAACGTTCAACTGCAACTACAAATTCTGCATCCAAATTCTTTTTGACAGTTTCTTTGTTATTACTCATTATACAAATTTATTCACACTAAATCTGTGTAATATAAACTGAATTTCATTGTCACAGCTGGTGAAAGTGGGGATGTTTTATTTGAAAAACCTCCTAAATGTAGTTTATGTAGTTTGTAGTACTTCAAAATGAACTCTCTCGGCACCACTGTTTCTCCTCTCGTTCATCTGACTCTATTTAACTATCATTTTATTTGTGTAATCCTTCATGCTTTTGGTCAGAGAAAGTATTGTCGGGCCTCAGAGTCACATGAGGACATGTTCCTGTTTCTATTCCTGTTCATAGTTTCATTCCTGTTTTACAAGATGAATATTGATTGGGCAACAGTGCAGGAACCATTTCAAATGTGTTAGACTCTTCTTTTGAGTTATAATTCACGTCACAAATGTGATATATAAAGATCATTTTATTTAAAACGTATAAACAGTGTTAATACTCAAATCTTATTCTTATATCTTGCCCTGTGATTGGCTTGTTTTTGAGAATTATAAGCTCCACATTTCTCTGTATTCTCCAAGTCTGTTTTCCCCCGTTGGTTGGTTCTGCTGCACTGGAAGGTTTGGGGTTTTCTGGGCCTCTTTTCATGTCTGTGTGCTTTGGAGTGTGTGTTCGACAGCATTGTGGGAAGTTTCATGATCAAACGTGGCCCCAAGTGTAGCTCACTGTGCTGCGGCTGCGGCTGTTTTGGATGAACCCTGTTTGCAAATGAAAAGAAATGAGACCGTTACAGCAAAACATCAAGTAAATTCTTTAAAAAAAACAATGTAATGCCTTGTCGACCTCCCCTCGAGCTATGATTTATACCATGATAATTTTTTTTATAGCATTTTTAGTGCCAGATAACTGAGAAACACAACTGACATTAACTTTAATGAAGCACAGAAGATAGAAGCTTCGACTTGTTTCCAATTTTCAGTGATTTTCCACCTGCAATTCCTCAAGATTGACTCCTGAAAACAAACAAATGTCCCGAATAGCTGTAAATACACAATATTTTTGTGGAATGACATCACTCAGTCTTCCTCTGCGTATCTTTACACGTCGGTGTTCAGTGGCTGTGAATAAGTAAAGACAATTATTGATGCTCCAAAAGCCACAGTCCCTTTGGAGCAAGCAAGGCCACACGGCCGCCGCAGCAACAACCGGAGGCTGCCCCTTTTAAAGCCTGTCTCTAACTGGACGGGTCTGCTGATTAAGTGAGCGTCCATTCAGCCTAACGGACGTTGTCAAAACAGATCAATAGAATCAGAGAAAGGTAGGGCTGGGAGAGGAAAGGGTGGAGGTTTGTGTGTGTGTCGAAGAAGAGAGAGAGCAGGAGAGAGTGTGACTGTGGGGTTGCAGGCAGGTACAAGCCGGGCTTTGACACAGGGACGGCCTTTCTGCAGATTTTGCCCTCTTCTGGCTGCCATTCATCACCAGTAATTAGCTATCTAAAGGGGAGACCATGTTTGGCCCGTAATGGTTTTCTGTCACCCGTCCTGAATTGTGCCGCGTGACAGATTGGGAGATATTTCACAGAGGAGCATAAAAGGTTTATACATATTTTAAAACGATGAGCCTGGAATAAGCAAATGCAAGAGCACAGAGGCTGCAGCAGGACGCCGACGGGTGTTTTTTCTGCCTCTCCAGAGGTAAAGATGAACACTGTTTAACTGTAAACCTCAGGGGGCACTAAGTGGGACATGCTGTGTGTGGAAATGTAGATATGATTGCCTCTCAGTGAGCAGCGGTATACAAGCAGGACAAAACTATGACCTACTTGTTTGTTCCCATTCATAGCGAGCGGCATTTTAATGTGCATGAATCTGATTTACTGCTATTTTCATATCGGCTGTGTGAGAATAAAACTTGAAGTGACTTTGAGAGTCACACACTCTGTGATCCTCTCATTATATAGAGTACTGCTCAGTCAGTCAGTACAGCTGATCTCATCAGGGTCATCTTAGCTTTCTAAACAGAAAGCGCTAAGTTACAGACTGTGTCATTATGCCTGCTGCGCACTCTTCTGAAATCTTGGGAGACCACCGACATAAAGATCTTAACGATTTTTTATCTTTAAACCGTGAGAACACACACAGTGGACAAAGAGTTACAGTTTCACACGTTTGTCCTCCTGGTACGGGACACACTTGACTTATTTACACTGTTAGCAATTCCGGTTCTCAACACAAGTACTGGGTTAGTGATTTCTACTCTCTCACTCCCGTCACACTGCAGGATCATTTGTCCGAATAACCAGTTCAGATCAGATCGGATTACTCTCTCGTAAGGAGCCACCCTTAGTTTGAAAGATGCCTTCAGTTACCATAGGGGGGAGGATTTAACAGGATCTTTTTAGCATCATGGGAAATGTAGGTTGTGTTTGTGGTCTAAAGTTCCAAACTTTTGTGGAACATCAAAACCAGATTGTTGGTATTTTAAGCCCCTGCACTCACTGGACCGACCTCCAGCATCCAATTGTGCAGCTGCAGGAGCAGCATCACTCGGGTTGTCAAGAGCAGCCTGAAGACAGGCCTTTAATTTCATTTGACATTAATTCTTCTATCCTTTTTTTCTTTTTCCACCAACAGAGGAGCAGGAAAGGTTTCCCATCAGTCACGAGCCTCTGGCATGGAGTATATAATATAATAAGAGCATGTCGATGAGGATATAAAAGGATATATAAATAATGATCCACCGCAGCTCCAAACAAACGTGGGCTGTGTTGTTTCTGGTTGCGTAACTCAGTCAGATCTCCCTCATTATTTCTCTCTGAGCTCTCAGTGGGTTAATTTCCTTGCGCTTGTCATCTCCTTCCTTTCACTGAGCGCTGGAGATGCAGCAGCCCTCGTCCCCCCGGGGGATGCACGCAGACTGGCACTGCCATCACTCCGCTATAGGAAAGCAGGGCCAGACCCAGCCAAGGGCGAATTAGTACCTTGCATGACATGGGTGCCAACCAAACAGATATGTGGTTAAATCTCACAAAAGACCCTGTCCTGACTTGTTCAAATCTTACTGGGTTATTGAGTGAATGTCAGTTGCATAACTCCACGTAGGATGCAAACATATCCACGAAACCTCCAGGAGAAGCAGGGGGAGTAAAAGCCAGAAGGGCAGCTGAGGGTCAGTCAGCGTGAGTAAAAGCATCTGCTGGAACTGAGTGTACCACCACAGCCGGTAATTTTCACCCCGGCCTCAGCTGTCTGTGTGGGGGAAGTGAGGAGGCTTAGTGGGAGTTTATTTTATCATACTGTGCTATTATTGCCTTGATGGCCTCACTCATAACCCATCCAACGACCTCGGCACAGTGAACACACACAGGCTGAACTGTCAAGCTCAGCTCATCTGATGCTACCTAACTCCACTCAGCTGTTTGGATTTGCTGTTGATGTGTGTGTGTGTGTGTGTGTGTGTGTGTGTGTGTGTGTGTGTGTGTGTGTGTGTGTGTGTGTGTGTGTGTGTGTGTGTGTGTGTGTGTGTGTGTGTGTGTGTGTGTGTGTGTGTGTGTGTGTGTGTGTGTGTGTGTGTGTGTGTGAGTGGGCACACGTTCAAGTGTATTGTGGAACAGATGCTCTTAAGTGTAAATGTGTTGGAAACCAATCTGTTGTAATTATCATCGCCTCCCTCTGTGGGATTTTGACTTGTGTAAAAACAATCAATAGTCAAGATTACATTTCACTGTTAAACGGGGGCAAAACTGTTTTTTCAAAATCCAAAATGATCAGTGAAACAATTATTTGATTTCTTAATTAGGTAAAAGAACAAAAGAGCTCGTCAGCTCTTCTTGTTCATATGTCAAACTTAAGCAAATCCATTGGAACTTTACAGTACACATCCATCCATCTGCCTATCCTTTTGATGGTTGTGGGGGGGGGGGGGCTAGAGTCAATCCCATCTGACACTTGGAGAGAGGCTTGGTAAACCCTGGAGAGGTTACCAGCGGGTCGCGGGGTCACTATGGGTTAACTGGAGTTAATTAAGAGTCTCCAATTGACCAATCTGCATGTCTTCGGACTGGAGGAAGCTGGTGTACCCAGAATAAACCAGTGCAAACTCCACACAGAACTGGCGAAACAGGAACCTTCTTGCTGTGAGGCAACAGTGCTACCCACTACCCACCATGACACCCCCTCTGTGATAATGATTGGAATAGTCAAGGGATTGATGAAAGTGTTGCAAGCTTCCCTTTTCTTAGTATCCAGTGTTGTTTTGCTGACACAGTGAACAACAAGGACTTCCCTCTTGCTGCAGTCTGTTGCTGTCAGTGTGAATCGGGGACAGAGGACAGGGGATAGGGACGATTTCAGGAGCTCTTTGCTCTTGAATGATGATCAGGTGAATTACTTGTTGGTGTATACTTGTCTGTGTGTGCGGATAATTATATTGTGCATTGGCTGCAGCTGAGCAAGTATTTTATGGTGGTCCCACTTTTAAAACAAAATCTCAGTAACAGGTGTAAAGTGCAAAATCCAGACCACGTCCCTGTCATTTTTAGCAGTTGTTGCCGTGTCAATGTCTCACAAAGGGGGTTTCTCTTGATTTATACAGCGCTCAGCACAGCAGAGCTGGTCTGGAACTCCCTCTGCCTCCTGGCTGATTTATCTCAGTGAAGGTTAAGTTCCCAGGCTTTGCCATTTAAAACCGACCTGTTTTCCACCTGAATTATTCAAGCCACCTTCTCATGGACTGTTCTCCCGTCTACGCTCATGTCAGCCAGGTAGTTTACACTTTACCTGCCTGGCTGGTCATGACCACACTTTGGCGTCTGTCACACAGGCTTTACAAACTTTAATATAGTACTGTAGTTTAGAAGCTAACACATAACAAGAATGGGATAACTTATATTACTGTTTCTAACAACAAGTGCTCAGGATTAGAGCTCACCTGTAGCTTTGCTTTTCTGTTGAGTTTGGTTTCAATTAATTATTTGACGCTAGCCTCGATTGCGTGGCTCTAAACCACGATCACCAATGCACAGAATCCAAATAACATCAACCCAAGATGGCGACACTGGTATCTGTGAAATTTTAGCATACATTTATCACCACAGCAGTAAGTGGAGACACATTGCCCATCTTTTTATACAGTCTAGTAATTTGTGCACCTCTGCTAATATCTGGGCTTTTATTTTATATTTGGGAAAGAATCATGGACACTCAGAAAAAATCTTGACTGATAAAAATGTTACCTTGTGGGTTGTAATCCACTATATTCTATTTTTACACTCACACGGTGCAGTGAGGGATTATTAGAGATATTACACACGTGGCCTTATTTGGCTTATCCTCCAAAAAAATGATTTAGATAATCTGGCTCCACTGCTGGACGGTTTACAACCTTGTTTTTATTTTTCGTTCACCGACCAAAATAAGACTCAAGCTGTAATGAATACAAATTATAAATTTTTCTGGTCAGCGAGCCTGTCTCACCCTGGACCGGTTGTTTTAAGGATGCTCAAAATCCTCACATAACCCTGTGAGATCTCATGCACTAAAAAGGAGACAGCAGCTTAACATAAAAATACTTAATATTGCATGTTGTGTTTTGACTGCTTGCGTACACTCTGAGCTTTTAACAGCGACAGTAGAGGAGGCCACCTCAAAGGTCTTGAGCTAAGCCGAGGATCATATTCCCTCCCGGAGCCTGGCATTATTCCATGCTGTGGGTCACGGGGTGATTATCTCTTCCTGTCAGGAATGCTGAGAATTTCCTGCGTTTTCTCCCTCTTCCGGCCTTGTTAGTGGTTGAACGTGTGACAGAGAGCCTGGGCCCAGCTGGCTCCCATTGACTCTCTATCGCTGTTACCTAACGTTCAGCGGGAGCCTTCACACAGGCGAATGCTTGAAGGGCCGTTTTTTTTTTTTTACAGCTTTAGATCAAGGGAATATGCTGAATCGAATGAAGTGTATTCAGTGGGCAAATAAACACGCACCTGCTCTGAAGAGGCAGCCGATTTAGCCTAATATCTCGTGCTCTGCAGGGAGCTTTAGTCAGATAAAACCAGTTGTATGCACCACCCTTTTAAAAGGGTGTATACCTCATGAACAGGGCCGTTCAATCTGGGAGCTTTAGTGTCTCATTCCCCAGATTTATCATGTTCCTGTGTTGGTGCTAGGTTCAGGTGCTTGTTTTTCTTAATGGCAAATATAGCTTTAACCTTTGGCTGTTATTCTCAGGGCCGACGAACGCTGCGTTACTATGGCATGTTGACCTCGCTCGCATTCCTGAGCAAGGACATTGGAAGAAAAAAGTTTCTGTGTGCTTCAGATGTGTCCGTGTTTGACGCTGATCGCTGTACACGTGGCCCTGTGCCCGAACATGTGATCGTACGGTATATGTGTGTGTGTGTGTGTGTGTGTGTGTGGTGTGTGTGTGTGTGTGTGTGTGTGCGTGTGTGTGTGTGTGTGTGTGTTTGCTCGGGCTCCGGCAGCAGTCAACTCTCAGCTATGTTATTTGTCTCGTAGGGAGAAAGGAAAGCTCTGTTTGTGTAGGGTGGTGGTGCAGGAGGGGGCGGAGTAAGAACCAGACCCAAGTATAGGCTGTCTCGCCACAGTAACGCTCCCCACCCATTCTACACCCTTCTCCCCCCCCCCCTTCCCTTTCCGAGCTCCCCCTCCCACACCCTTTTATTTTCGGGGGGAAGTCGATCGAGGCAGCGGACCAGGGCGGGAAAACGCAGATGGTCTCAAAATGGTGGAGTGAGGAATGACCTCAAGGCGAGTGAGGCCAACTTAAGGGAGAGCGAGGGATGAATCTGGGCCTGGAAACTTGTTTTGTTGAAGGTCCATTCGTTCCTGTCTCAAGGATGTTTTCCCCTCAACTTACCTCTTGTGGTATAACAGCCATCCAAATTGTTTTTGTTTTGAATTGCCTATTGCTGTCTTAGTAAATCGATTTCAACTTATCCACATATTTTACAAAAAGTAAGGTTTTAATAAAGACTTTTTAATAATTTAGTCTAAAATACGTGTCAGAAAATAGTGATAATTAATGTCCCGATTTCGCAGAGCTCAAGGTGACATCTTTAACTCGGCTTCTTCGTCTAAAAACCCAAACATCGTACATTTACAACTATTCAAGAAAGAAAACAGCAGCAAATCATCACACTATAGAAGCTGATATCGGTCCATTTATCTCAATTAATTGATTATCATAATGGCGTCAGACTAATTACCTAATTAATTAAGCAGCTAATCATCACATCCCTAAAAGAAAGCCATCCTGTTGGAGGAGGAAGAACACGAGTGAGTGAGATTTATGATCTGGGAACACAAACTGTAAACTGATGAAGAAAGAACTGGCCAGTGTTTTGCTGATCTTTTAGTTACAATGTCATAAAGTGGAAGCGCCACATAATTTCTCAGTAATGCGAGTTCTGAAAATGGCTAACAATATTCCACTTAACTAATACTAATCAGATTTTTTAGATGTTTTTCCTTTGATGAGACGAGGTCCTGTTGTGCTCAAACTATGAATGTTCTGTCTATATACTGTCCAGGTATCAGCAAACATTCAAGTTTACTTTTATTTCCTCAGACAGTGAGAAATATTGACTCTGCACTCGTAGCCAGTTTTAGCTGCAGCGATAAAATTGAGTTTCTCCTTCTATCACTGCACAGGTTATAGAAACACACTATGCCTCCTTCCTTATCCGAACTGTTATCAAAGTGTTTGTTTCGGAACATCTATCAACGATGAGAAATCCCCTCAGTGGACTACAAAGATGGCGAGAACAAAGGCGTTTGTCGAACTGCCTGCAGCCTGTCATTCCGTCAAGGCAACCCAAGGATAGTTCTAGGCATCAGTCTGAAGACTGTCAGAATAGGAGCAGGCTGCAAACAGCCTCAGCATGCACGGCTAACTGTGCTGCCTGTATCACACGGCTGTATGAACACGTTACCAAGACGGCAGCAAACAGGGTGATGGCGGCTCGGAGGCACGGACACGATGATTTGAGCTGAAGTCGGCCCGTGGACACTTCAAAGTCACAAACTGATTTGGAATTTCCGTGCCTATAAATAACCTTTTGAAGCAATTAAAATGGCAGAGTCTCCACTTCAGGAACACCTCAGGATAATTGCACTCCCAGATTTCAAGGCTTTGTGCCGAAGTTCCCCTAGTTTTTGAATTTTTACCCGCTCATCCTCACCAACAGATATATAAAGAAAATCATAATCTGTGATTGAACATTCGTGGAGGCCGACAGACCTTTGGAGCCACACTTGTTTCTCCTCTTTCGATGTGAAAGTAGGCCATGGACTTCAGAGACAGGGAGGGAGGATGATCTAACTTGGGATCTCTATATGTATGTTGTATCCTCTTTGGAGCTCTGCAGCACTGATCACTTCTTCTCCCCATGTATGTGAACGTAGGTTTCATCGTTGTCAGATATAATCACATGACTTAATGTGACTAGATGCTGTCTCTTGTACTAGAAGTATCAGGTATTCTTACTTTTTCTCCCTCTTATATTATATCATTCTGTCTGCTCTGGTGCCGTCTCCTTTCTGAATGTTAATTACCTGGACTAACTTCCCTGAGGGCACTGATGATGGCTATTTTTGGCCCCGTGCTCCCTATTTCAAGAACTGATGTCTCACTGAGTTGTACAAGATCCATCTCAGCTCTTTTTGTCACAATAATGTGATGACGCACAGCCCGTCTGCAACTCTGAGCTGCATGCGTGTCTTCTGCTGGGAGAAGAAGCAGCTCTGCTTAGCATCAACGTGTCTAAACAGATATGACACCTGCTTTCGACGGCTGACACTTGATTCAATTCTGTGTATTGCAGCAGCCACTATCATTTACTCAACAAATTATGATTTCTCGTACAAATCAAATCAAAATAAGTTTGTTAAATGTTGAAATGGTCATGGATTGCGAATCTCTAGGCAAAGACTATGAAATTGAGAGTCCGGTTTGTAAACTGCGCATACAAATTCCTCAGTCTACCATAAGGGGGTGCTCTGTAGCATAACACAAATGTTTCCTGTTTGAGTAACTTTGTCGTGGATACTTGAAGTTCTTTTTTTATTATAATGATTTTACCTCTGAGAGTTAGATGAGAAGATAGTAGACACTATCCTGAAGATTAGTAAAGCTCGCCAGTAGCCGGATTTGCTTATTTTAGCATCGGTTGGTCTAATCATATATAACAAACTCCATCTGCTCGCACCTGTAAAGGTAACTGATCATCCTTTGTTTACACTGTATGGAGGGTTTTGGACTATTCTTGTCAATATTGGTAATAAGCACGGTTTAGATACGCTCGTTTTTATTCTGAGTGTTTCATCTGATGTGTGGAGAGCAACCGAATCTGACCTCGCTTCTTCTTCTGTCTGTTTGTTTGTGTCTCTCTCCCCAGTCTCCCAGTCCAACAGCAGCCTAAAGAAGCACAGGAGCCGCAGCATTTTCAGCCCCTTCTTCTGCTGCTTCCGCAACTACAATGATTACCATGTGGAGCCACCACCCTCCAACAACAAGACCCTCTCCCTGCCCCCGCCACCAGAGGAGAACGGCAGTCCTCCAAAGGTGAAGCTCATTTCTCTCTCGCGACACCATCGTTGGCCCCGAGTTCAGATAACACACCATTTGCATCCACGTGCTGAAAAGATAAACCCCTGTGGGAATTAGTTTTAAGCTGTTGCAGAGATCCACCCCGAGAGATTCAGTATCATTTGTTAGTTTTTCGTCCCAGCGAGCTTGTGAGGGTTTGCTCTTTCCTGCAGAGAGCCGTGGCACCGTGCTGCCTCGCCGAGCTCCCTCCGCAAATCTTTCCAGCTGCTTCAAACCCGCTGAACCCGGAGCTTGTTTACCATCCGCTCCTTGAAACTACGGGCTCGCTTCCCATCTTGCATTCTTCGATATCTGCCTACGCACACAACCGCACACACAGAATAACACACCGAGCGCGCTGAGGAGCTCAAACCACACACACACACATATCCACACTTGCGCTCAGTCTTTGTGTAGCATGCTTGCACAAGCTTGCACAAGTCTTACGGTATACCCATGACAACACATGAACGCGCACACACACACACATGCGCTCATACTGCCGCTTCTTTAATCCCCATAAAGCGAGGCCTTGTGTGGGTCCAGTGTGATGGATTGCCTGGCCCCCCCCACGCCTCCCCCTCTCCTCACACACACTCTGACCAGTGTAGTGAGCATGTGTGAAGCGAAATGTTCTGGCCGCTGGAAAAGGCGCCAAAACCACAGAGCTCCTCCGCAAACAGGGTGCTCGGCTGCCAAGGCAGGTACACAGGGCTAAAAATGGAGCGGTATGGTATCCACTCCGTTTTCCCTGTAAATGTCTCTCATTTAAGGGGGAGGAATGCACGGCCCCCGCGCAGACACTATGCATGTGGTCACCGCTGACCTGCGTCGAACCCCTCCTGAGCAAATGAGCTCCCGTTAAGTTCGGGTGAACCGGGCGAACCTTGCCATAAAAAGCCTCGTTACAGAGAGGGGCTGGTTCTCCGAGCTGGGTCCTTGCCCACGGTCCCTCCCAGCAGTTTGCTCTTTACTGGATTTCTGGCCAGCCGTGTTTGTTACTATGGCAGCTCGTTTGTTTTCGAGCAAGCTGCTCTCACTTTCTATCACTGTTTGTCCCCCTTTTCTTTTCTCTCCACTCCCTCTCTCCCCCCGCGCATTGGTTGATAAGAATATTGATGTTGTCGATGTCTTCCCCTGCAACAATTTCTCAGTTTTTCTTTTTGCATCCCCCCCTTGTCTCTTTTCCAACCATCCTTTTTCAATCCTTCTTCTCCTTTTTCTCTCCCTGTTTATTTTCTCCAGTGTGACCAGGTCCAAGTCATCCCCATCCCCATCCCCAGTGTATGTATTACTATCTTTCATTTTCTTCCTCTCGCTCCATCACAGTAACGCCAACCCCCCCCCATACACACACACCCTCCGCTTGCTGTGCCTCATCATTCTCGCTGCATGTGGACGTTGACACAGAGGTGATTTTTCTTTGCGCTCAGGCGAATCCCCGCTCCGTCCCTCCTCTAAAGGGGAACAAGGCGCTGCTTTCTGCTGTTTACCCTCCACTCACACATTCAGTCCTCATATGACATGTTTTGATGCTGTTACCTTTTCTTCGATCACTGGAAGAGAACATGAGAAGGATTTTCTTGACAGATCAAATTTATTCAATCTTGCCCAGGAACTTTACAGCTGCAGTTTGGGTAAAAATATACATTAGTTAGGTATCGTCTTCCTAGAGAAAGATAACACATTGTTAGGATACATACTGTAGGGCTCAGTTTCAGTGATATGTACAACATTCAGTCGAAAGGGGGGGGTTCATCTGAGCCCTGCTTTGTATGTGCTGAAACGACAAATCATTTAGTTATTTGGGAATGTGCGCAATGCCTGTGGTTTACTGTAATTTAGGATTTCACACTCACAGCATCCCACATGGCAGCCAAGCTTCAACATATACCACGCAGCAGACGCCTCCCTCATACGGCAGGAAGTGCATGCGGCGACGAGGCCTGCTCTTTGTATCCCCGGCTCGGTCAGGACGAGGTCTCTGAGAGGCGACTTAAATAACTCAAAACGAACTACAGAGGTCACGTCTGTGTAACTGTTTACTGTAACATCCGATAAATCAAGTCCGCAGACAAACAACATCTACATGTGGTATTTATATGTGTCCCCAGAAAGATCTTAGTTAGATCCAGTTTACGACACAGCCTCACCTTATTCATGCAGGTCCATGAACACAGCAAAGAACAACAATGGATAGAAGAAGAACAGACGATGAACACAGTGATCTGTGAAGCTGTGTTATTCTGTTTGATTGCTTTTCCAAGCAGCGGGAGAAGCTGGTTGCCAAATGATTAGCCAAGTTCTGTGGTGGACTTTTGTCGCACAAAATTGAGAGCAAACACTTGGTCTCGTCTTCACTCCAACACTCCGACAAGTGTCTTGAATGACGTTAGTAGTTGAGGACTGAGGAGAGAAATGCTCTATCTATCCATCTATCCATCTATCCATCTATCTATCTATCTATCTATCTATCTATCTATCTATCTATCTATCTATCTATCTATCTATCTATCTCTCATTGTCAACAAGCAACAAAAACCTTGACTCTGGTTTCTGGTGAAGGGCTTTTTTGTCTCAGTGCAGCTGCCTGGTGAAAAGGTCAAGGTCCCGGTCAGTCGCTCAGTTTGTCGTTCTTTGGTCAACAAGCTTGTGAAAATCCCATTCATCAGGAGCCTGCCAGGACGTCGCTCTGTGTCCTTGCTCACAGGGAATTCTTCCTGTGATGCATCATCAGCATGCGGCCCCAAGATAACACATGATGGTTTCGGTCCGCCTAGCCGAACGCACTGCGAAACACACACACATGCAGAAAAGGACTGTTTGTGTGTGTGTGTGTGTGTGTGAGAGAGAGAGTTTGATTGACAGAGTCCTTGCTCCTCACCTCTCTTTAGATCTTGGATTGTGTGTGTGTGTGTGTGTTTGTGTGTGTGTGTGTGTGGTGTGTGTGTGTGTGTGTGTGTATCGACGAACCATCTGCCCGCTGCCAGTCTGTAACTCCAGGCCCGCTTGGCAAAGGACCCTGATGGCATCTCAGTCAACATGAGGTCATGCAGAGAAAATAGTGATCAGTCAAACATGACCAGCAGTCCTTGACATGTGATGACTTAACAGTAACTAATATACATATTTTTAACATTACCCCATAATAATAATACCCTAATAACTACTATACGCCATCAGCACAATATAGTGGTGTGGGTGATATGTTACTAAATGCTAAATCTAGTTTATAGCTTGGTAATAATTCAATATACCCTTTATTTCTCATATACAAACTCCTTTTGTCCAAATTAAATATTTCAAGCAAATCTTGATCCAACCGCCCTGCTACCTATTGAGTTTGATAAAATGTATCAAAGTGGAATACTTTTTACTTCATTTCTTTTATGATTAATTACATAGTTGATTAAATGTTGTCTCTGTTCTCCAGAATAACAGGTTTTAATTCTCCAGAAAATACTGAATCTCAGGTTCTTCCTCAATGGATGACATTTTTCTCAGTTGTCATGGCAATAGCTCAGTTGTCACAGTCATCTCTGTTTTCAGTTTTTTGTCTTTAACTGTTTTTCCTGAGGTGCATCACGACTAT
The DNA here is from genome assembly GCF_947347685.1 of Pleuronectes platessa. Lineage (NCBI taxonomy): Eukaryota > Metazoa > Chordata > Actinopteri > Pleuronectiformes > Pleuronectidae > Pleuronectes > Pleuronectes platessa. The sequence continues at coordinate 7,589,657 of NC_070645.1, read as the reverse complement.
TTGTCTAATTGAGCTTCAGAGTTAATTGTCAAATATAAGTGATAATGTTCTCATCAGTTTGCCAGCAACGATTTTAACCATATTGCTCAGCCTCAATAATACATTTAAGTTGCTTTATATTCAACAAAAAGCAGAAACCAACAAAGCCAATGTGTCTTTATAGGTTCACACAGAGCAGGAAGTGATCATGTCCAACACTGTGACTGAGCTGCAATCGCACCCCCAGTACTATATGATTCTGTGTGTGTCTGTGTGTGTGTGTGTGTGTGTTCCCTGTTCCCTCTACTGCACTCGTGTGTGCAGATAGCATTGTGACGGCTGTTTGTTGTCTCTGCAGCCTCCAGCCAAGTTCCTCCTGCCTGAGGTCAGTATAGCAGACTACGGCAAGAACTGTGTGGTGATCGACCTGGATGAAACCCTCGTGCACAGCTCCTTCAAGGTATCTCACCACACTCCACCTCTCACTACTACACACACACTCACACACACACACACACACACACACACACACACATACTTTTTTCCTGGTTTCAGTCGTGTCATCCTGTTACTCCATAGCCTCAGAGGGATAATGGGATTATACAGAAATAAATCCGGAAGATGCCAGTCTTTGCTTTAAATATGGATACAAGGGTGTAATGACAATTAAGTTGAGGTGCCGCTGAGCTCATGGCAGCCTCACTGACGTGTACATAATCACAAGAAAGCCTGTCTGCGAGGGTATTATTGCTTTTATACACCAATTAACACGGGAGAAGGCAACAGGGAGAAGTAACTGTTACTATGATAAGGTGTTGGCATAGCAACCGATACATCCTCACTGGCTGTGCAGCTGGTAAGTGATGAGCGGCACTGGGATTAATCTCTGTCCAGTCCAGTCGTTTGGCAGCAGGTAACTACAGCAGCCTCTCTGCCCTGTGAAAACCATTTACAGTGAAATGGAAAACTCCGGTTTGCACTCCTCTCCTCCTATTGACCATGTGCCTTATTACTGCATGGTTGAGTATTCATTATGTTCTGTACTTATATGTTCACTCCGGAGAAACTGCATTTCAATCCCGTCTATGTCCTGAACATCTTTTTATCTATAGCTTTTTATTATATTGTTTATATAACATTTCGCTCCATATACTGGAACTCTTACTTCACATCATATGTGATATGTGCTAATATAAATCATATTGATATTATATATCATTTATACAATAATATTGTCTTTTGCACACTCTGTCTACATATTCTTACACTGATAATATATTATATTATCTATTGTATAGTCAAATACTTATATTTATACCTCTACTATATATCATATCATATTATATCATACTCTTTGTATATTCTTTGTATATATAAGTCTATATACACATATTTATACATGTGTACATGTTATTATTATTATATTTACTATTATTATTAAATATACTGTTGCTGCCATTATTACTATACGCTGCTATTATATTGGTGTAATTACTATCATATATAAATATATATTATGTTATATTATATACTATATATACTGTACTATTTTTATATACTGCCTAACAATAACATTACCATCATATCATCAGTACTATTACCATCATCTTGCCACTGCACCTTATCTACCTATTTATCTTGTGTTTCTGTTTTTATTTTTTCTACCTCAATATTTTTTATTTTTTTCTATTGTATTGTATTTTATTGTATTCAAATATACCGGCTGCTATGACGTCTTAATTTCCCTTCGGGGATGAATAAAGTAATCTATCTATCTATCTAAACTATAATATTTTCAGCCCTAATTGCATTTCTTTGTCATCAGTGTTGTAGAATATCGTTACCAAATTCCTTTTTTTATAAAATATAAATATATATATTTCATGTTCCAATTCATTTCCAATTCCATGTTCCCCCTTATTTAATCTATTTTGATAACAAGAACTTTCTGAGGTCTGATCCCATGTCAGTACATTTGCAATATTAACAACCTATATGTATTTAAACAGCTTTATGCTACTAAACCTATATCGAAGTGATGACTGTTGTATGGCCTGGCTTAGGTTTAATCCTTTGGTGAAGAAGTAGTAATGATATCAACATCAGAAGAACAAGATGGTTGCTCCCTGATCCAAGATATATTACAGCCTCATTTTGTATGGGAGGAGGTGGAGACTTCTACAATCTATGCTTCGTCTTTGTTTGTGTTGACCTGATCCATCAAAAGTTCCCTCCACTGACACACCTGGCACACCTAGTGACCCACTTCAGCACAGCTCAGCCCCAGCTGATCTCAGGACACGTGTGTGTACTGTATCTACTGCTGCTGCCCTCAGTGTGCGAGCAGCTCGAAGACAGAGAGCTGTGCTACAAAATATTTTCAAGGTGAAACTGAGGAGTGTTTTTGTGTTTGCTCTGGTTTTACTCAGGGAGTGAAGGGAAACTGAGGAAACGTCTGAGAAAAACACTTTTCATATGACTTGGACTTAATTCCTTGTTTTCTGTGGCGAGGCAAGAAATGTACACCGACTGTTCTGGACCCACCCATCCCAGTCACGTGTCAGGGGCCACACACGTGCACTGTGCACGCCAGGGTGTGTCCAGCACAGTGGGCTGTTGCCTGGAATGACCACGGGAAGAATTTCGTGGAAATCCTGGATCTGTTCTCAGGATCTTGACGGTTTTTATTTTCTCTCCTGACAACAACTCACACAGGAGTTCCTTTTTTCCCCCTTTGGATGAAAGGCAGCTGCACAGCGGATCCGCAGTCCATCAAAATGATTTTTGCTCAGTGATCAGTTTGACATAAACTCAGGCGGAAAGGCGACAGGCGCGCAAGCAATTTCACTTCCATTCAGAATCCTGCAGGATTTCCTGTAGATTTGTCTTTGATGTTTGGAGATAATTTTGGATCAAAACCCAAAGCACTGCAACAGACAAGCTAATGCTGGAGTTGGACAATTAGTGCGGCAAAAAAACAAGCACAACCAACAAGGGACATTTTCACAGAGATGATTCACAGATGGACGTGGACTAAAATAGAACCGTTGCATAACATGTCACATACTGTATGCTTTATCCTCCATGTTATGGTTGAGAAGATAATTCCAGGCCTTGCTCCAGGATTAGATTCAGAATGTGTAGAAGAAGCTGAAGGAAAACAAGCAGCTACATATTATGAGCTAACATTGCAGGAACGAAAACACATTTTATGGCCACACACCCAGATTTTACACCCACATGGGATTGTTGAACATCTAAAAATTAAAAACCATGAGCATTAATCTGCTGTTGTGACAGCCCCCCCTCCTCTGGGGAAGATATTTCCACCAGGTTTTGGGGACTTGATTTGATCCCTTTCAGTCTCAAGAGCGTTAATGAGGGTTCGGCTCACAGTCATTAAGTTTTCAGGTTGTCAGTCCATCCCTCCGTCGATCATATTATTGGTAACTGATTAGAATTTGCTGTTCAAAGTTCAAAGTTGCTGTGATCTCACCAAGCTCATTGTTTGCCTTGTGGACACAATATGTCAAGAATGGCTCTAGAGAATCCTTTCCAATTTGGCCCAGATAATAGCTCATGGTCTTGGAATAATCGATTCGATTTTGGTGGTCAAAGGTCAAGGTCACAGTGGTGCCACGAAACATGTAGTTGGCCTCTTGAACTTGATATCTCAAGTCTGTCCTGAGGGAATTTCTTTAAATCCTAACCAGATGTCACTGGAACACAAAGATTAAGTGACTAAATTTCAGTTGTCAGGGGTCAAAGGTCATTGTGACCTCATATGAGTCTGGAATCTTTTGAGCAAATAGTCAGCAGATAAACTTTATACAAGTTTATTTGAGGTTCAGCAAAGAAGTCACTTTCAAGAGACAGGCTCAGAAAACAATCCCAAATGATGAAATATAGCTGTAGGTTTGTAAATGAAGAAAACACTGGACCACAGTCCCACTGTCATCATCTGGTGAAAAGACCCAGAAAACAATTCTGCCATCAACTGTGTCGCAGTCGACTGAGGTTCAGCAGAGATTCATAAAACAAAGCCCTCTTCGTTCCAATCATTTACTTCATCCCTATCCCTCCATCTCTCTCTTTTTTTTCCTGCCCACCTCCCCTACGGCTGCATCACTCACTGTCTCCCATCCGGGTCCATTACAGAGCAGCTGTTGAGTGCTCAGTCTTCAGATGATGGAGTGATTCAGCGGAAGAGCAGTAGGCAGAGGCCAAGTCTGTTTCTGTATCTCTCCCTCCATCTGTGCCTCTCTCTCTTTTCTCTGAGAAAGTTCATCTTTTCCTCTTGTCTCTGGTTCGGCTCATTATTGGTCCTGTTTTTTTTAGAAACAACTGGAGCTACAGTCAATACGTTTGCTGGTGTAAACAGGAACCAGTGCTGAATATTGCAGTTGCCTGAAGGGGAGTCTCTGAAAGTGCACGTACAGAACAATCACTGTGGGCATGGGGGCAGGTTGAGATTCAAAGGGAGCTGGTGAATTGTTTATTTAGAAAGAAAGAAGAGTAAATGCATCCATCTGACCTGAGGACAAACCTGCTCTGCGAGAAACTTTCTTCTTTGTCTGTCTAATTAGCATTCATATTCATTACATTTGTTTAATAAATTATGTATCACGCATTATAACGTGGTTTCTCAGTTAGTGAAGAGTTTCTTAATGCACAGTAATTGTAACTTTTCCCCTTGAAGACATATTTAAATTATTATAGCTGTTCATGCAGCAGCAGGGGGCCCACAGCAGCTGCTGCCAAAACAATTTAAAAGCTGTTGTCAGACACTGAGGAAAAAGATTCTATAATACAAAACGGTCTTTGCTACTTACCTTTTTTCACAATATAGTAAGGTTTTAGCTGATTTACCGAATATAAGTGGACAGATTCATTATTTTCACTTTGGAAATAACACTTATAAAAGATCCTCTATTCTTTTCTGTCTCTACAAGTCAAACAGGTTTAAGTTCTTGTGTGTGTGTGTGTGTGTGTGTGCGTGTGTCAGAAAGCGCAGAGAAAACCTTCTTTATCTCTATTTTCTCCATCTCTCCCTCTCCCCGAGACGACACCGCCATGCCTCCTACCTAAACCTTTCATCCTCGTCTTTACGCCCTCCGCTTCTCTTCCGCCCACGACCCTCCGGCATCTGTCTTCCTCTGCCTCTCGCACCTCTCGTCTCCCCTCTCCCGCTTTTTAAAGATGACACAAGTCACACTGAGAAAAGCAGCGCCGCTCTCCCCTGTCCGTGTTCACGTCCGTCATCTCACCCAGCTCCTGGGTTTGTCCCCAGAGTCATCACACTTCAGTTTTTTCCTCTAACACCGAGACATAGACGACTGGAGCAGAGGGAGACACAATATGCTTAAAGCCTCACGAGATACCCCGGGGCACCTGAGAGGAGTTTTTTAACTTTTCCACTATAAAATGTGGGCATGTGGTTCAGCCGTGGCCTTGTCAGATCGTGTTGTTTTGAGAGAGTAACACAGATTCTGTTTCCTCTCGTCCTGCAGCCCATCAGCAATGCAGACTTCATCGTTCCAGTGGAGATTGATGGGACTGTTCATCAGGTAAGACTGCACTGACGGGGAGCTGCTCCAGAAGGCCTTGTATAAAATAACATGTATTAATTTAAAAGAGCTCCCATGAAGTAGCCTTGGCTCCGTTTTTTCCCCCCCTTCGTATTTATTATTCTCTATTATCCCACAGCTGTGTCAAACTGGGACAGCTCGCACACTCCTCCCGGAATTTAGTGCTTTCGGCTTTATTCTTTGTGTCTTCTTCATCCTTGCTCGGTGTAGAGACACACGAGCTGCAACGTGACTGTGTCACCGGCTAGACAAACGTCACATGTTTGTCTGGAAGATGGCGTCTAAGTGCAGCAGCAGCAGAGATGCTTCGCTGCATAGAAATGTTTGTGAGAGAAAGTAAGAAACAGAGAAACTGCACCTGCTCTGTGACAACAACGTGTTTGTGTAGTGGTGTTAAAGGATTGTTTCCTGTGTGAAGCGGATGAAGTCGTACCTTCGCTGTAGCCTGGTTCAAGTAATCCAGGATAGGCTTTCTGTATCTGCTTCGGCCTATGCTTGATTACTTGCTCTCGGAGGCAGCAACAGACACAGACTGAAGAGGACTAAGAAGTGAGGATATTCCAAATACAAGCACATATTATGTCCGTGTTTCAAGTATTTATTTAAATGTATTTATTTAAGTCTGGAATTGTGTATTTTGTGAAAACATTCAAATGGATTGGATTTTTATTTCTTTTCTTCGGGAAGACTTTGGCGATTTGGTTGTATAAGAATTGTGTGAATGATTGGGTTTTGGAAAGCCTCAAAACTTTCCTTGTGTGTTTTTTATTCTTTCTCTGCTCCAGGTGTACGTTCTGAAGAGGCCCCACGTGGACGAGTTCCTCCAGAAGATGGGGGAGCTCTTTGAATGTGTCCTCTTCACAGCGAGCTTAGCCAAGGTTGGTTCTCACACTGTTTCAACCGTCACAGTAGTGCTTTGATTCCTTCGCTGTACCGACCGGATGTTTCTCTGGTTTTTCAGTACGCTGACCCTGTGGCAGACCTGCTGGACCAGTGGGGGGTGTTCCGCACCCGGCTCTTCAGGGAATCCTGTGTTTTCCACAGAGGAAACTACGTCAAAGACCTCAGCCGGCTGGGCCGAGAGCTCGGTAAAGTCATCATCATAGACAACTCGCCTGCCTCCTACATCTTCCACCCTGAGAATGCTGTAAGTCCTTTCGCATCTCAAGGGTTTTGACCTAAAACTTACAATCTGTCAGTTTGTCAACAAATGTTTAACTTATATGAGCCTTTCACATATTTGCTGATATGATGTGAAAACTCTTATTTTATTAGAATAAACGACAATGCATACCTCTGCTAAGGCCCAACAGTGCCCTTATTAAACCCAACTTAAATTCCCTAGATCTAGACTTTTATTTGGGATTTTTCCCATGGGAAAACTGTGAAAATGTTGAAAACACCCTATTTTGCAATAAATCGGCTGATTTATCAGCATCAGAAATGTTTTCCTCCTTAGTTGCGGTATTGGCATCTGCCTCCAGAAATCCATATGAGACTACTAGTGCTTATTTCTGTTCATGCTGCTGTTGCTGTTTTCTTTTTGTTCCAATGGAACCAGACACTGTAGGTGAGGGAACAAGGCACATGGTAGAGGATAAGTCGTATGCAAGTCTTTTTCGTCTGTGTTTGAACCAGGAATGATGCTTTAATATAGAAAAACATGAAGCTGCTTCGTAAATGAGGGCAACAATGAAATCTGATGCACAATGTTGTTGTTTTAGAGCCTGAGCTCCTGACTACATACATTTGTGAAATATGTGCTTAATTAACAACAGCGTGACTGATTATATCGGTGAGACGTTGTCGTAGTTTTGATCTGCAGTGCTGTGTTTGAGCCAGCGGCAGTGTTCCCAGCTCGCACATATTCCTCTCCTCAGTGGAGCTGCTGCTAGTCCTCGAGTCTTTGATGCATTTCTCCCATTAATTATTTACACAAAAGTTGCACCAGCTCCTCACCTTTAATGCAACACTTTTACATCGACTGTCAGACAAGTTTTTTTGCCTTGATCATATAAATTAATTCCGTCTCTCTCTCTCTCTCTCTCTCTCTCTCTCTCTCTCTCTCTCTCTGCCTCTCTCTCTGTCCCTGTTTAACCCACAGGTCCCAGTGCAGTCCTGGTTTGACGACATGACGGACACAGAGCTGCTGGACCTGATCCCTATGTTTGAGGGCCTCAGTAAGGAGGAGGACATTTACAGTCTGTTACAGAGCCTGAGGAACAGGTAGCAGACGATGCCCGGCTGGCCCCTCCCGCCTGGCCCATCCCGCCTCGGCCCCCTGCTGCACCTAGGCCCTCCCACCTCGCTGCCACGGCCCTGCAGCCTGGTCACCTCCTGAACTGAGGACTTCAGGCAAACGATCTGGTTCTAATCAAATCTAGAGAGAAACATCTATACGGATTCTCTGGATTTTTGGACTCTTTGTACAGGACTCTTGCAGACAAAATATTATATTACTGTATGTACATACTCTATGTTTGTAAAAGCAAGACATACACAAAGTAATTTTTCTATCAGAGAGATTAGGTTTTACTATTCTATCAAGTAATATTTTAGTTACCAAAAATAATGAAATACGCAGGATGACGAGTGTTTTTGTTTCTTTCTGAGAACGGGTGACCTTTTGGTTTCATGTCGAGCTTCGTTACGCAGGCTGGTTTTTCTTCTTTTCCGACCTTTTCTTTCAAACAACTGTGATTTATCTTCTCTTACAGAATGAAGTGCCTTCATTACTGTGCTGATTTTATTGTGTCTGGTTATGGGGTGCACAATTACATGCTGAATATTTAATCAAATCTTCGCAAGCGTCTGAAGCAAATCTTTAAATTGAAAGTGAAAGTGAGTCTATGGTAAATTGTCATTTAATCTGAGAGAAAATGAAAAGACTGATTCTGAGAAATGTATAAAACTAACCTGTCAGACCTGGATGATTTATTTTGCCATTTCCTTGAACAACATTGAACTGTTAAATTTACCAAAGATTTGTACAATTCAATGTGATTTGTGGCTGAATCTTGGACAGTGACTGTAAATTGATCCTTCAACACAATGAAAACCCCCACTTTATAATTAATGATGGAAAAAAAAACCTTCTTAAAAAATCCCAATAACATCACCGTCCACCAATAAATGTTGACGTTTTGAAGAAAATATAATGAATAGCTTAGAATATATGGAATTATATTTATTGGGGAAAAGGGGATTGGGTGCATTTTAAAGAATGCTGTTGAAATCGTACTGTACAACATTAATAAAGTTGCAAATTTGCACACTGTCAGTTTGCATTGTAATGAAATGACTTAGGCGATTTGAAAGACAATGATTGTGAATGAGCTCTCACACAAATATCGTCCAGCTCTGTGGCTCACTGAGCATAGAAGTGTCTTTCAGCTCCTTGCTTTGGTTTCCGGTTGGAAACCAGTGCCATCTTGGTTTTATTTAAACCAGAAGGAACCATATTTCAAGAAGCTGACCTCATGGACACTGCACGCGGAGACACCCATTGGACCTTACGAGCTTTCAATCACATGGTATCCATGCATCAATGCATACCATGCTTTATCTTATATCTAACTAGATGGGACCATCATTTTAAAAAATTATATTATTTTGTATTGAAGAAGACTTTAAACTAGTGATTAAGATCATAAACTCCTCAGGAAAAATGTTTAATATCTTTATAAATCAATTGAGAAGTATAGTCATGTTCCCATAGACTTCTTTAGAACATGACTTCTCTTTGCCCCCAGAGGAGTCGCCCTCTGCTGGTCATTCAAGAGAATAATGGTTTAATGTTCCAACTGGTCTGTTTACTTTCAGTTCCAATGTAGGTAGTTTTATGCAAAAAAAAGAAGCTAATAATACAACAGCTGCCCAGTTCAGTTTGCATTAAAGGAAACAGGGTAAGTCAGTTTAAAATTCTTTGTAGACCTTTGAAACAGCAATTGACAAAACAGTGATGTGCTGTGTGTGACCTCTCGTTGTTCTTCACATCAGGGCCATGACAAGTTCACATTGGTGTCTGATACTGGCCACATTTTACTAGATAATGTGAACAGCCGCATTAGATAAATCAGGCCTAGAAAGAAATTGAAAACTAAGGATTGCAGTGTTAAGTCCTTGTATTGGAGTGTCACCGGTAACACTAATGGTTTTCCTATGACAAGTAAAAATGTCTGCTGAGAAAAAAATACGTCCTTATGGCCCCATTACATCTGTGAAAGACCATGTGACGTGTTGAAAGGTCCAGAAAGGCGGCTAAAGAATGTTGTTTTCTTTATTATTCTCTCAAAACTAATCATGTCAATGGCTGAATAACATCCATGTATATTATGCTTCACCTGCTTTGTACTCAAGGACATTTCAATCCTGAATCGACCGCTTGACCTTAACGACTAAGCTTCCCTTCGAAGGGTCAAACTCCATTGTCTGCAGGCTAAATGATCGGCAGGTGCATTAAATATGTAGTCTGGTTAATGTGCAACCAAGACGAGCTCGGCTTTGTGCAATATCACCATGTGAACTCTCAGCTTCCGCTTACGTTGCAGCCCCTAAACTGCAGCAGTGGATTAGGCATTACAGAGCCAGAGGAATTATTATTCTCTCCATTTTTCTTTTGGCACCTAACTTTCCACTTGCACCTCAGATATATGCAGTCGGAAGTTGCTGAAATGATCATAGTCTCATGATGGAGTCCAGGATTGGATCTAAAAATGAGCAGCCGTGGTCAAAGGTAAGAGAAAATTCCGCCTGTTGACTTGAAGCTGCTGGTTGACGAGAAAACCAGGTTGGTTACGTAACGTTCTTCAGATTCCACTGCCAGGGATTGTGTGTGTGAACTACATATAAGACAAAGACAGTTGGAATAGAGCCTGATCCATAATTTATACCCTGACTGAATGATGTTTATAGGTTTTTCACACAGGTTCGAAATGTTTGACGTTCCAGCGGAAATCATGGTTTGATGATTTCTCGAGGGGGAACAACAGACTTTATGAGAGAAGTCAACAATTGCAGGTTGTTTTAGCTCCGATGCTCAAAACCTTTATAAAAGTTTATCGTTGGCAATAAAAGCCTATAACCAACAGTTAATTTGGTTATCTGCAGTGTGTTAACGCATCTCCACCACAGACTTACCTATATAAGATGAACCAACTGTCTTCACTTACACCCCCATATCCGGACATTAAGCTAAAATATCGCTGATACAAACGCTGCCATTTTGTCCATTTGGAGACAGAGTTAGCGCAGTGATTGAGGGATGTAGCCGTGGTGGGGAGGTCCTGCCAATACTTGTTGATGCTGTCAATCAGGATGTTTCGCTTTTGGGAATGATCGGTAAAATGTAAAAAAAAACACATAACAAGCAGGAGGATATATTTTTCAAATAACTGTGTCAAAGACAATCTGAAAAAATCCATAAAACGTTTTCTCAATGCATTTCAAAGTTATATAATGTGGGTGAAAACCATCGACCTTGTATTAAGATGGACGAGGCGTCTCCGCCTCCTTCCAATATCCAGAAATGAAGCCAAAATATCAAAAACACAAAGGCTGCCATCTTGTGGTGATGACATCATTTGGACCAAGAGACTTAAGAGTAGTTGTGTTGTTACACCTGTCGTATCCCTGAGCAGTAGAGTGTTGTTGAAGTTTGTAGATGATGAAGGAAGGACTCCGAGGACCAAGTACTTTCAGTATAATAGAATTTATTACAAGAAACTACAGGTCAAAACGAGCATCTAGATACCCGGAGATTCACAAGCCGAATAGTGAATCTGATTTGCAGTGGTCTAAAGCACACATATATAGGGAGTTTGGATCCACCCATGACTTCAGGTTAAACACATCCCACATGGAATTTCTGACTATAACGGCACATTTTTGTGTCTGAGGCCCCAGATAAGTTAATCAAAAGACAGTCCATCTGAATCCATTCATCAGCTGGTCAGAAACAATTCCCTAGATCAAAGGTCATACCCAAGAGTTAGGGAATAAATAAGATAACCATCTTGAGGACTCTCTGAGAATGACTAAGAGTCCAAAAGGCAGTCATCATCAATCTAAGCCAAGTCATTATGTTTTAAGCACACATACCAACATGTTCTAGTCTAATGAATACACGACATAACCCCCCTTCGAGACTAAACAGAGTCTCGAAATAATCAAAAGAATAAAACATACAGGCATATGATCATCACAAATCATAATCAAAACAATGTCCAAGGTCAGCCTGGTTATCCCATTGGAGCTTCCCAATGGACCTTTCCCTGCCTAACACCACTATCCTTAACCATCACGAAAAAGAAAACATCTGAGGTCCCAGTATATTTACTCAATAATAGAAAACATCATTTTTCGTAGTAATTAACACACAAAGAATATAATTCACTTTTAATATCACTCATGCAATATATAAGACATAAGAATGTATAACACTGCAGTTTCTCAGCAGCATTGACTCTCGATTGTAGTATTGATGATATGTTGAATCTGGAGATTTTATCTTTGTTCAGAGTCCTTCAGTCCATCCGCATTTTCATGTCTGAAGTGTCTGAGTCCATTCAACACATCAGAGTCCCTGAACATCAATCACCCTCTCAGTGATCTTTCCCCAATATGTTCTAGAATGAAAAAGAAGAAAACCAGTATCTTTGCATACAAGACAGATACAAATCAAATCAAAAGATCAAATACACACTAACATTCTATATGTAAACGTGAAATTATAAGTCCTAGTGTCCATCTCCCCCCTGCTAAAACATCACTAATATAAGAAGAAACCACAAAAACCTAAGAAATAACAGAGGTAAACATTATGACCACAATAATCGTCAAATATTCAAAATGGATATGTCTCCACCCTTCCTGTCCTTATCACATTGTCCTCATCAACGTCCGTGTCATCACCATATAATAATGGCATCTGAGTTTGATCACCAGGCATCACCACTCCAACCCATCTTAATATCATAACCTTCGCAAAGGTCAACAATAACGTACAACAGCAAAACATCACACTCAATGACAGAAAGAGTGCTGCTAAAATCTGTATTAACACTGCTCCTACTGGCCCTAATCTCTTCTGCAACCAAGAATTTGCAGACCATCCAGCGCTTTCTGATGGGCCAAACGCATTTCTTATAGCCTTCATTGCATCTATGACACTAGTCATATTATCAGAGCTATCAGGAATCAAAGTATAACAGGCATCTCCAGTTAAGTTCAAAGCCAGACATAGGCCACCTTGTTTGGCCAAAATATAGTCAAGTGCCATGTCATGTTTTAGCAACGTCAGTCTGTGGCTTTTCTGAGTATTTGACAATAATTCAAAACTCCTTATGGTTTCGTTTGCAAAACCCTGTAGAGTGTAGGTAATGTTATCAATGTGATCTGCCAAGAATGTCACCCCATACCATGGAAGTAGTCCTATACCCCACTTCTCTGCTATACTTATCCTCCAATGGTAAGATTCCAAATTGTGAAACTGCGCCATCTCCCGCTTCTTCTTGCTTCCGGGAATGACATTAGATTGAACCTCAACTGGCTTTTCTCCCTTCTGGATAGTAAGAACCTCATATGGGAGTTTCAATGTTGCCATATGACAGCATCCTGTCCACCCATACGGTAAAAATATGTATGCCTCTTCACCACAGACCCACCAAACATCCTTGAAATTCCCTATAGTAACATTCCCAGGCAGACTTTGGTTACGTACCTTTAAAGTTTTATTTTGTCTGTGATGTGGTACATAGAAAGTTACCTCGTATGTATCTTTGACAATACTATGTCCATGCTTACCTAAATCCATCATATAGTCGTCACAATCCGATATCCCCATAAACATCCCCGGCCCATCGTAAGTTTTGTTAGAACAAAAACAGCTGTTAGCTCTCACTGATGTCACTCCCATTACATCAGGGACCGCCGTTTTGATATCTTCATGCCGATCAAGTAAATTAATATATGATAGATCCTTTAACCATGAGCAAGTGGATCTCGGCTTAAACAGATTAACTGATATGGCCATCACTACATCTATTGCTGACTGCTGCTGATACAACAGCCAAGATAGTGCATAAGATTGACATAACACCGTCAGTGGCTCTGGTGTAGTCTCTAAAATTGAGGACCATGAGTTTGGTGATGGAATTTTTACCAAACATGGACCATTCCATCTAGTAACCGATCGTACGGAATGAGTCAATTGCTGGAACCATAAGTTCCTGCTTGCCCATGGGTCTGAGATTCGTAATACTGAAGGATCAAACCCAAACGCTTTCCATTTGGTGTCTCTCTTTTGTATTGTGTGGTATTGATCAGTCATTGGTTCTGGTGTTTGATCAGAGTTAAATAAATCATCATCTATGTCTGAAATAGTCCTCTGAGCTGTCACAGATGAATCTGCAGCCTTTTTTCCCATCACCCGTGAGCTATTTACTAAAACTCCAATAGGACTCAAATCTTTTATAATAAGTGTCACTACATGAACTTTAAATCCTAACTTGGACCGATCACTCCCAAAAAATGGATCATAAAAAGAGCACCTATAATCGCCTTGATCTTCCTGTTGAAGATTTCTTATATAAAGACTACAATCTCCCTCAACCTTCAGTCTCCTTTTGGCATTAACTAACATATACTTCCTTAACAGTAAAGTCTCTGACAGAGCTAGAACCCTACCATAGCTATCTCTCCACTCAACTCTATGTTTCCCTTCACCACTATTTTCTCTGGTACACTGACATGGAAGCTGAACTGACTTTCCCAAGGTTACTTCAACCCTGGTTCTAGTAGTAGTTTGGTTTAACTCTTTTTCTAACTGGTCTTGGGCTCCTTTGTCTAACTGGCTCCCTGAGTTGTCCTGTAGCAGGGTCACATTCCTTTGATATCTCCGATGTTTTACAGGTAACTGAAATAGGTCCTGCTGTTTCTGGGACATGTCGGAAGACAATGTCACTAAATCTTCCTTCCTTTTCATTAACTGCAGGGTCATTATCATTGTTATCATGATCAGAAATGTGAACAGAATCATCAACATTATCCACAAAATGGACACTCTCTCCTTCTGAGTTCTGACTTTGATGATTTTCATGCATCTCTATGTCTGGTGTAGGTTCTTCCACATTGTCTCTTGGCTCTCTTGAGCCTTCAACATCCTGGCTCTGTAAATATAATGTTTCTTCACTTGGTGCTTTAACACAATGGGATAAATGATACCACGTTGGAGATCCTTTAACCTGGACCGCCGTTCCAGTACTGCGAACCACTTCAAACGGTCCTTCACGGCGTTCGTTATACCACTTTCTTCTAAACACTTTCACGAATACCTTGTCTCCAGGTTGCACTGTGTTCCTTTTTTGCTCATCAAGCTTCTCTTGCACCTCCTCTTTTCTTTGCCTGTCAGAAACATATGTGGATATTCTTTTATGCAGATTAACCATATATGTGACATACGCCCGCATTTCATCTTCCAAAAGGGCCAAGCTTGGACCCTTTCCACTTGTACGTAAACAAGGTGTTGGCATCAGTCTTCCCGTAATCAACTCATGAGGTGTCATATGTAAATCACGTAGCTCACTAGAGCGACATACCATTAACGCCAGTGGAAGTGCTGCTATCCAGTTCAAACCTGTGTGCTGACATATTTTAACAATACGATTTTTCAAAACACCATTCATTCTTTCGCACATCCCTTGACTTTGCGGGTGATAGACTGCACCAAGACGCTGCTTTATTCCCAGTCTTTGTAAGATCAGTTTAACCGTCTTATCCACAAACAAACAAAGAAACAAATTGTCTCTTTAGCTTTAACTAAAACCCCATTAAAGAATTGTTTTTAAAACACTTTGTAACTCTGTCCCTGTGACTCACAAGAGATTGTTTATCACAGTGAAAATCCCCCCCTACGTTTCTACACCAGCCTGTTTGCTCCAAAGGGGAGTGGTGCAGAGGGATCTTCAAACAGAGAAACTCACAGACACACAAAAAAGGTGAGGGGTGTGGCGACAAGGGAAAACAGCCTCATGTATAATGTCCCCTGAATGGGGCGAATTGTTTTATTTAATACAGAGAACAACATATCTGTCTTTATAAGTTTATCAAATTTCCCGTTTGCAACCACAACATATATATATATAATCACTCATAAAACCTTTTTTGTTATTAACTTTAGACCACATAAACCAGCGACTGCTGCATTTTCCTCACAAAGCTGAAACACAGCAATGTCCACATTCATCATAAACACACACCAGCACATGGAAAAAATGTGTATCAGTGGAAGAAATTTAAAGGTGTAGTTATATTGATTAAGTCCTCCTAAGGAGATTCATTATTTCATTACGTCTGCTTTATAAGAGCAGCTCATAGTTTCAAGTCCCCTTAAAATAGGGGCTCATTGTGATATTACAAGGCTCATAGTTTATCAGTCCTTTCATATATTTATTCAGTTGTGCTGATTCACTTCTGGCACACACATCCAAAAAACACTGCAAATTCAATTCACAAACACAAACCAGCACTCATCCTAAACACCCAAAAACAAATTCATATCACAGTCACACAGCATGCCTCTCGCCGCTTTTTCACTCTATATCTCTTTTAAAATTTATGCTACCTTTATGAGATGTAGATATTATTCGATGAGAGGCTTCACAAGTCACTTGTTCGTCAACAAATGTTCAGAGTGAAAGCATCAATCGGAATTTTCTTTTATATCACAATCTCCAGTTATTTAAACTGACCTGTGGTGAGGTTTTAACGGCCCATACTACTGCTCCTTCACTGAGGGCTTTACTATCCAAATTCAGCGGCTTATTGATAATTTCCTTAACCTTATTTTTCTCTCTTATAACTCTGGTTTCTTACCACTTTTACTTTTATTTATTCATTCAAATTAACCTGGGCCCAGGTTTGTCCCAATTTTCTCTTTAACTCAATTCCTGTCTATGCCTTAGCTTATTGCAACGCAGTGGTTAATACACACATGTCTTACTGTTTTAGAAAGTTGAGGGCCCGTCTCTCCAAACTTGCACAATGTCATTTAACCACTTTATCATTACAATGAAACTATACTAAACTATTTCCTGTACCTTTAGCACTGTACTTCGTCTCAATATCTTTTATCCCCCCTGTTTGCATCATGCATTATGCAAACAAAATCAAATTTAGCACGGAGCTTCACTTCACATCAAACAACACAACTCCCCCATAAACAACAGGTTCTTTTAACGGTGTGGATGTACAGCAAACACACACAACAGCCACAATGGACTACCAGCGTCCAGTCAAAATGAGAAATTCTCACCGTTTAGAGGCTGCTGGAGGTGCAGCAGGACACAACACGCCCAAGTTCCGTGACGCCAAAGTTTGTCGTATCCCTGAGCAGTAGTGTTGTTGAAGTTTGTAGATGATGAAGGAAGGACTCCGAGGACCAAGTACTTTCAGTATAATAGAATTTATTACAAGAAACTACAGGTCAAAACGAGCATCTAGATACCCGGAGATTCACAAGCCGAATAGTGAATCTGATTTGCAGTGGTCTAAAGCACCCATATATAGGGAGTTTGGATCCACCCATGACTTCAGGTTAAACACATCCCACATGGGATTTCTGACTATAACGGCACATTTTTGTGTCTGAGGACCAAGATAAGTTAATCAAAAGACAGTCCATCTGAATCCATTCATCAGCTGGTCAGAAACAATTCCCTAGATCAAAGGTCATACCCAAGAGTTAGGGAATAAATAAGATAACCATCTTGAGGACTCTCTGAGAATGACTAAGAGTCCAAAAGGCAGTCATCATCAATCTAAGCCAAGTCATTATGTTTTAAGCACACATACCAACATGTTCTAGTCTAATGAATACACGACACACCTACTTGTTCAATCACCAATCAGGCTAAGCTGTAAATAATGATGTTCAACCCTGATTTTATGGCATCAAATCAAAAGCAAACTTACGGTAAAAATGATCACTTACGTACATTAGTGTTATAGGAACGACCTAAAATCCACTTTGACCTTTTAGTTTGGTCCATGTCCCATCCACCAACATGGAGGATGCAAGATTTATGACCTACAATGCACAATCACTACACCTTGGCTTCTCTGTTGGGTCGCAGCCATGTCGTCCATCATTGTGTGGCGTCTCCACAGTCAGCGAACAAGTGTAAACACGAGCTGCCAGCTCCTTCTCTGCAGGGAGATTAAACCCCAGAGAGGAAAACCCTCAATAATGTAGAGCGCTGCTCCTTTCGTGTGAGGAGACAGAATGAGAAACGCAACCAAGCTTCTGAATCCTTTTCCAATACCACTCGCTGCTCCTTGAATCCCACGCCCCCATCTGTCAGTAGTTGTGAAATGAATAACTGGAGTCAAGTGGCCTCTGTAATGCCCGCTCTGCTGCTGAGGGCTCACTCCAACATAAAAACACAACTCTGGCTAAACCTCCATCAGGACCAGTGAGGCCCCAGTTTATCCCAACCCAGGAAATGTGGATGATTTTCTCCAGTTTCTTTGTTTTTATGAAGCATTTTCTTTGCAAGTCTGCCTCCTGTCATTCAGCCTTAAAGGTGCAGTGTTTAAAATGTTGTGACATCTAGTGGTGAAGTTGCATGTCGCAGCTGAATCAACCTCACCTCACCCTCCCCTTCCAAACGTGAAAGAGAACCTGTGGAAGCCTGCTGTCATACTTCATAAAAAACTCAAAAGGTGTTTAGTTTGTCCAGTTTGGGCTACTGTAAGAAACCGTGAACTTTCATCTAAATCCTGCACACTGGACCTTTAAGCCAGTATCTCCCCATCACATGTGGTCAGAGGTGTGTTAAAGGCCGGCGGCTGCCTCGTCCGTATCAGAAACAGGAAATTGCAGGTGTGTTCAAACCTGGGTGTGGAGACAAATACATCCAGCCCTCCCCGTGCCACGCACGCACTCCAGCTTGCACACAGGAGGAAAAGCAAGCAACTCTTTATCACATAGAGGGGTCATATCACTAAACTACCTCTACAACTTGCAGGAGACGGCCAGGCCTTCACTCCGCCAGACGCAACCCAAGGTGAGATCCACACTGTGACATATTTCCCCAGATGATCTTAATGTATTTTTGTATTATTTTTTGAACATGTCTGTATCTATTTATTTGAAGTTAATCACTGCTATTTGGAAAGATCTTTTTATTGTATCAGCCCAAAAATGTTGTTCAAAGTAGACTTTTTATGCTCTTTTTAAGATGTTTATTTCCTTGTATTAGCAACAGATCAACACATTAGGAGATGATGGACATCAGGAGGTATTTAAAGCATTAACAAAGCTCACTGTGTGTATGTTCAGTCAATGGACACCACAGGTTAATTGATGTGGAAACCAGTCTTTCTGGTCGCAGTGATGGACTCAATGCTGGTCTTCAGTTTGTCTAATAGAAATACTCTTTCATCAGTTTCGGCTGGGATCAGATTTCTGAGCAGTTGTTTTCCATTCGTAACTGAGTGGCCACCACATACTCAACACTTCTTCTTTCTATACAACTTTTCGTTAATATTTATAAGGGAAATTTGAATTAGACAATCTGGTCATTTCATCACATCAGTTGAGGATCAGAGTCCTGTATTATGAATATAGAGTTTGTTTACTTTGATTTAATAGTTTTTCACAGATAAATCATCTTCAACCTCCTCCTCCTTAAATCTAATCGCAACTCAGTTTGATTTTACTGAAGAATAATGTCGTCATTGTTCTACTTAAAAAGAGAAGAGACATGTCTGCAGGGTGTGGCCCATCCTTTGACCACATAGTTAAAAAATATGTGAAAGGGGAAATGTGAGGACAAATGCTTTCTAGCAAGAGGAGAACGAAAAATCTATTGTTTTCTTTTACCTTGTACGATTTATAAACTCTACTGTAAAGTTTATATTTATCTTACTCCCTTAAATTTAGTTAATACAGAAAAGTACTGAACAGTTAGGACACAGAAAGGATAGATTATTACAACATAAGTACTTTGCATGGTGCATGTCAGCTGTATATTGTTTGTGAGAGAAATTTGAAGCAAGGATAATTGTATACAAAGCAAACAGCTTTTGAAGGCAAATTAAATATTCAAAATCTAAAGTTATTGTGGAAAACATTAGCTAATGACCTACTACTGTTACTCTTTATCACTTAGTCCTTAGTTAACTTGTCTTCAGGGTTAACTCTTAGTACAACATTCTTAAGATAAAAATGTTTCATTATGACTCAACCTGAGCCAGCCCAGATATTTAATTCAAATCTTAAATCTGTGTTTCTGTTTGCTTTGTGTGTGTCTCTCACCTCTTTATCTGATTTCATGAATAGCGGAGTCTTGATAGTATTAATGAAGGGTGTGGTCGCCATCCTGGTTGAGCACATTTCAACTGATCTGGCTCACCTCACCTCACGCCACCCCCTCCATTAATCAATCCTGAGTTGGCCGTGTTATTCCTCGACAGAGATGATTAGACTCTGACGCAGGGAGCATGTATGAGCCATGAAGAGCTGGTTTATTTCCCTGGAGAATAACTGCAACCACAGCCCCCTCCCCCCCAGCTATTTGAAGAATATATCATGTATGCATACAGCCAGCACCACTGAGCCTGTATGTTTCGCTCAATATCTGTTGATAGTGTATTTGCATGTTGTTTCTGATATGTGAGTGAAGAGGCAGCTTAATACCAATGATTGTTTTGTAGGGATAAGTGAGTTTTTGCTGACAGTGATGCAAACAGTTTAAAAATCTTCAGTTATTTCAGAAACTATGTCACAAGGAGGATGTCTCCTGTTTTGTTCTTTCATTCGAGTACATTGGAGGAGTTTCAATTAAATTGATTTTGTGATGAAGGAGCATCCTCCAGCTCAGGCTCCAGTGTGACAGCTTAAAGAGAGCGACCATGAACTCTCTGTTTTATAGTCTGAATTACAATGAACCGAAGCCCTCGGCAAGCAAGCATCACGAGAAAACTTCCATGTAGCCCCTTTAAAAACAGAGTTAATTTGCGAAGATACAAAAAAGTTGTGGACTGAAGGTATAAAGTGGCTCAAAGTAGGAATAGTCACGTAAAATACAAGAAGCAGGGAACTGCACTATTGTACTTAAAGATCACAATGTAAGATCTTATGTAAATCCAAACTTTCCCTCCTCATGTCTTGTTGTGTGATTCAGACCCATGCAATTCCTTTTGTGTGCACAGAACAAATACAAACGCCATTGTTCTTTTCTCTGTGTTTGTTTCAGTCCAGCAGAACGATGAATGAAGACAATCAAAGCACGTTTAAAAATGTCAGTCGAAAGCCAGGCCTGCAGATATGGACCATCAACGTGAGTCAGGCCCAGAACAAACACGCAGCCCACGTTACTATGAATGTTGACATTGCGGCTCACTGGGCTCGACGTTAAGTAGGGTGTGTCGCTAAATGGTATTTCTGTGGAAGATTTCCTAATGTTTAACGCGTTGTTGTTGTTGTGCAGAACATGCAGATGGTGCCGGTTCCATCCCAGGCCTTTGGTAACTTCTTCGAGGGAGACTGTTACATTATCCTATACGTGAGTTGAATCATCTCCCAAGAGGCTCAACGATAATTAAATCGTGACTTATGCACG
Organism: Pleuronectes platessa; assembly: GCF_947347685.1. NCBI lineage: Eukaryota > Metazoa > Chordata > Actinopteri > Pleuronectiformes > Pleuronectidae > Pleuronectes > Pleuronectes platessa. The sequence goes on along the minus strand of NC_070645.1, from coordinate 7,568,467 downwards.
CCTGGATGGCCTGTGTGTTACATTTGTTTTCTGCCTCTGCGTTTTTCACCAGACGAGTGCGAACAAGGGCTCTGCTGACATCCACTACTGGATAGGGACCTCCTCCTCTCAGGACGAGCAAGGTGCGGCCGCCATATTCGTCACCCAGCTGGACGAGTACCTGGGCGGGAGTCCGGTGCAGCACAGGGAGGTGCAGGGCAGCGAGTCGCCACGGTTCAGGGGCTACTTCAAGAATGGCCTCATGTGAGTCAAAGCAAAGAGAAGGAGTGTCTCTCTCTCTCTCTCTCACACACACACACACACTAAGGCTGTAATCTCCCTGAGACAGGGTTTACAACACTAATCCCACGTTTGAGTTCACTATGACACAAATTACACTTGTTTTGTTGAGGCTTAGCGGAGAAAAACACAATTTTCTCCGGTCCAGTGTGTTTCAACCTTCAACTTCACATGGCACTTTGGATTCACAGCAATGTAACATGGAGGTTTATCTCAAAATTAACCATAAAGTTGATTTGGTGTTCACATTTCCTCACGTGTGGACATTTTATTACACTTGAACTTTGGTCACGCACAGTTTGCTGATCTCTCCACAGCTACAAGAAGGGCGGAGTGGCCTCGGGTTTTAACCATGTCGACACAAACGCCTACAACGTCCTGCGATTGCTGCACGTCAAGGGGAGGAAGCACGTCACAGCGAGAGAGGTATGACACATCACAAGCAGTGCTGGATCTCGCTCAGAAAGAAATTAAGGCGTGCTTGTTGATATATGCAGGTGTTAATGACCAGAGAAGAGTATTTGATCAGTATTTTCCTAAGTTAACAGCATTCAGTTCTCTCTGAACTTTTTTATGCTTTCTCTATTTGAATAGAGGGAAATTGCCTGATAATCATCCGTCATGTTGAAGTTTCTGTGTGCATGTGCAGGTGGAGGTGTCGTGGAAGAGCTTCAACAATGGTGACATATTTCTCCTGGATATGGGGAAGGCCATCGTGCAGTGGAACGGCCCCCAGAGCAACAGGAGAGAGAAGCTCAAGGTACAGTCGTAAAAGTCCACGTTACCTGATGTATTAACAATCAAGCAACAAGGATAAGCTGGATAACAAATCATTATATGTGGAGAGTTTATTACTAATATAAAATTGTGTTGTAAAAAGGAGTGGCGTTCCCTATAAATCAATTTAAACGTGCATATTTTGGAAGTCTTCCAGGAAAGTAAAAGTCAGAAGATGTCCAGTACTTGACTAAATGTGCTTAGTTTATATTAACTATGCAGAGCCACAGAGTCACATGTTCATGTGGACATATAAAAACTTCGAGGTTCTCTGTGGAACCCCTTTGGAATCACCAAAACTCAGTATATACTTGACTACAGGCCATAGACGTTATATAAAGATGGACGACGCGTGTCCACTTAAACCACTATCTAGAAATGAAGCCTAAATATCCTGGATACCAACGCTGCCATCTTGGCCATGAGTCTCAGCTGTCAATCATGACGTTTCATCCCTTTTTACAGCGTCAAATAACACATTTAAACTAAACTTAACAGAAAAATTATGCTACATATTCTACATCTTCTCTCTCTCTCTCTCTCTCTCTCTCTCTCTCTCTCTCTCTCTCTCTCTCTCTCTCTCTCTCACTCTCCGCAGGCAATGTTGATGGCTCAGGACATCCGTGACAGGGAGCGAGGCGGTCGAGCTCAGATCGGATTGGTGGAGGGAGGAGACGAGCGAGACTCCCCGGAGCTGATGAAGGTCATGACCACGGTGCTCGGCCAGAGAAGCGGTCAGCTAAAGAACGCCACCTCTGACGACCAGCCCGATGGGCCACAGAACACCAGCGTCAGGCTGTACCAGTGAGGACTCTTTCTTCACCCCATCACAACGCTGCCACAATAACAACAATGGGGCTGTTGTTTACTGTTTTCTTTCTTGTTTCTCTCCTCAGTGTTTTTGACAATAGCGGGAACCTGGTGGTTCAAGAAGTGGCCACGCAACCTCTGACACAGGACCTGCTGCACTCCTCAGTAATCAGCCTCTAACATGCTCCTCAGATGCTGATTCTTAGAGCACAGGGTTCTGTCTCTGTCTCGCGTTCACTGTTTCTTCTTCTTCTTTCAGGACTGTTACATCGCGGATCAGGGCGGCTCCAGTGTGATGGTGTGGAAAGGCAAACAGGCGTCGAAGGAGGAGCGACGGGAAGCTCTGAACAGAGCTCTGGTGAGTTCCCTGAAAGAAATGTACTTCAGAGGTCAAGGTGGAACAAAACCTGACAGCCCATAATTAATTAAAACGATATAATAATGATTCTGCGCGTCATGACCTTTGATATATCTTGTTTTGACTTTTTAGTTATTCATTGTGTAAATTCTGTTATTGAATCAGTGGAATTCAGATTTTTGCATTTTGGATTTGTTTCTTCCTGTTTTACTTAGAAGCTTTTTTTCCTCTTTTCCTTATTTCCTCTTTTCTAACTTCCTCCTCACTTCCTGTCTTTTTCTGATTTCCTGCCCCTTCCCTCATGTGTCTCACCGGACTTCAACTATCCCTCCTATATGTCCTCCCTGCTCCCCTCCCTTCTCCGTTAGTTAGATTCCTAACTTTTGGAAATCCAGTTTTTTTGTGAATGTTTTTTTTTACTTCGGACTTTTGTTTTGTCAACGTCTCGAAAGATGAACTTTGTCCACTCCACATTTCTCCCAGGGCTACATCAAGGCCAAGAACTACCCACCCAGCACCAGAGTGGAAGTGATGAGCGAGGGGGGAGAGTCAGCAATGTTCAAGCACTTGTTCAAATCCTGGATAGATAAAGGACAAACCCAGGGTCTGGGTTCCACCTACAGCGTGGGGAAGATAGGTAACCTTCACCAAACCGCTGCTTATTCACATCCAGCTCTGAAATCTCATACACATGTGTAACGCCTCGTTGGTTTAGGCTGGAACCGATCGTTCAACCTTTTTCTTTTCATAATAACTGAGTTTGTAGTCTGTTTTCACACAGAGTTTTCACACTTTATCTAAATGTCTCCTTTAAACTTGTGTCCTCTCAGCCAAGGTCGAGCAAGTGAAGTTTGATGTGATGCAGCTTCATGCGCGTCCTGAACTGGCAGCACAGCAGCGAATGGTGGATGATGCATCTGGGGAGGTGAAGGTGAGTAAACGAAAACAAAAACCCACAGAGCAGAAACACGACTGACTTCAGTGTCACATTCCTGGAAATGTCCCCGTCTTCATCAGGTGTGGCGCATCGAGAACTTGGAGCTGGCCGAAGTCAATCCCAGCACGTACGGCCAGTTCTACGGTGGCGACTGCTACCTGGTGTTATACACATACCAGATATCGGGCCAGCAGCAGTACTTACTCTACATGTGGCAGGTCGGCATCATCACAAACACGTTTAAACTTTCATTTAGAATAAAAATATGAGTAAGACCTACACATAGATATAATGTCTTGCACCAGGGCCGACACGCCACTCAAGATGAGATCACAGCCTGTGCCTACCAGGCGGTCAATGTTGATAACAAATTCAATGGAGCCCCAGTCCAGGTCAGGGTGGTGATGGGAAAGGAGCCTCGCCACTTCCTGGCTATTTTCAAAGGCAAACTCATCCTCTTTGAGGTAGGACTTTACATTGTTAGAATCATGAACCACCTAACCCCAAAAAACTATTAAACGCATGCTGCAAACAATATATTTGTGTTTTTGCATGTGTTTTATTCTATGTTTGTGTGGCCACAGGGCGGCACAGGGCGGCCGGGTGTGGTGAACCCTGACGCCGCTGCCAGGCTGTTCCAGGTAAGAGGAACTAATGAGTTCAACACCAAGGCGACAGAAGTGCTGGCGAGGGCGTCGTCCCTCAACACCAATGACGTGTTCCTGCTGAGGACGGATCAGATGTGCTACCTGTGGTATGGAAAGGTCAGTGTTTGCTTGTTGTGCAGTTAATTGTGAGCATTATTTGCATCTTTCTTCATTTTGACACTAATCCGTGTCTGTCTGACGTCTGGCTCGATCTGTGTGCAGGGCTGCAGTGGGGATGAGAGGGTGATGGGGAGAGCCATGTCTGATGTACTGTCCAAGCAGGACAAGCAGGTGGTGATGGAGGGCCAGGAGCCGGCTGAATTCTGGGTAGCTCTGGGAGGAAAGGCCCCCTACGCCACTGACAAGAGGTAAACACAGACCATCACACCTTCAAACCTTCAAACAGACCTTTAATTATGATTTGTAACCATAAATAAGCTTACATTTAAATACCCATAGATAATTTTTATATCAAGGTTAGTTGGATAAGCCCGGTGTCAATGAAATAAAGCATACACGCCCACACACACGTAAACAGAGCAGATGACACAGTTATGATGATGGAAAAGCGCTGTGTTTATTTCAGACTGCAGAAGGAGGAGCCTCCTCACAGTCCCCGCCTGTTTGAATGCTCCAATCAGACGGGTCAGTTCAGGATGACCGAGGTGGACGACTACGCCCAGTGTGACCTGGACGAGGAGGACTCGATGCTGCTGGACACCTGGGAGGAGGTGAGAGGTCAAAGGGCCCCACTCAGACCTTGGGTTGATTTTCTGTGGGAACTGGAGAATAATCTGTAACGTTTATAATAATAAGCAGGAGGATTCTGGATTCATTTTTAATTTTTTAAGTGCAAACCAGAATGTGAATAAAGATGGACGACATGACATCTCCCCAAAAGTAGAGTGTCTCAATCGCCCTGTGGTCACTCGCGGCAGTTTATGTCATAAATCCCACCACCTCCATGTTAGCAGATGGAAAGTCAAAATCAAATAATTGTTTCTCATTTTAGAAGTGATCATTTATCCAGTAGCTTTGGTTTTAATTACTTATGTGATGCTGTAAAAACGTGAGACTGACTCTGGCTCCAAATGCACAAGATGGCTCCGTTCATATAAGGGATATTTTGGCTTAATTTCTCGATAGTTAGAGCATCATCTAGCATCATTTAGTAGACTGGTACAAGAGCACTGACAATCTTTGCTAAAAAAGAATATATATAAGTGTAAGTTTCTTCATGTCCTCACACATTTTCCTCCATCGGTTTGATGAAACGTCTCAATTTCTTATTTCCCTCCCCCCTGTCTCACCTCAGCTTTTCTTGTGGGTTGGAAACTTAGCCAACCAGTACGAGACCAAAGAGGCTTGGACCTGTGCGCAGATATACCTGAGGACCCACCCTGCAGGCCGTGACCCCGACACACCAGTCCTCTTTGTCAAACAGGGTTATGAGCCGCCCACCTTCACCGGCTGGTTCAATGCATGGGATCCTCATAAGTGGAGCGTGAGTTCATTAGCCTCTCCTATCGCAGAGGGAGGCGCCAGTGTATCATTAATAGACTAATAAAGCACCATCAAAGCATTGCTAATCACTAATGATGTTATTTATGGTGGACGAGCGTCATGCCTGCCCCATGTGCATGGTGTTATGGAATGTTTGAAGATGAAGACGACCCTGCATGCTCACTAATTTTGCTCCCTGACTCACTTGATCTTCTCCACAGGGAGGCAACTCTTATGAGGAGATGAAAAAAAAGCTGAGAGATCCAGCTTCTCTCTCACAGATCACAGTAGTAAGTGATTGACTGACTCTAATCCCAACTCTAATTTACAGAACGTACTAATATCACCCATGTAATAATGACTCATGTCTCAAGTGTAATCACAATAATCTGTGTAGGTTTACTCTTTTGATGTTTTCTCCCAAATATCATATTTGAATTCACTAAAAATACAATTTCACAAGCTCACCTCTGTCGCAGGACCTGAAGAACTCTTCCCTGAATAAGAGTCCTGTGAGCGGGGGTGGTTACAGGGCTCCGGGGGGTCCTGTGAGCTCCCCTCCGCCCTACAGGATCCATGGAGGTGATCTGTCACCCAGACCCTCTACTCCCACCAGCCCATCCATCCAGAGAGGCCAGTCCCCCTCCTCTGGCTTCTCTCCATCGTTGTCTCGAGTTGGTGGCACCGTGTCCCCCTCTGCTGGAGGATCTGGGACGTATCTGGACCCTGACCTCCTCCTCAACAAGTCTGCAAGTGAGCTGCCACAGGGAGTGGACCCCAGCCAGAGAGAGGTTGGTGCATCCTCATTCGAAAAAGTCAAACGCAGCAGTTGTTTTTGTCGATTTTCTTCTCACTGCAGGGTACTGAAGATACAACAAAACAAAAACACTAATTTCACATAACTTTATTTGGTTTTGAGTCAGACAGCCTCTCTTCGTCTCCATTGTGAACTAAATGCTGACGTTTATGTGTCTGAGAGTTCTGACTCATCTAGAGACAAAATCCCCACAGAAAACGAAGCATCATTACAAACACAGAAAACAGATGCATATAGATGCAAAAAACTACAATGAAACTCAAACGAGAAATGATAAGACATGCAAAACGAGTATAAAGAGACATAAAAAGATTACAAAACAGAATGGAAACAACAGAAAATAGACTTAAAAAGGCCGAAAGACACACAAAGTGATTCTAAAGATACACAAAATGACCACAAGAATACACAATTATTATAAAGGCATTCATAATGATTATAAAGATACACATAAGGACCACAAAGACACACAAAATAACTTGAAACAAAATGACACATCAAACCATTTCATAGTTTTACTAGCCTCACGTCACTCACAGAGGCCTTTTCTGTCATGATGATGACGGTGGTGATGATAGTGATGGAAGTTGTGGAGCTGGAAGTTGTGCATGCTGATGTGGTGACCGTGTCTGTACAGCAGGTGTCAGCCTCTGTGTTTCTGTGCTCTGTTTGCAGGACTATCTGTCCGATGTGGATTTTGAGAATCTGCTGGGGACGAACCGCTCAGACTTCCGGCGTCTGCCCAAGTGGAGGCAGAGCGACTTGAAGAAAAAATCTGGACTTTTCTGAGAAAGAGGAGAAAATAGGTTTTATTAAACCAATCTCACAGGACTGATGGATGCCACCGTGATATCGACGGAATATGTTGTGTTAACTTGAAGATATTTGAAAAACCAAAGTTCTAGTGATTAAAACTGCTGCATACAAATATATGGCTTAAAATGATTGTTATTAAAATCAGTAATATCATGGCTATGATATTGATTCATTTATGTAAAGATTCTTCAGAATGGTCGTGCTTTATACTTTTATCTTTATTATAAATGTTAGAATGTGATCAGCTTCTCTCACCATGTCTTCTGCTGCTTCTGAATCACTTAAATTATGAATAAAAAACACAAAAACTTTAAATCCGAGACCATCAGTTTTTATTTGAGATCTAGTGCAAATGCAGGTGAGATAATGAATACACTGACAGTCAGAGATTTGTCATGCGGGGAAAACAGCTCTGGTACATGAGGGGATAAAAAAATACAAATTAATTTGATTTTAAAATACCTTTTGTCAATATGTCCGGAGCAGATTTATTTATCACACGGTAATTACCCTCTTCATACCAACGATCAAAAAGAGGAAGTTATGAAGCATTTAGTTCTTTAGAAAGAAATATTAATCACACTGATAAAAGAACAGTTCCCTTTGACATACTGCTGCTACAGACTCCGGAGGCCAACATCACTGTAGAAATAAATCTGAGATCATTTAGATAAAGATTTGTCCTCAAGTTCTGTATAAACAGTTGATCGCTTGTTTTGCTGCTCTAAAAAGCACTGTTTCATTGATTTATGGCCTGTATGAATGACAGGAGATATGAAGTCTGACTATCAGTATCACTCTTCATCAATTAATATCATCATATAATATATATATATATTTATATACAGTCCCTGACAAAAGTCTTGTCACTTATTCATCTAGTAGAAACAACAGCTTATAACCTGACTTTTAATTAATCCATTGGTTTTAGAAATGGCTCATATGAAAGCTAAAACCCTCCCAAATTATGTTTAATATACTAAAATAAATTTGCGTCACTGAAGAAAGATTGATCATTTAATGAACACAGAAAGGTCAGATTTTGGCAAGACAAAAGTTTTGTTGCCTACAGATGGTAATGTGAAAATTTAACAAATAATTTACTTCAAATAGAAAAATATGTTGCATAGCATCAGTGAATTAAGTAGTGGTGCTGTGAGATCCATATTTAATTTCTTGTATGACTTCCATGAGCTTGAAGAAATTTATCCATGCGGTTCGACAATGATTCATACAATTTATTGATGAACTCATCAGGAATAGCAAAGAAAGCAGTCTTAGATGCCTCCTAGAGTTCATCAAGATTCTTTGGTTTCGTCTTCCATGCTTCCTCTTTCATTCTACCCCAGACATTCTCAATGATGTTCATGTCTCGTGACTGGGCTGGCCAGTCCTGGAGCACCTTGATCTTCTTCGCCTTGAGGAACTTTGATGTAGAGATGTAAGTATGCGATGGAGCACCATCCTGCTGCAAAATTTGACCCCTTTTATGGTTGGGAATGTAAGAGGTAGCTAATACTTCTTGATATTTTAGGCTATTGATATTTCCTTCCAACCTGCAAATCTTTTGCACACCCCCACACTGGATGTAACCCCAGACCATGATTTTTCCGCCACCAAACTTAACTGTTTTCTGAGTGAATCTCGGATCCTTGCGGGCTCCAGTAGGTCTCCTGCAATATTTGCGGCGGCTGTGATGTAATTCAACCGAAGATTCATCTGAGAAATCCACCTTTTGCCACTTTTCCAGCGTCCATCCTTTTAGCAGGCTGTGGGCCTTGGCAAATGCCACACGTTTTTTTAATTGTCTTTTGTTTAGTACTGGTTTCTGGGCACTGATTCGACCATGGAAGCCATTTCGAGACAGAATTCTACAAATTTTCCTGGTTGACACAGGGACTTGAGGTGACCAGGCCTGGTGGAGCTCGGCTGCAGTGGGAAAGGGGCTGGCCTTGGATTTTCGAGCCAACAAACGGTCCTCCCGAGCAGTTGTCTTGCGGGGTCTGCCGGACCTGGGCTTGTCAAAAACATCTCCAGTCTCTTCAAATCTTTTTCTTATTCTTTGTACTTGACGCTGAGACACATTGAAGGTGTCAGCCACCTCAGCAGTGGATGTGGTCTTCAGCCTCTTGATAATCAACGCTTTGGTCTCAGGGTGAATCTTAGGCATGTTGTCAGAGGTCAAGTTGCAGTTGATGTGAAGGTCTGGTGTGCTGGGGTTCTTTTTATACACACCCACTAATTGATTGATCAATTATTGATCACAGTTGAGGCTGTAATCTAGGATTGGGTGCATCATATCACAAGGCGCTGTTTCGTTTGGCACCAAAACATTATTTCAAAAGCTGTTGGGATTGAAATTAGCCATTTCTTGTAAAAAAAAATGTATTACAAATTAATTGAGCGGCACTTAAGGTCAACTTGTATCCAAGCGACAAGACTTTTGTCAGGGACTGTATATAATAAACAAATTCATGTTTTTCTTTAAATTAGTTCCTTCACTGCTCTTTCATACACACTTTCATTCATTCTTACTTTTCTATCAAACACTATTTATACAGCTTAAATTACACAATAAACAGGAAAAATGTTACAGACAGTTGGGAGTCCGCCGCTTTTACTTGGAGGACAAAAAAAAAACAGGAAAAAAAGAAACTGTTCCTGGCGTGAAGCTTGTCTTTCCACATGCGAGTCTAGGGGGCGTCCACGAGCATGAGATGCACAAACAGTCCGGCGGAGCAAATGACGTCACCTCTCTTGGTGAACAACGGGACGTGGCGGTAGCCTGGGGGAGAAAAAGGGAAGTGAGGTTTAGCTTTGTCATTAAAATTAGAGTTTGAAGTCAACAGGATGACATCGGAAGATGCAGAGCTGTTGAACTGACGGAACAGATCTATTTTGAATTAAGACATCTACTGTTTAACGCACTTAGACAAAAGATAAGATGATAGCATAAAATAAGAGGAGCATAGACTGTATATAAAGATGGTTGTCACACTTCAACCTCCTCCCACTATTCAGAAATAAAGCCAAAACATCCTGGATAGGGACGGCGCCATCTTACGCAGAGTATGAGTCTATGCTGTAGCGATCGGTGGATGGAGGAGCTGCGGTGACGCAACTAATCACGAGTCAGTCTAATTGTCAATCATGACAAATTTACTACTTATTAAACTAATAAAACTAACCCATTAAAACCAAGTTCATCGGACACATGAACACCTTCTTTGGGAAAAAATTACTCAACGTGTACTTTGACTTTTCTGCTTTTTTTTGGTCCATGTCTCATCCGCTAACATGGAGAAAACGGGTTTTGTGAACTATACTGCTGCCAGGAAGGGCTTCAGACACTTCAGCTTCACTTTGGGAGAGCTGTCAGTTCGTCCATCTTCATTTACAATCGATGGTAATGAGTGACTATTCAAGTCGGAGAGACGGCAGGTTACGTTAGGTATTCACGTTGTTCTTCCTTGTCTGTTAAATAACCCAAACCCTAATTGTAGTCACTGTAGTCTTGAATTTAACATGTGACCATTCACCGGTCTCCCCCCTCACTGCTCTTTCTTCAACATCTGGACACAATGAAATTTGTTACCGTTCTGCACACTGGTGAGCGGTAGACAGTACTGCCCGATGAGATCATTCTGGGATGTTGAGTCATAGTCCTCCACCACAAACTGCACCATGGCCAGATCTGGCACTTGGATGTTAAACAGAAAGCTTTCGTTCCACATGGGGTTGAAACCTGCAGGGATGGATTGGTGGATTAGGATTTTGTGTATGGAAAAATTCTGTGTATATATGCATGTACAGTGTTAGTCTGTTACGCTCACCATTGTTGTCAATGTAGTGTGTCTCCTTGCTGGCGCAGTCTGCTGGTACACCGAAGATCTCCACTCTGACCAGAGGGTCCACAATGGATTTGTGTTTGTCCTTATTGATTTTGGGTAACTGCTGAGCTGTGATGACCTGTTGTATTGAGACACGAAACACAAACACACAAAAATGTACCTTTTGAAGTAGTTTGCCTCATGATCCAGCAGAGGGTGCTCACTATCAGTTAAGTTTTTTTTCTACGTTAATGGAGGGTGCTAGCATGCAAAGTCATCCTAAGGGGACAATCAAGACAGTGTATGGACGTATTTTCTGTTCTGCACCATAAAACATAAAATAATGAACAAGGGTAATGTCGCGTTCACAAAAAGCACGATGTCTATAAAGTATATACAATTTGCATTAATCGCACATTGCCAAACGGGCACCATTAGGCTGTTTTTCGACTTTGAATACATTTGAACGATTTCCATGTCATCTCAAATTCGCTTAAACAAAATCAGTTTCTCGCTGCTCAGCTGATTTACAGGTGGTGGTGATGTGCCGGGAAACTTGGCATTACACCAACAATCTAAACAATGTGGCTTTCAAACATTTACAATATCACTTATGCAAATCGTTTATGTGTAGTCAATGTTTTCATAGGCCTCAGATACATATGCAAAGTAACACTGGACGTTAACAGATCTTTTTGTTTGAAAGAAAACACCAATGTTTCAGGTTTAACCACAAATCGCTCTCACCATGACGTGAAAGTTCTTCTTCTTCAGCCCGGGCCCTGTGGTCAGCGTGTTGGGGTCAAACTGAGAGGACAGACTTCTCTGGAATTCGGGTTTCAGGACGTAGCCGCAAAGGCCGTTCTGCAGAAACCGTCCCTGGTTTATGTGCATCTCCTTTGAGGTGTTCTGGAAGTTCAACGCCACTAAAGAAACACGTCAGAGAGAAGTGATGTCACTAGTCCACTTAGTATCAGTATCAGTGCTGGTTATCTGCGTGTAGCAATGCGACTGTACCGATCTGGCAGCCAACGTTCCACATGGGCACAGGGTTGTAGTTGGAGGAGTCGGTTCTGGAGCCGGCCGGGTAGATCCTGCTGAGTTTGTCCATGTTGTGATGCATGAAGGCAGTAGCTACGAGGACACATTCAAACACTGGTGTTAAACACTTTAACACACATAACAAAGTCTGTGCGTGAGTAGTCATGATCGGGTTTGTCGTCAGAAGCGGATCTCAGACGTTTCATGTGTGAAATAACGTGTCAGTTCAATGCAGTGTTTACCTGAGGTATCAGCCAGGTTGAACGCTTTACTCTCCTTTAAGGACGACATCTCGTAGAAGGCCTGGTTCTCTTTGGCGTGCTCGAAGCCGTTAAAATGGACGCTCTTACAGTAGATGACGATGTCTGAGAGCTCTTTGGCAAGTTTGATCTTTGATTTCTGGAGGGATACAGGATGGCAGCTCAGGTTCTGCGCCTTTTACACGGAACATGATTTCTACAACAAAATATGACTGTTTTGCTTTGCACTTAACGCACCTTTGATTTGGCCTTTTGTCCGTTCACCTTACAATCTGCCGCCTCATCCTCCTCAGACACGGTGTCTTCTTCTATGGTGCTGGTGTTGGTGAAGGCAGCGTCCAGCTTGTTCATTCGTTTTCCCTTGACGAGGAACTTGCCCTTCAGCTCCTGCACTCAGACACACAGATATGTATTGTTGTGAAATGTCTACGTACACAATTCAAGATACTGAGCAGTATAAAAGCACGTCACAGCTAAATGCAGGAAATCCTATTGTTATTTCCCAATGACAAAAAGCATTGGTGATTCCTCCTCACGCCCTCTGATAGAAAGGAAAATGTTGTGTAATGCACGGATCATAATTTCCGCTGAGGCTGACAGAGCCACAAGCATTCATCCCATGGGTGTTGGATTTTAAACAGGAGTGCACACAAGCCCTTTGGTATGCAACTGAAAGCTGACTTGACATTCTAGCACTCTTCCTCCTTGCTTTGTGTCTCTCCTTGTTGAAAATCATTTTTAAATCCTCCTGTAGCGGTTTTAAGAGAGACGTATGTCCTCGCTGTTAAAGGGGATGAACACAATGAGGGTTAAAGAGGAAGTACATGGGGGAAAAAGAGGAATGAGACATTATAAATAGAAGGAGAAGCACTGAATAATAGAGTTACAAGAATTACCGCCCTGCAGTTTCAGTCGGCACGCATTTTTTTACAGCATCAAAAGTAGTCATAGTGACGTTTGCCATGTGACCACCGAATTCAAATCAGTTCATCCTCGAGTCTGACAGAAGATTTATACCAGATTTGAACAAATTCCATCAGGGTGCTTTTAAGATATTAATGGGACGGATGGACAAACGGACAACTTCCCTTATGAAAGAAGACATTCTCTAACAAGGGGTCAAGTCTCACAGTCAGATCTGCCCTCAAAGCACTAAATGAGAGATGAAAAACTCAGGTCCATCCACAGTCAGAGGAGGAGCAGAGGCTCGAGCCATCTGTTATTGTGGTTTATTTGGTGCTCAGATAATGAGATGGGCTTTACTTTAATCTACTCAGCTTCCTTTCCCAGACAAATCTAATAGTCAAGATAAAGTAAACAGGAAAGTGGAAAGTGGATAGAAAAGACGGCACAGCGGCTCATTAAGTTAAGAGGTGGAATTTTTAGGTGTGGTCTTCCGTTGGTGATTATAGAGCAAGGCTCTAAAGTGTCTCTCTGAGTCACGGGTAAGGGCCACGCACCTCAGGTGAGGGGAAGTTGGTGGGCATGGTGCTGCTCAGAGGCTTGGTGACCAAAGCGTCGCCCAGGATGGAGATCAGGTGATGGGCCATGAGCCTCTGTTGGTCCACGGTGCAGTGGTTCTCCAGGGACAGGATCACTGGGTAGTCAGACGTCTGGAAGACAAAGTGAAGTGTGAAGGTGGAGCTTGCGGCCGGATGAACCCTGACCCGCAGGTGAACACAATATCTCACACACCTTGAAGGCGTAGTCTTTGATCGCTTTGATGACGTCTCTGAAGATAACTTTGGAGGTGAGCGTGTAGCCGTGATAAATAACAGGCTCGCCGTTTGCCCCGTCCCAGCAGTCCAGCTCCACACAGCGGCAGCTCTTCATGAGAGCTCTGCAAGAAAGGAAAACCGTCATGATCGCCAAAACACGACGGAGATCAACTTCTTTACAAACCAGCCAGGAACACAGGAGTTTCATCTGAATCTCAACCAAACCAAATTGGCTCTGAACACAAAACTTACAAATGGACGTTCACAAACCAATGTGTGTCACTCAGTTAAAATAGGACTTGAAATTGGATTCTGCTTTAATATTATTCATATTATTGATCTTTCAATGTGGCTGATTCCCTCACAACTAGTATAGGGAGCAGGAGAGAAACATGTATTTGATGGTAATTTCATTGCAGATGTGTAATAAGTAAAAAAATCCAGAATTCTCCTGAATTAAAATTGCATCACAAACCAAACATTTTTGAATCTTATTTCCTGAATCTTTAGTTTGTTGGATGTGATAGTATTTTGAGTATTTTTGTTCTTAAGTTCAGTTCCTGGTTAACATGATGGCCTATATCTGTTATCAGGGACTCAACTTTCATGTCATGTACAAAGTAAAAGTAGTTACTTTATGTAGGCCTCCGTGCTGCTGGGTCCTTTCAGTTGGTCTTCCATCAGGTATGTGTTGTGTGAGGACGAGATGTAATAATGGTTGAGGGGCTGGCTCATGTCCTGGTACACATGTTTGTGGGCCGGATTGAAGATGGATCCCTCCTCCAGGTGCAGGTACATCAGGAAACCGTCTTTTGTCATTTGCTTCATCTGTTTCGCTGGTGAACAGACGGACGTGATATGAAGACAAAGCGTTCAACGTGAACCACACCTCAGAGTCAGGGCTGACTGGGTTATAAACGTACCTGTTGCATCCACCTCGTATTTCTCGATCAGCCTGTACGCGTCCTCCATGGTCGCCTGCTCCCTCTGCTCGTTCCGCAGGAAGTTCATAAGGTCTTTGGCGCTCATCTGACCCTCGGTTTGAGCGCAATTCCCATAAATCACATCGATCTCCTCCCGTTTCGTGAGTAGGTCGTAGAAGTGCTTGATCTCGGCGCCTTCAAGCGATCCTGAATTGGACTTGTCACACGTCTATGCAACATGAGACATAATGAGGCAATCAATCAACCAGATAACTTGATTTTAACTCTGATGAACCCAGAGGGGTAAATAAATTGTTGAGAGAGACTCACCTTGAAAATGTCCTCCGCGTAAACATCGTCAACTTCAACGTTGACCTGTCGCAGAAAGTGCTTCAGCTCCTTCAGGGTCATCTTGCTGTCCTCGTTCTTGTCTGCTTTCCGCATGCAGTTGAGGATCCAGCTGGTATTTAGATGTAAGGATTTGGTTTACACTTCATCTCAGGAATTACACAACTCTGCAACAGCTGGAAGTGCAAAAGGTGCTAAGCAACTCCTCCTTAACATTTCACACAAATCTATTCAACATATTTCTCGATTGAAATACTCCTCCAAGGATACTGCTCGCTCTTCTGCTGGCGGCTGAGGTTGTGCATGTTGCTGATGATCTTGTTCAGTCCGCTGACCCACTGTTTCGCCTCCGGCCCACTGAGCGCCATCAGGTCAAGGTTTTTCTTGCGACCCTTGAAGATGATGGAGAAGCACCGCTCCTCCTCACTGGGGTCGGTGTGTTTATTAAGCCCCTCAGACTGTCGGCCCATGCGCACCGAATCAATGTCGTCAATGGTGACTGTTTGGAGAGGGGAAAGGAAAAGGGAATTATTGGAAATTGGAGGCTTCGCCAGATGTTGGTTTAAGGACCCTTATTTACTGTGTCCTGAATTCGGGGACCACATCCTCCGGAAGCCGCAGAAGACCAATTACAGCTCAGCCATAGGAGGATGCAGCTGACATCAGCTACGCGAAGGATGCAGCCTTTAAATTGAGACACTGCTATTGACTTGAAAAGACCAATCCAAACAATGCTTAAAACATAACTGTAATTACTAAAAAACTAATTGAAATTACTTCAATTCTGACAAAATCCTGCATCCATCTCAAATCCAGATGTGCAAAAAAATGTAATGGGTTCTTCACTGACTTCCACCAAGTTCCGTAGTAGTCCATATAATTGTTTTTGTGGGATCTTGCTGACAAACAAACAGACAAACAAACAAACAAACCAACAAAAAAATTGACGTGTGGCATGAGAACATAACCCTCTTGGTTAACAAAGCTTTATTTCTTGCAATTCAGCAAGCAGTTGAACTCAAGGCTTCCAGTATTTTTCTCACAATTGTCCTTGGGTTTCAGTGTGATATCTAGGCCCGACCATGAAGTAGCTGTCAGTCACCGCGGCACCTTGAAGAGCAACGTGACAGTATCTTGTAGCAGCAGACGTTTTGTTCTCATGACCACAACAGCACCAGAAACCGTAATTACATCTTATCAACAGGAAGCCTGTGTTTGTGTGTGGTAGCTCAGTTCTGTGGCCTTCACTCACAAGGGCCATGACGGCTACAGATAAAAACCTATGTCCACACGCAGATACCAAACACATTACATAACAATGGGTAGAGACAGAATTTTGTTTACCACGAACTGAACTGAGCACTTGTTTTTCTGTCTGCTGAGCACAACCCAACACACATTCCATGGAGATTTCATGTCTACACATAACAACATCCTCTCTTGATCCCATCCCCTCACACACAGGTAACACATGCACGTCGAAAACATCGTGATCGACATTACAGGGGCGAGAGATATTTTTGTTTTATCAGACGCCCGCACAGAGACAACAAAACCTGAAGGTCTCTGCACACACAGCCTGTTTTTAACCCACACATCGGGGGGGGGGCAGCTCTATTGTCAAGCGGCTTAATGTACGGAAGAGCATGCGTGACCGTGGATGATGTAATCACGCCAAATGGCAACAGCTGCCCCGCTAACAAAACACAACAAAGACTAAAGGCTTAGCACAGAGGCCCTGTATTGTAGCCGGGCTACACTGTCAAAACAAAACCTCGAAATTGCTCACCTAAACATGTTTTTGAAATAAAATGAGCAAAAGACATCTAATTGCATTAGAAATATTAATTATTGGATTCAACAAACTTAATTTCTTGTGTCAAGTTGACCCAAATACTGTAAGAGGAATTGTATTTGTTGAATTAAAGTTGAGTGAGGGGTGTTCCAGACACTTAACAAAGACCCAGAAAACTATTTGAGCCTTTTTATTTGTGGGAAAGAATCTTTCATCGGGACCAAACGCATTTAAGTCAGGTCAAGTTTAGATCAGGGACTCCCAACAGTTTTGCTGCAATCCCAGCGTTTTCAGCCTTCACGTCCCGAGGTGAGAGAATCTGATCAAGAGCAGCCTTTGTTCTCGTGAGAATCAGAGACTATCTCGGGGCAGAATTAATCTGAAGGTCAGACTACTTGAAGAGAAAAACACAACAGTGAGGGGGGCGGTGCGGGCGAAGCGCGCCCAAGGCTCGAGGATGAAAACACTCAGCTGACTGCTGGATGAACCAAATACCTCGAACGCTCCCAGCAGAAGGGGAGTGTTTGTTTAATCTGAGCGTGCGCGTTGTCCTCCAGCACAACAGCCCACTGTGGAGGAGTTTCAGGAGTTTTCAAATTTGGACCCGTTTCAGAGAATTCCATCTGGAGAGGTCCCAAGCAGTGTCCGAGACATGTCGACCGTGTCACGCAGGCATTGCTTGAATACCGCACCAAACTTCACACAAAGAGATTACTGTGCTCAGCCCGGCAAAGTTTGCGCTGCTGTTTCTAAAACTCTTTTCACGTAAAGGAAACTCTGCAGCAAGGAGACGGATTTCCACTGTAGTTATTCAGCCATATCCGTGTGGGTACAAATAACTTGACCTCCAGGTTAATATTCAACTCTGGCTTCACAGTTATAGACTCATTAGACTCGGTGAGAAATTACCCAAATAAAGGCACGTAAAAAGAAAATGAAGCAATAACCACCTATACTTATCTTATCTGTCAACTTGTTTGAGCACTCTGCTGATACTTTTCATGTTGGATGAGATTTTACAGCAATCGTCTGCTCTGTGATAAAACCACAGTGATAAAATGAATGTGTCCCCTGAGATATATGTGCCGTCTTTATGGTGGCGTGTCTGACATTTACCTCGTTTGACCCAGACAGTTTATACACAAGTGTGTTTGTGTAAACTGTGTGTCCACGAGTTTGGGAAAAAAAGAAAAAAAGACATGGTCAATAAAACCCAGCCCTCGAGGCTTATGAGAATAGATATATAGAGTGAAATACGTGTGGCTTGGGAAACTGATTATATAAGGGCTTGGTCACAGAAGTAGAAAGAATCCGAAATAGGAATTATTATTGATTCTCATTTTATTCATATTTCTCGGGCAAACTGATTGAATATTATATTGTTTTGGTATTAATAAAGAAAAATATATTATCATAGTGGCATTGTCACAGAAAGATTTTAAATGTTATCCAGCACTGCCTGTAGGCCCAGATTTAACGAGCTGTCGTTTTCAGACATGAACTCTGGAAAACGGCTCCCGGGGTATTTTCCTGCTGTATCTAGCATGATCTCACTCTGACATTTTACCAGGGGGCTGGCATGACAAGTTTGGGCAAATCTTCAAAGCTACTGACTCTGACATTTTTAGAGGTTTTACAGTATGAAACCCTCTATTCTTACATTCCTGAGTCAGGGAAACTAATAAAAAAACGACAAGACTGGGACAAAATGGTGGATTTGAAATGAAGGAAGAAACCTCAGTCAGAGCAATAAAGGAGGGCTCAATCTTCAAATGCCATGCCCTGTATATCATGTAGAATAACAATGTGGAAAAACAGACGCCAAGATTTCATAAACAGTCTCTGACTCACTGATAAAAGGTTAAACTCATATTGCTTTGATTGACACACTCCTACCCCAGGGTCGTACCCAATGGAACTGATTGCTAGTTGTCTGTTACAACAGGGAAATACCCCTGAACGAAAGGCCCTAACTACGTAAATGTGGTCATGTAAAAAATACAGTAGCCCTGGCACATGGCTGTTCAGTGTCTGTATCTGTTGGTTGTGTGTGTGTGTGTTTGTGTATGTGTGTGTGTGTGTGTGTGTGTGTGTGTGTGTGTGTGTGTGTGTGTGTGTGCGTGTGTGTGTGTGTGTGCGTGTGTGTGTGTCTGTGTGTGTGTTTAAGGCTCAGGCTGTTTACAACGTTATTGGGCCTAGGAGCCATAGCCGTCGCTGGAATGGGAGGGAAATCCGAGCTGCCGGAGCCCCAGAGGCATATACATTCACACCCTGACAAAGGATCGCTGGACCAGAAATCACAGGAGCATAACCTCTCTCTCTCTCTCTCTCTCTCTCTCACACACACACAACATGGAAAAACATACAGTCAAGATTCTCATTAGTAGTTTCCAGCCTGTCTTAGTCCACACCACATTATCTGTGTGAGGCTGTTTCCTTTCCACGACCTCTCAGACGCCTTTTTCAGACATGAACGATGGAAAAAGTTGGGTCGGAACAGCTGACTCACACTTTACAGTCTCACATCCTCTTCGGAACATTTCAGAAGAATGTTCAAAGTTCAGTGCATGTCTGCGAGCAGCTACATCCTGTATTCTCCCCTACCAGTGAGATTTGAGGGCCACGTTATGTTGTAAGAAGTAAAATGAACACAAATTCACATGCAGAGGATGACACTCACATGTTTGATTCTTCTTGAACATTTTATGGGACTCGTGCCACAGGGTCTTGCAGTCCTCTTGCAGTCGGAAGAAGCGGATCTTCTTCCAGTGGGTCGAGCGAACCTTGACCAGGGTCCCGCCGATCAGCAGGAAGTGGAGATCCGAATCTCCCTCCAGACCTGCGGGAGCGAGAGAGACAAATTATGACGTAGGGATATTTGGCATTGTTCTTAATGTTAACCTGTAAAAAGATGAAAACCAACCATTGATTGGATTCTGAAAAACTCTCTTTCCATCCAATCACAGCCCAACACACTCGCCTTGAGCCAATCACCTGCATGCCAACTAATGTTCTCTCTCCCTCCTGTCAACTCCCTACAACTGTCCAACCAGAAGCCCTTCATGGGACGCCCAAACTTCGAGCACCATTTCCATCCCCACCACCAGTGCCACGGCTCTATGGTCTCCTTCATATCCAGAGCCCCTATTTCACAGAAACTGCTTCCATGGTTTTCCGATGTCTACGCCAAAGTCTATTCCTGTTGTTGACAATAAATTTAATTTGATTCAATTTCATTTACTCATTTGTTTCTCCTGATAAAAAATAATTGTACTATAGATAGATAGATGTAATACTTTGCCTCCCAGTTGAGCTTCAACCCAATCACAGTGTTAGTGGTTTATCATTCTGGTGAATAAGCTGATTGTGACCTGGGTGCGTGCACGTCTGCTGAGAGACTTTTTCATAATTCATGTGAGGCCACAGTCGAGGTCCAAGGACAACGGCTGCATTGCTGTTGTTTACTTTTATTTGTTTTCCATCTGGGTGTGTTTGTGTGTGTGTGTGGGTGGGACTGAAATGACCTTAAATGAATACAGAGCTCTTTCAAACAGATGTTATCAGATGTTATGATTTGTCCTCTCAGTAAGCAAAGGCCAACTGGGGATAAATGCATCATCTCATTGGGGACTGTCTCAGGATTGTGGGCAGAGACATGAAATTCCAAACTTTCAATTTGTTTCCAAGCTGCACCACAAACCCTCAGAGGCTGTTTATGAGTCTCTGCATCCAGGCAGAGGAGGGAAGTCCAGAGATTCAGCACCGCCTCTTCTCAGTCAGCCTCTCTGCCCTTTTGCTGGCACAAATTGTTTTTCCTGTAATCTCCCTTTCCATGTCGTCTAAGAGAAAGTTTTTTCACTGCTTCTCAGGAACAAGAGAGCAGCCAAGAACACGTTAATGATTTCTTACACTTCCCAAATCATAAACGTGAGTCACACTGAATGGAGCTTGTGACAATCGGGTGACTGTTCTCTTTTCTATTCTTTTCTTTTTTGCAGGGTAACCACTTTGAGATTCAAGGGCTGGATAAGTGAGGCAGGTCAGGACAAGAGAGTGGCGAAAACCAGAGTCAAAATAACAGGGAGCTGATGGTGAAGTAAATGAGGGTTTGCATCACAGAGGGAAGGAGAGTCAGAGTCCTGTGTTCGGTTTGAAGTTGGAACATGACACGGTGTCCTCTCTGTGGAGATTAATAACGCAACTGTGCTGGTGCAGTGCGTAAAACCAACCGAAGCGAGAGAAAGGAGGGTTCCCTTTCTCTGTTTGTGAAGCTTTCTCTGACTTTTTTTTTAAACGCCCTCCTGTGTGTGTCCCTTTATCTGAAAAGACTCTGAGTTGTCATCACGGCAGTAAAGGGAAAAATGCAGCGATGCAGGGAACGAGGAAGAAAACAAACTTCAAAGGTTTACGCATAGTTTACATTTGGTTCATGGAGTACGGATTACGATCTGGGAGAAGTTAGCGGAACATTGATTGCATGTGTGCAGACTTGAATAATAATAAATAAATAATCCGCGTTTTCGTCACCTTTCTCACACACCCACGCACATCTCTGGACTCACCTATGCGCCTTCCATTCTCCTGCGCAACCTTCTTCGCCCTTTCCTGGAAAGCCCGCTCTTCCGAGGCTGTTCTCCTGGGCCGTTTATTTAAACAAGACATTACGGAGGACTGACTTTTGAACTTTTACAAAACTAAACCCAGTCGTCGTTTAGCTCAGTGTGGAAGAGAACCAGGCACCACGTAGTCCCCCTCCAGCTCCACAGGGCGGGTCTAAACTCATCCACTGCTCTGTTATAGCCGCTATTCGCTGCGATGGCTCCTGTTCAGCTGCGCACACCCTCTGAAAGGCTTTTAACTCTGTATATCAATATATGTCTGGTGATATATAGTTGTATTAACTTATTGGTAGTAAAACTCTCTCCCCTGATTGGCTCAGCCACAGAATGGTTCCACTTATTTTATTATTTCAATAGTATAGTTCCGGTCATATGATGATTTCCTCTTGATGTCAGATAATCTAATAACATTATGGCTTGAATTAAGTATAGGCGGCACCCTGCATTCTGCTGGTATCACATGCATCAAGTCTTGGATCCAAATTCATTGTTTTGTTGATTTTAAAAAGAATGTATTATGAACTGAAAAGGAAAAAGTCAATGTCAAACTGAAAGGTCAAGTTTTGATCCTAATGTTGACAAATGCAAAGCAGCGTATTCAAGTTAAAATTAAGGATACAAAAAAGACAAATGTAAAGGTCAAGAAGATCCAAAACATAAACTCAACATAAGCTGACAATTGACTTTAACACTTTACTTGAAAAAGTCTGGTAATATAGTCTGAAGATAAATTCTTATTCGTGTTAAAGCATGTTTAATGTCTCTGGGCCAGGCTCCTCTGATTGGCCCAGCCACTGTATTTTACTATCTTACTATCTTAGTCTCAGACGCAGCCTCACTCCATGATGATTTCTTGTGGTTTATAAGAAAATCTAATTATACA